>NC_143150.1:78129609-78433750 GCF_059928025.1 Delphinapterus leucas | reverse complement strand
CTGCCCTTGTTATCACTGCTTGTGCCTCTGGGGTTGTTGATGCCTTGCTGCTGCCACTGTCACTGGCATTGTCACCTGGACCATTAGGATGGTAGATGTTTCTCCTGCATCTGGGATCTTCTGAGTTGCAGGCTCTGCCACCATTGGAGAAGGAGGGGAGCTGGGGTTGCAGGTACCTCTGCCATGACTGTTGCTTCTGGCTACATGGGACCCACTGCAGTGGACAAGGGATTGAGGTGGGGACTGGAGTCACAGGATCCTCTGCAGCTGGAGGGATGGGATCATGGGCTCTGCTACTACTGCTGTCCAGTTATCTGTGGCTGTGGCTGCTGCTGTGGCTGGGAGGCTTGAGTCATGTGTGATGACTACCCTACTGCTACTGAGTTCTCTGGGACCGTGGCTCAGCTGCTGTGGCCAAGGGGCTGGGTTTGCAAATACTGCTGCCTCTATCCTCCTGGTTTTGCCTCCTCTATGTGTTCCAATCAACCCACCTTTAGAGGTACAGATATGTGGAATTCTTCAGTGTCCTGGTGTGTTGGATATAGGCACATTGTTGATTTGTGGATATTTTACTGGTTGTAGGTTGAAGGGGAAAGACAAAGGGAGTATCTCACTTAGCTGTGATGTTGACATCACTCCAGATCATATTTTTAAATCCACTCTACTAATCCCTCTTTTTAATTGGTGTAGTTATGCCATTTACTTTTAATGTAATTACTAAGATGTTAGGGCTTTTAATCTTGCCATTTTATTGTTTGTTTTCTATATATTCTTTGTTTCTTTTTTCTATCTCCTTTCTTGCCTTCCTGTTGGTTACTTAAATATTTTTAGAATTCTTTTGATTTATTTTTAGTGCTTTTGAGTATATCTTTTTATACTGATTTTAATGGTATGTTGATACACGCACACACACACTAGGACAACCACTAAAATATATGTCCACGTATATATATTTGTATAACATATATCCAACATATAGTATAGCATGTAGTATATATATGATAGTACATAATATATAACATATATTATAATACAAAAAATATAATATATATTATACATTATATGTTATTATATTGAAATATAGTATATATCGTGACAGTCTATTGTACTAATAATTTTATTAATTTTGGTGAAGTGTAGAAACCCTAACAACATTTATGTTATTTAACTCTCTCACATATATAGTTTTCTTAAATATTTTCTCTGCATACTTTTAGAAGAACTTCAGGAAGCATTATGATTTTGCTTAAAATATCAAACATAATTTAGAAAAATCAATGGGAGAAGGGACACTTACTTTATTATTGATATTTTCTTCCTTACAGTGTTCTTTCTTCCTTCCTGAAATTCCAGGTCTCCTCCTCTTATTATTTCCTTTCTGTTTAGAGAACTTCCTTTGTTCATTCTTCTAGGATAAGTCTGCCTATGACACATTCTCTTAATTTTCCTTCATTTAAGAATATCTTTTTTTAACATCTTTATTGAAGTGTAATTGCTTTAAGAATATCTTGATTTCCCTTTTATTACTGAAGGATATTGTCACTGCATAGAATTTTTGTTGAAAATTCTCTTTTTTCTTTCAGCACTTAAAATATATTGTTCCATTTCCTTTTGGCTTTCATCATTTCTGATGGGAATTATGCCATCATTTTAATTTTTCCCTTATAGGTAAAGTGTATTTTTTCCTTTGGTTGCTTTCAAGATATTTTATTTGTCTTAATTTTTAGAAGTTTAATTATGATGTGTCTTGTCATGGAATAATTTGGGTTTATGTTATTTGGGTCTCCCTCTGATTCTTGAATCTGTAGTTTTATATCTCTGGCCAAATATGGGATATATATAGTGTCAACCTAAATAAAGAGGTAACGTGAGGCAAGCTCACATTACCAGAAATTGAGTTTATTCAAGAATATCAGAGGAGTTGCAATTCGGGAAACATATGCTATAGCAAGCTACAAGTGAGTCCACTGAGGGTTTGGGATGGGCTGTATTTATGGGCAAGAAGTGTAAAGAGGGGGAATTCCAGCCAGAGTCTAAGCAGTAAATTTGTAGCTTGAGAATGGGGAGAGATTCTTAGCAGATACTCATTGGTCAGAGATAAGTCTTAGACTTCTGTAAATTAGGCATTTATGGAAATCAGTCTATCAGTCCTTAGGTTCTGTTCTTCTGAGGGCGCACATTTGAGATTTTCCATTTCATATCTTCCAGTTCCATTTTAGATTGAAATCCTTTCACAGTTCCCTCTCTTGATCAAAACGTTTCACAGAAAGCATCTCTGATCAACCATGTCTTTGGGCATTGTTTTCCTTCCTCCCTTTGTTCCCTTCTCTCTCTTCTCTTCCCTTCCCTTCTCTTCTCTTCTCTCTCTTTTTCTTTCTTTTTTCACATGTCCCTTGGAGCTGAGGAGGACCATCCTCAGGCATCTTGTCCCATGGAGGAGAGTATGGCAAGTGGATTTCATTGGTCTCATGTGAACAAAAAGAAATGTCAAAAAACAAACTCTGTATATTAGGATCAGGATAGCTGATGCAAGAAAACCAAGGAAGTATGAGTAGACTTGCTTTTTGGGAATTAGCTAGCGTACTCTGCTGATTTCTGAGAAAGCTGTAAATTTTTGTAAGGTTAGGTTAATTTTCTTTTATCAGCCTGGTTGACCATCTCCATTTCATCCCTGACATAAGTGACTCCATTTTATTTTGGTTCTACATTTTCCCTTTTTTATTAAGTCTCCATTGCAGGGTGCTGTTCACCTAATATATTGCTAGGTGTTTTTCTGCATGGACTTTGCCTTTTGACTGATAATCCATTTTGTTTATACTTCTTCACCATACTATGATTGGACACCTTTCTTCAGGTTGAGAGAAGCTTTAGGGGTTAGTAGCAACTTCAGAAGGCTACATTTGGGTGCCTTCTTTATATTGGAGCTAAGTGGTGGGTCAAGGCAGGGAGATCTTGTCAAGGTTATGGGTGTTAGGTATCACTTTGAAGCATTGGACAAGCAATTTCAGTTTTGTTATTTTTACAGATGCTGGATAGACAACAGCTGAGTACTTTAAAAATTACAACACAAAATAAAATGGCAGATAGAAAGACCAAAACTATACTGTAGATCTAAACTATGAGCCCAATCCTGTTGGTAACCAGTTGAGTAAATGACAATTCTAAGATGAGTCAGTTTGGACTCGTAACCAATGGGCTTGTTCTCATATTTTAGATAATTGTACCTCCACTCCCCCGGAAGTGTTAATCCAAGTACAAGTGTGTTGCCTATAGTACAGGCACTTCCTTGTTCAACTAAGAGATAATTGAAGACTATTCTATTGACAAGGACAACTTTAGCTAGAGAACCTAGGGATTTTTGTTGGGCTGCTATGGCCTTAGCAGTAGTGTTGGTGATGTTTCCACGGGTTAAAGAGAAGTTTCTGATCATAGCTTCATTCACACTCACTCCTAACCAGGGAAGTAGGGATCTGCCAAAGGAAGCGAATCCTGAATCATAAATGCTTCCCATAAGTCCCGTCTAACTTGTTGATGTAAATTCAGGGGAGATGTGTCTCAGTTTGGTTGTGGACAGTTAAGGGCACAGTTAGATAACCTAAGAAACACTGTCCAGTTATGTGTAAGCCATCTAGGTGTTCATAGATGCAAGGAGAATGCTAACCACCACAAAGATAAATCCTGTCAAGGTGCAACCTACTCCTGCTAAAGTGGCATTTTAATGGATTCACTTACAAGGATTGCTACATATGTCCTTTCAAGCCTGGAGTCAGTTAGGTTTTCAGTACATTCAGGAAGTAAATATTCTAGCCTGAAATAAAAGTTGTTCTAAATTTCCTGCAAAGGTGGGTGCTGCTGAGATTTTTTTGTGATTGGGGCCAGATCTGATTTAGATACTCATAGTAATGTGCGGGTGCATATGTAATCTGGCTTGCATAGGTATTTGTGCCTTATTGGGCAAGCACAGTTATAATAAGAGAAAGGCAAAAAACAAGTCACTGGGAAACCTGGCTCCAAAAATTTAACTCTGTAACTGACATCAAAGGGAATTTGGGTGTTGTTTATGGTGGTGTCAGGATAGAAGAAAAATTGGTTGCATGAATGACCAGGTGTTGTAGAAAAAATGGGGCATGAGAGGTTGGTTACATCCTAGGTCTCGAGTGAGTCTCTGGGGTGGGCCACCGAGTGAGGGTCCTTGGCTTCGCACAAAAAATAATTCAAGAGCAAGCCACAGTAAAGTGAAAGCAGAGAGATACACACTCCATAGACAGAATGTGGGCTGGCTCAGAAGGCAAGAGGCAGCCCCAGGGCATGGGGTCGTCTAGGAAAGTGAGAGTGGCCTTGTACTGTGGGGTGGTTAGTTTTTGTGGGCTGGGTAATTTCATAGGCTAATGAGTGGGAAGAATATTCTAACTATCTTGGATAAGGGGCAGGGATATCCAGGAGTTGGGGTACCACCCACTTTTTGATCTTTTATAGTTGGCTTCAGAACTGTCATGGCACCTGTGGGTGTGTCATTTAGTATGCTAATATATTACAGTGAGTGCATAATCAGGCTCAAGGTCTACTGGAAGTAAAATCTTCCACCATCTTGGGCCTAATAAGTTCTAACCGGTTTTTGTGGTATCCTGTTCTCCTTAATGGTTTTGTCATTCTTTTAATGGTTGTGCCCTGCCCCCTTCCTTCCTGTCTCATAGGGATTCTCCAACATTATAAAGAGATCGAAGTTTCAGATGGCAAATGGAGCAGTCTGAAGGATTACCTCCCTTGGCAATTGCCTGGGAGACATGGACAAGGACGTTATGTTTTCAGGTCAGGGAGCAAGGGAAAAGGGCAAACAGGAGCATAAAACAGATAAGCAGAAGGGTCTGATTAATAACCCCCCCCATCATGATTTTCATAGTAAAGGAGAACAGTGGTGGAGGTATACAGGCCTGGTGTGGTGTATTGGGGTAGCTGTCTTCACCAGATGTCATTATTTCTGGCCAGTGAGAGATCTTGAGTTCGAGATCACAGTGACTTTACTGTCCCATTCAGGTCCTGTGATTCTTTTAAATTGTGACAGATGAATCCAAGGTTGGATGCCTTCAAGTTTAGCAACACAGGAATTGGTGAACAGTACCAGAAAAGATACTTTCCAATGAGGGAAGAGGGAATTCTTTAGGTGATGTATTTTCCAATAGACATATTCTCCAAGAAATCGGTTATGAGGGGAGTCAGAATTTAGGTTGTATTTTTATTCAGCATAATATTTTTAACCTGTGAGAAATGTTTCTGGGAATAGAGAATAGGTGACTGGTAATAGGTCCTGCTGGGCAATTTGAGGGTCAGAGTATGGTGAATGAGGAAGATGCATCAGTCTTCCAGTTACTATTTAATAGGGAGTGAGCTTATGTTTTTCAAAAGCTAAAGGACCTTAGATTCAAAAGGACCAGTGACAGTACCCTGGTCTAGGGACGTTTCAAAGTCTCACAAAATTTTTCTAATTGGATTTTAGTGATGCCATTAGTTTTTTTCTACTAGTCATGAAGATTGTGGATGACATGGGCAATGCAGCCTCTGTAGCACAGGAAATACTTTGCAGAGTTATTGTATTATCTGCCCAGTGAAATGAGTTGTGTGGTCACTATGCACGATGGTGGGGGTGCCCAATATAGGGATGATGTTTTCAAGTAATTTCTTTGTTACAAAAGAGGCAGGTGCTTGTCCATAGGTAAAAGCTTCTACCCAGTTTGAAACATGCAGACCATGACCAATACATATTTGTTCACTTGTTCTTAACAATTATGTTTACATTAGTCTTAAAGTATGTTTGGATTAGTTATAGATAAGCCTAGATGAGGCCTAGATAAGAGTTCCTGGAGAAACCAAGGTAGAACATTTACATCTTAAAAGGACAAGGAAAAATGTAAGTTCCTCCAAGAAGGACTTTTGTTTCGTAAATCTAGATGTTTTAAAATATCTGTAAGACTTTTGAGATGAGTAAAGCAAGTTTGGGGACTGGAGAAGAAAAAGGATAGGTGGGCTTTGAATTGCTTCAAGAGCTGTGTTTCTGTTCTTGTAAAGACTAGATTTGTAAGACAAATACAGTTGTTTTTAATTCATAAAGGAATTGGGTTGAAACTTGAATAACATAGGTTGATGCACCCATCTAACTATATTATCTTCAATTTGCTTCTTTAAATCAGGGAGAAGATCTTCAACTAAGATAAAAATCAAAATATTCCTATATTCTAGATTTAGAGCTTTGTTTTTGGAATGTTTTAGTGAATCCTTCCACAAAAGGCTTCAGAATGTTTTCCTTTCCCTCTGGGTACATAGTTTTATTTTGGTTTAGGGGAGAAAGCCTTAAAATGTTCCTATCAGGCTCTGAATATCAGCTTCCAATTTAGCCAACTTATGACCATAGAGTTACTTTAAAAATCCTTCTAAATATCTTATCAGGTTTCAGCCAAGACAAACCGTAAATATTCCTGGCAGTATTGAATGACTCCATGATGCAAGAGGCATCTCCAAAGAGGGTACAGTGGATATTACCCTCCCAATATCCAGAGCTGTTCCCAAAGATAACCAAAAGAAAGACTTAGACAATTCTTCTGAGGGCTGGCAATAATTGGTAGGACCTAGCTGTAAATGGAGTTCAACTCACATTTCTAGCCAGCCGTATCTAGCCACAGGTAGGGTGCAACTCACATTTCTGTCCAGCCATATTTTGGGGCCCCCAACATGATGGTTGTCAATCCAAGTTCTTAGAACACAAAATAAGACAAACAGGAAGGCAACAGCTGTCCCTAGGAGAGAAAGGATCAATAACCAGTTGTTCTGGATTAGGAAAGGGAGGGAAAATATGAAATTTTACCTTCCCCTCGATTGGGTGCTACAGACAGATATTCAGGAGAACTGATTCCGGTAAGAATTCTCACTCTTTGCTGGCTTCTGCCAATTTACAATCAGGATCCATCTGCAGGCTCTGTAGTGAGTGCTGTTTAAAGTAGAGAGTGCAGCTCCAGTATTTACCAGAATTTGTCAATGTTTTCTTATTAATTTTAATTTTAGTTTCCTCTTGGCTATTTAAGAGAATAACTGGTGGTAGTTACAGAGAGTTTTTTGGTGTCACATCCCACCTGGGGAAGGCCCATATGGGGGCCCTCATTCAAAGGTATATTTGGTGGTATCTCTAAGGCTACGAACTTGGCAGACTTTTGTTTATGGTCACGTGTTCTCTTCAGAGTGGAAAGACAATTCAGACAGAAGACTAGTAGAATGAATACTCAAGTAAAGGAGGATAGAGCAGAACAGTAGAAGTTAGATCAGTCTTATAGTCTTTTGTTTTAGGTACTTCTTGTATATATAATTCTTTATTAACCTTTTGCAATTAATCTTTCAATGAAGCTATTTTGGAATTTTGAAGCCTTTTGGAGGCTTCTGCATGTGAATTAAAATAAGCTTCTCATTATGTTTGTTTTATTTGAGAACCCTTGCCTTCAAGTGTACTTCCTAAATGAATGATCTTGTATAGTTGGAACATTCTTCATAATGTCCATTGTAATTCTAGGTTGTCTTCAGTGAGATTGGTCTACACACATGAGGAGAGACCATGTTTTATTTAACATAAAACTTGCCAGAGTTCCAAGGGAGGGGCTACCCTTAGAACATTTAGATGACTGGGATCCCATTTCTGGAATTTTCCTGATAGCAAAGAAAAAAATCCTAGATAGCCTAAGGTGTATGCTTAGGGTTTGGGCTTGGGTTTTGCTTGACAGTGTGCTTTTCACAGGCTACTTCTTTTTCCTAGTAGGCAGCCTTTGCCCTATTTTTCTAACCTGTAACCAGGTGTCCCTCATTGCATGGAATTATCTTGTGAGTGGTGTTCTGTGAAACTTGCTCATCTGTGGCCACCTTATCTTTACACAGGAGTCTTGTGCTTCAGAGACAATTGTCTCTGATATAAAGGTATCTGATTTAATTTTAGTTTTGCTCTCAGGAAAAATCCACAAGTTTTAATTTAAATCAAGGCATTCTAATTCATAAACCCAAAGAGTACTCACCAGAAGGACAATTTTTCCTTATCCAAATTCCAAGCAAAGTTGGAGAACTTGACCAAAAGGAAGGAACTCCAAAACTGAGAGCCAGAAACAGAGAGTGACTCACAGAAGCATTGAGTGCAAGGGGCTACCTCACTCAATACTGAGGGTTGCTGTCACTCTGGAGGTTATCTCCTTTGATCCCATTTCTGACACCATGAAACATCAACCTAAATAAAGAGGTAAATTGAGGCAAACTCAAATTATCAGAAATTGAATTTATTTGGAAATAGCAGGGGAATTGCAGTTTGGGAAATGCACACTGTAGCAAGCTACAGTTGAGTCTCTTAAGGGTTTGGGGTGTGCTGTATTTATGGGCAAGGAGTATAAAAAGGGGGAAATCCAGCCAGAGTCCAAGAGTAAGTTTACTGGTTTTAGGATGAGGGAGAGATCCTTGGCAGATGTTCATTGTCTTCAGAAGTCACAGTCTTCTGAGAATTAGGCATTCATTTTCTCAGTTCTTACATACTGTTCTTCTGAGTGCATGTGCATGAGAATCTTCATTTCATACCTTCATTTCATACCTGGTTCCATTTTATTTTATTAAATTTTTTTTATTCGAGTGTAATTGCTTTACAATGTTGTATTAGGTTCTGCTGTACAATGAAGTGAATCAGTTATATGTATACATACATTCCCTCCCTCTTGGATCTCCTTCCCACGCTTCCCTATCCCACCCATCTAGGTTGTCACAGAGCACCAATCTGAGCTTCCTGTGCTTTATAGCGTGTTCCCACTAGCTATCGAGTTTATGCATGGTAGTGTATATATGTCAATCCTAATCTCCCAATTCGTCCCACCCTCCCCTTTCACCCCTGTGTCCATATGTCTGTACGCTACATCTGTGTCTCTGTTCTTGCCCAGGAAATAGGTTTATCTGTACTATTTTTTCTAGGTTCCACAAATATGTGTTAATATACAATATTTATTTTTCTCTTCCGGGGTTACTTCACTTTGTATGACAGATTCTAAGTCCATCTACATCTTTACAAATGACCCAGTTACGTTCCTTTTAATGGCTGAGTAATATTCCATTTTACATATGTACCACATCTTCTTTATCCATTCATCTGTTGTTGGACATTTAGGTTGTTTCCATGTCCTGGCTATTGTAAATAGTGCTGCAATGAACACTGAGGTACATGTGTCCTTTCAAATTATAGTTTTCTCAGGGTATATGCCCAATAGGGGAATTGCCGGGTCATATGTTAGTTCTATTTTTAGTTTTTTAAGGAACCTCCATACTGTTCTCAATAGTGGTTGTATCAATTTACATTCCCACCAGCACTGCAAAAGGGTTTCCTTTTCTGCACACCCTATCCATCATTTATTGTTTGTAGATTTTATGATGATGGCCATTCTGACCGGTGAGAGGTGATACCGCATTGTAGTTTTGATATACATTTCTCTAATGATTTGTGATGTTGAGAATCTTTTCATGTGCCTCTTAGCCATCTGTATGTTTTCATTGGTGAAACGTCTATTTAGGTTTTCCACCCATTTTTTAATTGGGTTGTTTGTTTTTCTGATAATTAACTCCATGAGCTGTTTGTATATTTGGGGGATTAATCCTTTGTCTGTTGCTTCATTTGCAAATATTTTCTCCCATTCTGAGGCTTGTCTTTTTGTCTTGTTTATGGTTTCCTTTGCTGTGCAAAAGCTTTTATGTTTAATTAGATCACATTTGTTTATTTTCATTTTTATTTCCATTACTGTAGGAGGTGGGTCAAAAAAGATCTTGCTGTGGTTTATATCAAAGAATGTTTCTCCTATGTTTTCCTCTAAGAGTTTTATAATGTCTGGTCTTACATGTAGGTCATTTATCCATTTTGAGTTTATTTTTGTGTATGCTGTTAGGAAATGTTCTAATTTCATTCTTTTACATGTAGCTGTCCAGTTTTCCCAGCACCACTTACTGAAGAGTTTGTCTTTTTTCCATTGTATGTTCTTGCCTCCTCTGTCATAAATTAGGTGACCATATGTGCGTGGGTTTATCTCTTGGCTTTCTATCCTGTACCATTGATCTATATTACTGTTTTTGTGCCTGTACCATACTCTCTTGATTACAGTAGCTTTGTAGTATAGTTTGAAGTCAAGGAGCCTGATTCCTCCAGCTCCATTTTTCATTCTCAAGATTGCTTTGGCTATTTGGGATCTTTTGTATTTACATAAGAATTACAGAATTTTTGGTTCTGATTCTGTGAAGAATGCCATAGTTTGATAGGGATTGCATTGAATCTGTAGATTGCTTTGGGTAGTATATTCATTTTCACAATATTGATTCTTCCAATCCAAGAACATGATATCTTTCTCCATCTGTTTGTGTCATATTTGATTTCTTTCATCAGTGTTTTATAGTTTTCAGAGTACAAGTCTTTTGCCTCCTTAGGTAGGTTTATTCCTAGGTAATTTTTTCTTTTTGTTGTGAAGGTAAATGAGTTTGTTTCCTTAATTTCTCTTTCTGATTTTTCATCATTAGTTTATAGGAATGCAAGAGATTTCTGTGCATTAATTTTGTATCTGCAACATTACCAAATTCATTGATTACTTCCTGTATTTTTCTGGTGGCATCTTTAGGATTTTCTATGTATAGTATTATGTCATCTGCAAGCAATGACAGTTTTACTTCTTCCTTTCCAATTTGGATTCCTTCTATTTCTTTTTCTTCTCTGATTGCCATAGCTAGGACTTCCAAAATTATGTGGAATAAGATTGGCATAAGTGGAGATCCTTGGCTTGTTCCTGATATTAGTGGAAATGCTTTCAGTTTTTCTCCTTTGAGACTGATGTTTACTGTGGGTTTGTGAGAATGACAGCCTGTTTTATGTTGTGGTATGTTCCCTCTATGCCCATATGCTGTAGTCTATTTATCATAAATGAGTGTTTAATTTTGTCAAAAGCTTTTTCTGCATCTATTAAGATGATCATATTTTTTTATTCCTTAATTCGTTAATATGGTGTATCACATTGGTTTATTTGCATATATTGAAGAATCCTTGCATTCCTTGGATAAATCCCTCTTCATTGTTGTGTATGACCCTTTCAATGTGTTGTTGGATTCAGTTTGCTAGTATTTTCTTGAGGATTTTTGCTTCTATGTTCATCAGTGTTATTAGTCTGTAATTTTCTTTTTTTGTGAT
Source organism: Delphinapterus leucas (assembly GCF_059928025.1). Taxonomy (NCBI): domain Eukaryota; kingdom Metazoa; phylum Chordata; class Mammalia; order Artiodactyla; family Monodontidae; genus Delphinapterus; species Delphinapterus leucas. Next base: position 78,422,529 of record NC_143150.1, on the reverse strand, counting down.
ATCTTTGTCTGGTTTTGGTATCAGGGTGATGGTGGCCTTGTAGAAGGAATTTGGGAGTGCTCCTCCCTCTGCTATTTTGTGGAGGAGTTTGAGAATGAGAGGTGTTAGCTCTTCTCTAAAAGTTTGATAGAATTCACCTGTGAAGCCATCTGTTCCTATACTTTTATTTACTGGAAGATTTTTAATTACAGTTTCAATTTCATTACTTGTGTTAGGTGTGTTTATGTTTCCTAATTCTTCCTGGTTCAGTCTTGGAAAATTGTACCTTTCCAAGAATTTGTCCATTTCTTCATGGTTGTCCATTTTATTGGCATACAGTTGTTTGTAGTTGTCTCTTATGATCCTTTGTATTACTGCAGTGTCAGTTGTGATTTCTCCTTTTTCGTTTCTAATTTTATTGATTTGCATCCTCTCCCTTTTTTCTTGATGAGTCTGGCTAACGTTTTATTAATTTTATCTTCTTATAGAACCAACTTTTAGTTTTACTGATCTTTTTTATTATTATCTTTGTTTCTGTTTCATTTCCTTCTTCTCTGAATTTTATGATTTATCTCCTTCTACTGACTTTGGGTTTTCTTTGTTCTTCTTTCTCTAGTTGCTATAGGTGGAAGTTTAGGTTGTTTATTTGAGATTTTTCTTATTTTTGGTGGTGAGATTGATCTGTTATAAGCTTCTGTGTTAGAACTGTTTTGCTGCATCTTATAGCTTTTGGCTTGTCATGTTTTCATTGTTATTTGTTTCTATATATTTTTAAATTTCTTCTTTGATTTCTTCAGTGATCTCTTGGTTGTTTAGTAGTACACTGTTTAGCCTCCATGTATTTGTGTTTTTTACAGTTATTTTCCTGAAATTGATTTCTAATCTCATTGTGTTTGTGGTCATAGTAAGATGCTTGTTACGAGTTCAATTTTCTTAAATTTTCCAAGGCTTGATTTTTGACCCAAATATGATCTATCCTGAAGAATGTTCCATGTGAACTTGAGAAGAAAGTGTATTCTGCCACTTTTGGGTGGAATGACTTGTAAATATCAATTATATCTATCTGGTCTCTTGTGTCATTTAAAGCTTGTGATTCCTTATGTATTTTCTCTTTGGATGATCTGTCCATTGCTTTAAGTGGGATGTTAAAGTCCCCTACTACTACTGTGTTACTGTTGATTTTCCCTTTTATGGCTGTTAGCATTTGCCTTATGTATTGAAGTGCTCCTATGTTTGGTGCATAAATATTTATAATTGTTATATCTTGGATTGATCCCTTGATCGTTATGTAGTGTCCTTCCTTATCTCTTATAACAATCTTTATTTTAAAGTCTATTTTATCTGATATGAGTATTGCTACTCAAGCTTTCTTTTGATTTCCATTTGCATGGAATATCTTTTTCCAACCCCTTACTTTCAGTCTGTATGTGTCCCTATGTCTGAAATGGGTCTCTTGTAGACAGCATATAGATGGGTCTTGTTTTTGTATCTACTCAGCTGGTCTGTGTCTTTTTATTGGAGCACTTAATCCATTTACATTTAAGGTAAATATCAATATGTATGTTCCTATTACCAATTTCTTAATTGTTTTGGGTTTGTTTTGTGGGTCGTTTTCTTCTCTTGTGTTTCCCACCTATAAAAGTTCCTTTAGCATTTGTTGTAAAGCTAGTTTGGTGTTTAGTTGTACTGAACAGGAGAAATAGGAAAAAAGCATGTCTTCATCTTCGTAGAAGCAAAAAATATAGCACTTGATTTAAAAATACATTGTATCTTTAATGTTTTGTGATATTACAAAATCTAAAGCTTATTTTTTCAGAGCCTTAGATATGAAGTTTACCAGTTCATTCAGGAAAAAACTGCTACTTTAAAAATTCCTTTAAAGCAATATAACTGAATAATACAACTTTCTATTGTTATTTATTTAGGTTATTTCCATTTAAATATTATTCCAAACTTAGCATAATTTATTTATACTTCCTACTAATATATATTAAAGATGTATTTAAAAGTCCTCGTTAACATAAACAAACCAGGTATGTTTTTAAATAATATTTTCAAATTGAAAAGTCTTAGTAACACCTGTTTAAGAAAGAAACAAATAAGTTATTTAGATTTTAAGTTGAGATGCTAATATTTAATTCTATATCAAAGAATTTTTTAGGCTTCATGGAAAAAAGAGCATTATGAATGTGTAACACTACAATGTCAATTGTATGAGAAAACACTCATTTATGCTTAAGCTTTACTGTTTCTAACCTGGATATTATTTGAATATTTCTTTATTATGAAATTCTATTGTTGAGAGATAGAATAATGAGAAATAAACTAGAGTTAAACACGTGGTATTGCCCCAAACCCCACCCTGGACACAGCAACCCACAATTAGGAGGAAACTCACAAATATGAAACTTCTCCCTCTGGAGCGAGGTTTTTTTCCCCCACATTGGACACCCTAACCCTTGGGACCTGCCGCATGGTGACAAGCCCTCAAAATTTCTGGCTTTGAAAACCAATGGGGCTTATATCCAGGAAACCCAAAAGTTTGTAGGGAACTGAGATTCCTCTTTTAAAAAGCTTATGTGCAACTATGGATACTATGTATAAAATAGATAACTAATGAGAACCTACTGTATAGAACAGGGAACTCTACTCAACACTCTGTGGTGACCTAAATGAGAAGGAAATTCAAAAAATAGGGGATATATGTATACATATAGCTGATTCACTTTGCTGTATAGTATAAACTAACACAATATTGTAAAGCAATATATTGTATTCTCCAATAAAAATTTAAAAAAATAATAAAAAGCTTATGTGCAGACACACTCACCCTGAGACCCAGCACAAAAACAATTTGAAAAGCACCTAGACCATATGGGAAAGAGATTTATTTGCTAATCTTAAAGCATCTGGCAAAGGGCCAGGGGCCTACTGGGACTCTATACAGGCTTGGAGGAGATGGTGGATGCCATTTTTGTGCTCTCCCTCTACCTTGCTAGTGCAGGCAGGTAAGGCATGCCCCCATGTTCTTGCATAGCCCCACTAAAGCTGGTGGGTGAATCCAGCACCCGTGCTCTCCCACAGTGCTGCTAAAGGTGGTGAGTACATACAATCCATACAGGTGATGTCCATTGAATGCCCAGCACTGATGGCCAGGGGGCTTGCAGTTCTGGGCCCCATGGGACTGAAACATAGAGACAGTTCCTGGCAGGTTATCACCTGCATGGCACATAGAACATACTGAAACACACCCTCAGTCTTCCTGTGATAAAGGCCTATTTACTTCTCCTGGAGCTTCAGCCTGAGGGGCAGGCTTCAGGTTTACCACTCACCTAGATGCTACAGAGGTGCTATCAGGGAACATAGACCAGGGGACACCATCTTTGCACTCTCCCTTCGCCTTGCTACAACTCAACAGTACCACCCATAAAGGAGCTTAAACATTCATCTCTAACCCCACTTTCTGCAACTGTCACCAAGAGGACACATTCAGATAGCCTGGTCTGGAGGCCAGTAGAGTTTACAATTGCCGTCCCATTATATGTGTTTGCATACTTTAAAAGCTCTTGCCTGAGGGCCTGGCTTCCAATCAGCCTGAAACTAGGTGCTGAGATTCTTCCCTTTGGAACACTGACAGGTCTAGGCACAATCTCAACAACTGTGAACTGTCAAGAATAAATCTGGCTGTTTAGATAATTACAAAGGTTCCAGAGACAATGAAAAGTTTGGACAGGGTTGAACAATAAGTTTCACCGTCTACATGAGGCTACCCCTTCAATACTGGGAGAGGTGGCGGTTTCACCAAATACCTAGAATCAAAAACAGATAGGCAAGCCAAATGAGACAGATGTCTATGTGTCAAATAAAAGAACAAGACAAAACCCGAGAAAACTCTTAATGAAACATAGATTAGTAATTTATCTGATAAAGAGTTGAAGGTAATGGCCATGAAGATGCTCACCAAACTTGGGAGAAGAATGGATTAACAGGTTGAAAACTTCAACAAAGAGCTAGAAAATATAAGAAAGTACTAAACAGAAGTCACAGAGCTGAAGAATACAGTAACCAAAGTGAAAAATACACTAGAGGGTGTATTAAAGACTTAAATCTAAGACCTAAAGTCACCAAACTTCTAGAGGAAAACGTAGGTAGTATGATCTTTGACATCAGTCTTAGTAATTTTTTCTGGATATGTCTCCTTAGGCAAGGTAAACAAAAGCAGAAATAAACAAATGGTACTGCATCAAATTAAAAATCTTTTTGCACAGCAAAGGAAGCACTCAACAAAATGAAATGGCTACCTACTGAATGGGAGAAATATTTGTGAATGATATATCCAATAAGGGGTTAATATCCAAAATATACAAACAACTCATACAACTGAACAGACATTTTTCTAAAGTGACATACAGATGGCCAACAGGCACATGAAAAGATGCTCAGCATCAGTAATCATCAGGGAAATGCAAATCAAAACCACAATGAGATATTACCTCACCCCTGTCAGAATAGCTATTATACAAAAGACAACAAATAACAAGTGTTGGTGAGGGTGTGGAAAAGAGGGAACTCTTATGCACTGTTGGGAATGTAAATTGGTGCAGCCAGTATGGAAAACAGTATGGAGATTCCTCAAGAAATACTCCTGAGTATTTACCTGAAGAAAAGGAAAACACTGATTTGAAAAGATATATGCACCCTTGTGTTCACTGTAACATTTTTTACAGTAGTCAAGATAGGGAAGCAACCTAAGTGTCCATCAATAGATGAATAGATAAAGAAGATGTGACCTCTCTCTTTTGCATGCACGCACGTGCATGCACACACACACACACACACACACACACACACACAATGGAATATAACTCAGCCATAAAAAAGGATGAAATGCTTCCATTTGTAACAACACAAATGGACATAGAGGGTATTACGCTAAATGAAATACTTCACATGTAGGAGTACAAATATCACATGATTTCACTAATGTGTGAAATCTAAAAAACAAGCTACCCTAGCAAACAAAGCAAAATCAAACTAATAGATGGCGAGAACACATTGATGGCTGCCAGAGGGGCGAAAAGTGTGGGGATTAGAGAATGGGTGAAGGGTGTCAAGAGATACAAACTTCCAGTTATAAAATAAGTCATGGGGATGTAATGCACAGTGAGTCACTATAGTCAATAATATTTTATTGCATATTTGAACTTTGCTAAGAAGGTATGTCTTTTTAATTTTTTTAATTTTACATCGGAGTATAGTTGACTAATAATGTCTTAGTTTCAGGTGTACAGCAAAGTGATTCAATTACACATATACATGTATCTGTTCTTTTTCAAATTTTTTTCCCATTTGGTTACTATAGAATATTGAGAAGAGTTCCCTGTGCTATACAATAGGTTTTTGTTTGTTATTAATTTTAAATATAGCAGTGTATACATGTCAATCCCAAATTCCCAATATATCGTTCCCCCCACCATTCCCTGCTGGTAACCATAAACTCATTCTCTAAGTCTATCAGTGTGTTACTGTTTTGTAAATGAGTTTATTTGTATGTTTTGGGTTTTTTTTAGATTCTGCATATAAGCGATATCATATGATTGTTGTCTTTCTCCGTCTGACTGACTTCACCTAGTAAGATGATCTCCGGGTCCATCCATGTTGCTGCAAATGGCATTATTTCATTCTTTTTTATGGCTAAATAATATTCTATTGTATAAATATGTCATATCTTCTTTATCCATTCATCTGTCAATAGACATTTAGGTTGCTTCCATATCTTGGCTCTTGTAAATAGTGCTGCAATGAACATTGGAGTGCATGTATATTTTTGAATTATGGTTTTCTCTGAATATATGCCCAGGAATCAGATTGCTGGATCATGCGGTAATTCTATTTTTAGTTTTTTTAAGGAACCGCCATACTGTTCTCCATAGTGGCTGTAAGAAGTTACATTCTCACCAACAGTGTAGGAGGGTTCCCTTTCTTCCATAACCTCTCAAGGATTTGTTTGTCAATTTTTTTATGATGGCTATTCTGACTGGTGTGAAGTGATATCTTATTGTAGTTCTGATGTGCATTTCTCTAATAATTAGCGATGTTGAGCATCTTTTCATGTGCCTCTTGGCCATCTGTATGTCTTCTTTGGAGAAATGTCTTCTTAGGTCTTCTGCCAATTTTTTGTTTGGGTTGTTTGTTTTTTAAATATTGAGCTGCAAGAGCTGTTGGTAAATTTTGGAGATTAATCCCTTGTTAGTTGCATCATTTGCAAATATTCTCTTCCATTCTGTGTGTTGATGTTTTATTTTGTTTATGGTTTCCATTGCTGTGCAAAAGATTTTGAGTTTCATTAGGTCCCATTTGTTTATTTTTGTTTTTATTTCCATTACTCTAGGAGATGGATCGAAAAAGGCATTGCTGCAATTTATGTCAAAGAGTGTTCTGCCTATGTTTTCCCCTAAGAGTTTTCTAGTATCTGGTCTTACATTTAGGTCTTTAATCCATTTTGAGTTTATTTTTGTGTATGCTATAAAAGAATGTACTAATTTCATTTTTAAATATGTAGTTGTCCAGTTTTCCCAGAAACACTTATTGATGAGATTGTCTTTACTGTCTTTCCTCCACTGTATATTCTTGCCTCCTTTGTTGTACACGATAAGTGCGTGAATTTATTCTTTGGCTTTCTAGCCTGTTCCATTGATCTATATTTCTCTTTTTGTGCCAGTGCCATACTCTTTTGATGACTGTATCACTCTAGTATAGTCTGAAGTCAGGGAGCCTGATTCCTCCAGCTTTGTTTTTCTTTCTCAAGATTGCTTTGGCTATTCAGGGTCTTCATTGTCTCCATACATATATTAGGATTTTTTGTTCTAGTTCTGTGAAAAATGCCATTGGTAATTTGATAGGGATTGCATTGAATTTGTAGATTGCCTTGGGTAGTATAGTCATTTTAAGAATGTTGATTCTTCAAATCCAAGAACATGGTATATCCTTCAGTCTGTTTGTGTCATCTTTGTTTTCTTTTACCAGCATCTTATAGTTTTATGGAGTACAGGTCTTTTGTTTCCTTAGGTAGATTTATTCCTAGGTATTTTATTCTTTTTGATGAAATGGTGAATGGAATTATTTCATGAATTTCTCTTTCTGATTTTTCATTGTTAGTGTATAGAAATGCAACAGATTTCTGTATATTCATTTTGCATCCTGCAACTTTACAAAATTCATTGATGAGCTCTAGTATTCTTCTGCTAGCACCTTTAGGATTTTCTATGTATAGTGTCATGTCATTTGCAAACAATGACAGTTTTACTTTTTTCCAATTTGGTTTTCTTTTATTTATTTATTTTTCTTCTCTGATTGCTGTGATTAGGATGTCCAAAACTATGTTGAATAAAACTGGTGAGAGTGGACATCCTTGGCTTGTTCCTTATCTTAGAGGAAATGCTTTCAGCTTTTCACAGTTGAGTATGATGTTAGCTGTAAGCTTGTCATAAATGGCCTTTATTATGTTGAAGTACGTTCCCTCTATGTCCACTTCCTGGAGAGTTTTTAACATAAATATGTGTTGAATTTTGTCAAAAGCTTTTTCTGTATCTATTGAGATGATCATATGGTTTTTATTTTTCAGTTTGTTAATGTGGTGTATCACACTGATTGATTTGTGGATACTGAAGAATCCTTGCATCCCTGGGATAAATACCACTTGATAATGGTGTATGATACTTTTAATGTATTGTTTTGTTGAGGACTTTTGTGTCTATGTTCATCAGTGATATTAGCCTGTAATTTTTTTCTTTGTGCTATCTCTATCTGGTTGTGGTATCAAGGTGATGGTGGGCTCATAGAATGAGTTTGGGAGTATTCCTTCCTCTGCAATTTTTTGGAATAGTTTCAGAAGGATAGGTGTTAACTCTTTTCTAATTGTTAGAATTTGCCTATTGAATCCATCTGGTTCCAGCGTTTTGTTGGGAGTTTTTAATCACAGTTTCAATTTCAGTGCTTGTGATTGGTCTGTTCATATTTTCTATTTCTTTCTTTCTATTTCTATTTCTTTCTTTCTTTTTGGGAGATCTACCTTTCTAAGAATGTATCCATTTCTTCCAGGCTATCCATTTTATTGGCATATAGTTGCTTGTAGTAGTCTCATGATCCTTTGTATTTCTGTGCTGTCAGTTGTAACTTCTCTTTCATTTCTAATTCTATTGATTTGAGTCTTACCCCTTTTTTTTGATGAGTCTGGCTAAAGGTTTATCAATTTTGTTTATCTTTTCAAAGAACCAGCTTTTAGTTTCATTGATCTTTTCTGTTTTCTTCATCTCTATTTCATTTATTTCTGCTCTGATCATTACGATTTCTTTCCTTCTACTAACTTTGATTTTGTTTGTTGTTCTTTCTGTAGTTGCTTTAGGTGTAATGTTTGGTTGTTTATTTGTGATTTTTCTTGTTTCCCAATGTAAGATTGTATTGTTATAAACTTTCCTCTTAAAACTGCTTTTGCTGTGTCCCATAGGATTTGGATCATCATGCTTTCATTGTCATTTGTCACTAGGTATTTTTTGATTTCCTCTTTGATTTCGTCATTGATCCATTGGTTTAGTAGCATATTATTTAGACTCCATGTGTTTGTGTGTTTTAGTTTTTTTCTTGTAGTTGATTTCTTTTCTCGTAGCGTTGTGTTCAGAAAAGATGCTTTATATGATTTGAATTTTCTGAAATTTACTGAGGCTCACTTTGTGGACCAGCAGGTGATTAATCCTGGAGAATGTTCTATGTGCACTTAAGAAGAATGTGTATTCTGCTGCTTTTGGATGGAGTGCTCTATAAATATCAATCAAATCCGTTTGATCTAATGTGTAATTTAGGCCTGTGTTTCCTTACTTGTTTTCTGTCTGGATAAGCTGTCCATTGATGAAAGTGGAGAGTTAAAGTCCCCCACTATTTTTGTGTTACTGTTGATTTCTCCTTTTATGGCTGTTAGTATTTGCCTTATATATTGAAGTGCTCCTATGTTGGTGCATATATATTTACAATTATTATATTTTCTTCTTAGATTGATCCCTTGATCATTATGTAGTGTCCTTCCTTGTCTCTTGTAACAGTTTTTAAGTCCATTTTGTCTGATATGCGTATTGCTTCTCCAGGTTTCTTTTTGTTTTCATTTGCATGGAATACCTTTTCCCCTCACTTTCAGTCTGTATGTGTCCCTAGATCTGAAGTGGGTCTCTTGTAGACAGCCTGTATATGGATATTGTTTTTGTACCCATTCATCCAGTCTATGTGTTTTGGTTGGAGCATTTAATCCATTTACATTTAAGGTAATTATCAATATGTATGTTCTTATTGCCATTTTGTTAATTGTTTTGGATTTGTTTTTGTAGATTTTTTTCTTCCCTTCTTCTTGTTCTCTTCTCTTGTGATTTGACGACTAACTGCACTGTTGTGTTTGGATTGCTTTTTCTTTTTTTATAAATATATTTTTTAATTAATTAATTAATTTATTTATTTATTTTGCTTTGCCAGGTCATAATTGCAGCATGTGGGACCTTCATTGCTGTGTGCGTGATCTTCATTGTGGCATGTGGCATTTTTAGTTGCAGTATGTGGGATCTTTAGTTGCGGCAAGTGGGAATTTTAGTTGTGGCATGCAGGAACTTTAGTTGTGGCATGCGGGCTTCTTTAGTTGTGGCCTGTGGGCTCTTAGTTGCAGCATGCAGAATCTAGTTCCCTGACCAGAGATTGAACTTGGCACCCCCGAATTGCGAGCGTGGAGTCTTAACCACTGGACCACCAAGGAAGTGCCTGCCTTTTCTTTTTTATGTGTGTATCTATTGTAGATTTTTAGTTTGTGGTTACCATGAGGTTTTGATATAGCAGTGTATATATAAACAAGATAGTTTTAAATTGCTGATCTTTTAATTTCAAATGTATTTCCAATATCCTGCATTTGTGCTCTCTTCTTCTCATGATTGCTGGTTTTGATATCATATTTGTGTGTATTTACTGTATGTTTGCCTTTACTGGTGAGGTTTTCCATTTGTAATTTTTTCATTTCTAGTTTTGGCCTTTTCTTTTCCCCATAGAGAAGTTCCTTTAGCATTTGTTGTGAAGCTGGTCTGGTGGTGCTGAATTCTCTTAGCTTTTGCTTGTCTATAAAGCTTTTGATTTCTCCATCAAGTCTGAATGAGAGCCTTGCTGGGTAGAGTATTCTTGGTTGTAGGTTCTTCCCTTTCATCACTTTAAGTATATCTTGCCACTCCCTTCTGACCTGTAGAGCTTCTCCTTAAAAATCAGCTGATAACCTTATGGGAGTCCCTTGTATGTTATTTGTTGCTTTCCCCTTGCTGTGTTTAATTTTTTTTCTTTCTCCTTAGATTTTGTCAATTTTATTACTATGTGTCTCAGTGTTCCTCCTTGAGTTTATTCTGCCTGGGACTCTGCACTTCCTTGACTTCTGTGACTGTTTCCTTGCCCATGTTAGGGAAGTTTTCAACTCTTATCTCTTCACATATTTTCTCAGCTCCTTTCTCTCTCTTCTGTTTCTTGGACCCCTATAATACGAATGTTGGTGCATTTAATATTCCCCCAGAGGTCTCTTAGACTGTTCTTATTTCCTTGCATTCTTTTTTCTTTATTCTGTTCTGCAGCTGTGATATCCACCATTCTGTCTTCCAGCTCACTTATCCATTGTTCTGCCTTAGTTATTCTGCTATTGATTCCTTCTAGTATATTTTTCCTTTCTGTTATTGTATTGCTCATCTCTGTTTCTTTCTTCTTTAAATCTTCTTGCTCTGTGTTAAACATTTCTTGTATCTTCTTGATCTGTGCCTCTATTCTTTTGCCAAGATCTTGGATCATCTTCACTTTTTCTGGTAGATTGGCTATCTTCACTTCAGTTAGTTGTTCTTCTAGGGTCTTATTTTGTTCCTCTGTCTGGGACATATTCCTCTGTTGTCTCATTTCTGCAGGCTGTAGGAATGTATTTCTTCTTGTTTCTGCTCTCTGCCCTCTGGTGGCTGAGGCTGTCTCAGAGCCTTGTGAAGTCTCCCTGGTACTGGTTCCTGTCCACCTGCAGGTTGAGCTGGGTCTTGTCTCTCTTGTGGACAGGGCTGTGCTCAGGAAGACTTTAAGCAGCCTGTCTGCTGATGGGTGGAGCTGTGTTCCTGCCCTGCTGGTTGTTTAGCCTGAGTGGTCCAAGCACTGGAACCTACAGGGTGTTGAGTGAGGCTAGGTCTTGGGGAGGGAATGGTGGCCTCCAGGAGGGCTCATGCCAATGAGCACTCCCCAGAAGTACCACTGCCAGTGTTTGTCCCTGCAGTGAATCACTGCCTCCCCATGCCTTCACAGGAGACCATTCAATCTTAGAAGGTAGGTCTGGCCCAGTCTCTTATGAGGTTACTGCTTCTTTCCCTGGTTCCTGGTGTGCATGAGACCTTGTATGTGCCCTCTAAGACTGGAGTTTCTGTTTACCCCTGTCCTGTGGAATTTCTGCAATTAAACCCAATATCAAAGCCAGATTCTCTGGGGGCTCCTCTTCCCATTGCCAGACCTCCAGGCTGGGAAGCCTGATGTGGAGCTCAGGACTTTTGCTCCTGTAGGAGAACTTCTGTGGAATAATTATTTCCAGTTTGTGGGTCACCCATCCAGTGCTTATGGGATTTGATTTTATTGCAGTTGTGCCCCTCCTACCTTCTCGTTTTGGCTTCTTCTTTGTCTTTGGATGTAGGGTATCTTTTTTGGTAGGTTCCAGTGCTGTTTGTTTGTTTGTTTGTTTTCAATGGTTGTTCACCAGTTGTGATTTTGGTGTTTTTGTGAGAAGGCATGAGCTCACATCCTTCTGCTCTGCCATCTTAAGCTGACTCCAGATTAAATCAAGAAAGTATGTTTTAAAAGTTCTCATCACAAGAAAAAAATGTAACTTTTTATGGTGGCAGATAGTAACTATACTTACTATGTAAATTATTTTATGGTGTATACAAATGTTGAATCATTTTGTTGTAACCTGAAACTAATGTAATGTTATATGTGAATTATACCTCAATAAAAGGAGAACAAATGTAATGATACTAAGTTCTGAAACTTCAAGAATATTAAATTAAGATTTATAGCTTCTATTTAAATTACTATTTATTGATTATAGTCACGTAACTCTTAAGAGTTTTATAAATAGGTTGTGGCAGGCTTTGGATAATCTTCAGGTAATTTTCTTGGGAAAATTCCAAATATTTTGTACCTCAACAAAACATGGTGAAAATAATTATGAAAGATAATTTAGTTTACTGCAAAATTAACTTAGAGTTTGTGGACCAAAGGACTGGAATAATTTTGAAGGCAATTTGTCTTTGGCTTCTGTTATTCAGCACTTTTTTTCTTCTTGTTTTCTCTTTCTCTCATTTTTGGTCTTCTGTCCTGTTCCCACTAATCCATGCTAAAATGTTTAGTGGTTAATAAAAATATTAATTGTATATGTTTGTATTTGGTTAGGGCTTATGGAGGAGGGAATACCCAGCCCCATTGCTTTCCCATTTCCCACTCTCCATTCTTGTCTCAGAGACACCAGGTTTCTAAAGTCTCAGGAGCCTGCGAATCTTTGAAGGAATGATGCATCCAGGTGTTCCCTATGTGACAGCTACCTGGCTTCCACCAGGCCCACATGACCTCCAGTCATTTAAGAAAGCAACTGCTCTCTTGACCACCAGCTGGCTGCATCTTAGTCTGACCTCTGCATCTATGTATGAACTTGAGTTACTTGACTTTCCTGTGCCCTAGTTTCTTTATCAGTAAAAATAAGAATAAGAATAAGAACACTTGTCTAGCTCTTGATGTTGCTATAGGATAAAATGACATAGTAGTTAGTTATTTAACATTGCTTCAGGATAAAAACACTTAAAAAATAAGGTATTATGAAATGGACATCTCTCATAACTACCCCTCTATAATGCTACTTGTAGTAACTTTCAGGTCTTAAGAATAAAACTACTTAAGAATATACCATATACTATATACCATTTTCCAAGTAAAAGTTAACAGAAATCCAGTGAACTGATAGAATTCCTTAAACACCTGAGGTCATTAAAAACATTAACATTAATGGATAAAAATCTATTAATGCTTGCTTTATTTGATGGTTTATATTATTTTATTATAAATAAAAAAGGTTTTTATTTTCATGTTTCAGGTTTTATTTTCATGTTTTCCCCACTTTATCTAATTAGTTGAGAAATCCTTTGAATTTTTCACTTTAAGTGCCGTTTTCCCTTCCTTTCTCATTGCCACAGTTCTATAGGTCTTCATTATTTACTCCAGGGACTATAGGTGCCGAGTAGAAAGTTGGTAGGAATCTTTAAGGAGATTTCATGTTAAAGCAGTATGGACATTATTCATTTAGGTTTAGAAGTGAATTTTTTTCAGCACGTATACAAACCCACATTTTCTGGACCTTCACATTTGTTGAGACAAAGACTGAATATTTCAATTTTTAAAAAATGTGATTAGTAACCATAAAGCCATACAGGCCTTTCTATTTCGAAGATATAAGGCCATTTTTCTCACTTTCCTTGCTTCCCTTTTCTTCCTTGAGGATGAGACTCTGCTTGTTTTCCATTTCTATTGAAAACTGTTACTACTCATTCTGTCCTTTGCAGTTCTATTTTTTATAAATCTGGCTGAAAATTGGCCAAGTCATCTCACCTGCATCCCCTTCCTAGCTACATCCAAAGAGAAGTACACAATCCATTTTTATTATGAAGTTTTATTATAATCACTTTTGGGAACAAAAAATTTAAAAAAATAAAACATAAGCAGTTAATTTCTGCAAGCAATTGTTGGATGGTTATAATATGTCAGACACTGTGCTAGCTCTTGGGATATAAAGATGGATAAGGTCTTAAATATATCACATTCTGGTAGGGAACATTGCAGCTCTTGAAAAAATTACAGTCTGGTAGATGAATTATAAATACCTAGTAAAATTCTAATATTCACTGTCCCTCTTCTTCAGTTTCTGCTTCACTTTGGATAGTAGCTAAAAGCTCATCCATATTTTTGCTTTCTACTTATTTTTCTGCCCATGGAGTCCATTAAATATCCCTATTAGCTTTCCTCAGACTTGTCTACGTATGAAGGGCACAGTGGCTCCTTCTTCCACAAAGCTTCCCAGCTTGGGAACCTAAGGAACAGATTGAAAAGAATAATATCTTAACCTCAACTGGGTATTTTCCCCAACTGTAAGGTCCTCTGGATGGGCTGATATCCATCTCTTGAGGACTCTGCCCAGCCCAGATTTGCTACCTTCTGAATATTCCCTCACATCATGTTATTTTTCTCAAGCATCAAAAATACTTAATAAACTTGCACAAATTATGATTATAACCCTGGCCTAGAAATCTGAGCTATCTTGGTAAATCTTTGTTTTGTCATTGAATCCACCTGACTATATTTCTATTTGAGACAGCTGGGGTGGTCTTGATTGGCGTATGCCACTTTGCCATGCCCAGGACTGTAAATGCAAGGTGAAAAACCAGCAAGATTTGGTCAGGAGGGGCATCCTCCACAGATGTAGCTTTCCTACCTAGCAAACAGTGTCTCAGCCTTAACCCAGCCTCCAATATCCTGCCTTATCATGGCGTGTCATGGCCATGACAGATTTGTTTCTTTAAAAAAAGCAATCTTACATGTATTTCCTTTTTCAAGAAAGAGTGCACTCCATCCCCTACCAAAAGCAATATGGTAGTATCCATTTTATCATATCTTGTAATTGCAAAGATTCAAAAATTACAATCAAACATGTTTCCTTGAAATGTCTCTGGAGTATAAAAAAGGAAGATATCACAGCTTGTAACAGGGAGGCAAGTTTAATGTTAGGGAGCCATTTTATTAACTACTGAAGAGAAAGTAAAGGTTTTAATTTTGAAGTAAGGCTGGCACTTGAACAGAAACATATAAATCTTACTTGGGGTTGGAATGGAAGTTCCATTTTGGACACTACAAATGACAGTGCCTAATGTTGTCAGAAAAGAAAAGAAATACTTAATAAACAAATAAACTATGAATGATGATACTGCAGATTTCTTTTATCATTTTGAGTTCTTTTCCCTACAAACTCCCATAGTTCACTATTATAACTTAATTACTGCATCTTATAAATACATTTGAAGCTATTATTGTTATTTAAGTGGATCATATAAAGTTTCATATAATTAACACATTTGCTTCTAAGAAATGTGTGGTATAAGTCAAGACAAAATATTTTCCTTTACTTCTGATGTTTTACAGGTAGTTAACTTGTATACGAGTAACCTAACAAGTGGGAAAGATTCATAGAAAGCTTTTCTAAAGACTCTCACCCAAATTGTAAAATTAATATTTTAGAAATAAATGTAACAGGAAGAGATATCTTGAGGCAGAGACAAGATGGCAGAGTATAAGGACTTGAGCTCACCTCCTTTCATGAAAACACCAAAATCACAACTAACTGCTGAACAACCATCAACAAAAACGACTGGAACCTACCAAAAAAGATATTCTACATCCAAAGACAAAGAAGAAGCCGCCACAACAAGACAGTAAGAGGGGCACATATGTGATACAATCAAATCCCATACCTGCCAGGTGGGTGACCCACAAACTGGAAAATAACTATATCTAAGAGGTTCTCCCACAGGAGTGAGAGTTCTGAGCCCCATGTCAGGCTCCCCAGTCTGGGGGTCTGGAATCGTAAAGAGGAGCCCCAGAGCATTTGTCTTTGAATGCCATGGGGCATGATTACAGGAAATTCACAAGGCTGGGGGAAACAGAAACTCCACTTTTGGAGGATGCACACAAGGTTTCGTGCAAACCAGGACCCAGGGACAAAGCAGTGATGTTATAGAAGCCTGGGCCAGACCTACCAGCTGGTGTTGGATGGTCTCCTAGGGAGGCAGGGAGTGGCTGTGACTCACCGTGGGGACAAGGACACTGGTGGTGGAGGTAAAAGGTAAAAGCTCATTGGTGTGAGCTCTCCTGAAGCTGGCCATTTTGACATCAAGACCTGGCCCCACCCAACAGCCTACAGATTCCAGTGCTGGGGCACCTAAGGCCAAACAACCAAGAGGGTGGAAACACAGCTCCACACATCAGCAGACAGGCTGCCTAAAGACTGAGCCCACGGCAGCCTCAAAACACACCCTTTGACACGGCCATGCCCGCGAGAAGGACAAGACCCAGCTCCACAACCAGTGGGCAGGCACTAGTCGATCCTACCAGGAAGCCTGCACAAGCCTCTTAGACCAACTTCACCCACCAGGGGGCAGACACTGGAAACAAGCACAACTATGATCCTGCAGCCTGAGGAGCAGAGACTGCAAACACAGAAAATTAGACAAATTGAGATGGCAGCGGAATATGTTCCAGACAAAGGAACAAGACAAATCCCAGAAGAACAGCTAAGTGAAGTGGAGGCAGGCAATCTATGCAATACCTGGAAAAGGATTCAGAGTAATGATAGGAAAGATGATCCAAGATCTTAGAAAAGAATGGAGGCACAGAAAGAGAAGAAAAGCTTAAAAAGAGCTAAATGATATAAAGAATAAACAAAGTTGAATAATACAATATTTGAAATGAAAAATACGCTAGCAGGAATCAATAGCAGTTTTTTTTTTCTTTTAGTTGATTTCTAATCTCAGAAAAGATGCTTGGTGTGATTTCAATTTTCTTAAATTTATCAAGGCTTGCTTTGTGGCCCAGCCTGTGATCTATCCTGAAGAATGTTACATGTACACTTGAGAAGAATGTGTATTCTGCTGCTTTCTGATGGAATGCATTATAAACATCAGTTAAGTTTATCTGGTGTAATGTGTAATTTAAGTCGTGTGTTTCCTTATTGATTTTCTTTCTGGATCATCTGTCCATTGATGAAAGTGGGTGTTAAAGTCCCCCACTATTATTTTGTTACTGTCAACTTCTTTTATTTATGTTAACACTTCCCTTATATATTGAGGTGCTCCTATGCTGGGTGCATGTATATTTATGATTGTTTGTTATATCTTCTTCTTGGATTGATCCTTTGATCATTATGTAGCGTCCAACTTTGTCTCTAGTATTGTTACTCCAGCTTCCTTTTGATTTCCATTTGCATAGAATATCTTTTTGCACCCCCTCACTTTCGGTCTGTATGTGTCCCTAGATCTTAAGTGGGCTTCTTGTAGGCAGCCTATCTATATGTCTTGTTTTTGTATCCATTCAACCAGTCTATGTCTTTTGGTTGGAGCATTTAATACATTTATATTTAAGGAAATTATCAATATGTATGTTCTTATTGCCTTTTTGTTAATTGTTTAGTATTTGTTTTGTAGGGGTTTTTATCTTCCTTTACTGTTTTATTCTCTTTTCTTGTGATTTGATGACTATCTTTATTGTTGTGTTTGGATTCCTTTTTCATTTTTGTGTGTATATCTATTATAGATATTGGTTTGTGGTTACCAGAGGATTAGTTTTTAACATCTTTATTGGAGTATAATTATTTTACACTTTTGTGTTAGTTTCTGCTGTATAACAAAGTGAATCAGCTATACGTATACATATATACCCAGATAACCCCTCCCTCTTACATCTCCTTCCCATCCTCCCTATCCCACCACTCTAGTTGGTCACAAAGCACAGAGCTGATCTCCCTGCGCTATGTGGCTGCTTCCCACTAGATATCTATTTTACATTTCATAGTGAATATATGTCAATGCCACTCTCTCACTTCGTCCAAGCTCACCATTCCCCCTTCGCGTGTCCTCAAGTCCATTCTCTATATCTGCGTCATTATTCCTGGCCTGCCCCTAGGTTCCTTGGAACTTTTTTTTTTTTTAAGATTCCATATATATGTGTTAGCATACAGTATTTGTTTTTATATTTCTGACTTACTTCACTCTATATTCTGTATCACAGACTCTACATCCATCCAATTCACTACAAATAACTCAATTTCATTTCTTTATGTAGCTTAGTAATATTCTATTGTATATGTGTGCCACATCTTCTTTATCCATTCATAGTTGATGGACACTTAGGTTGCTTCCATGTCCTGGCTATTGTAAATAGTGCTGCAATGAACATTGTGGCACATGACTCTTTTTGAATTATGGTTTTCTCAGGGTATATGCCCAATAGTGGGATTGCTGGGTCATATGGTAATCTATTTACAGATTTTAAAGGAGCCACCGTTTGTTATCCATAGTGGCTGTATCAACTTATATTCCCACAAACAGTGCAAGAGGGTTCCCTTTTCTCCAAACCCTCTCCAGCATTTATTGTTTGTAGATATTTTTATGATGGCCATTCTGATTGTTGAGAGGTGATACCTCATTGTAGTTTTGGTTTGCATTTCTCTAATGATTAGTGATGTTGATTACCCTTTTATATGTTTGTTAGCAAGCTGTATATCTTCTTTGGAGAAATGTCTATTTAGGTCTTCTGCCCAATTTTGGATCAGGTTGTTTGTTTTTTTGATATTGAGCTGCATGAACTGTTTGTATATTTTGAAGATTAATCCTTTCCCTGTTGATTCATTTGCAAATATTTTCTCCCATTCTGAGGGTTGTCTTTTCATATCGTTTCTAGTTTCCTTTACTTTGCAAAAGCTTTTACATTTCTTTAGGTCCCATTTGTTTATGTTTGTCTTTATTTCCATTACTCTAGGAGGTGGATCAAAAAATATCTTGCTGTGATTTATGTTAAAGAGTGTTCTTCCTAAGTTTTCCTCTAGGATTTTATAGTGCCTAGTCTCACATTTATGTCTCTAATCCATTTTGAGTTTATTTTTGTGTATGGTGTTAGGGAGTGTTCTAATTTCATTCTTTTACATATAGCTGCCCAGTTTCCCCAGAACCCCTTATTGAAGAGATGGTCTTTTCTCCATTTTATATCCTTGCCTGCTTTATCATAGATTAGATTATCATGGGTGCATGGGTTTATCTCTGGGCTTTCTGTGCTGTTCCATTGGTCTATATATCTGTTTTTTCGTGCCAGTACCATATTGTCTTGCTTACTGTAGCTTTGTAGTATAGTCTGAAGTCAGGGAGCCTGATTACTCCAGCTCCATTTTTCTTTCACAATCTTGCTTTGGCTCTTTGGGGTCTTTGGTGTTTCTATACAAATTGTGAAATTTTTTGTTCTAGTTCTGTGAAAAATGCCATTGGTAGTTTGATAGGGATTGCGTTGAATGTGTAGATTTCTTTAGGTAGTATAGGCATTTTCACGTTGTTGATTCTTCCAATCCAAGAACATGGTATATCTCTCCATCTGTTTGTATCACGTTTAATTTCTTTCAACAGTGTCCTATAGCTTTCTGCATACAGGTCTTTTGTCTCCTTAGGTAGGCCTAGGTATTTTATTTTTTTGTTGCAATGGTAAATGTGTTTCCTTAATTTCACTTTCAGATTTTTCATCATTAGTGTATAGGAATGCCAGAGATTTCTGTGCATAAATTTTGTATCCTGCTACTTTACCAAATTCATTGATTAGCTCTAGTAGTTTTCTGGTAGCATCTTTAGGATTCTCTATGTATAGTATCATGCCATTTGCAACCAGTGACAGCTTTACTCTTTTTTTCTTATTTTGATTCCTTTTATTTCTTTTTCTTCTTTCATTGCTGTGGCTAAAACTTCCAAAACTATGTTGAATAATAGTGGTGAGAGTTGGCAGCCTTGTCTTGTTCCTGATCTTAGTGGAAATGGTTTCAGTTTTTCACCATTGAGGGTGATGTTGGCTGTGGGTTTGTCATATATGGCCTTTATTATGTCGAGGTAAGTTCCCTCTATGGCTACTCTCTGGAGGGTTTTTATCTTAAATGGGTGTTGAATTTTGTCAAAAGCTGTTTCTGCAACTATTGCGACGATCATATGGTTTTTAATCCTTCAATGTTTAATATGGTGTATCACATTGATTGATTTGTGTATGTTGAAGAATCCTTGAATTCCTGGGATAAACCCCACTTGATCATGGTGTATAATACTTTTAATGTGCTGTTGTATTCTGTTTGCTAGTATTTTGTTGAGGATTTTTGCATCTATGTTCATCAGTGAAATTGGCCTGTAGTTTTCTTTCTTTGTGACATCTTTGTCTGGTTTTGGTATCAGGGTGATGGTGGCCTTGTAGAATGAGTTTGGGAGTGTTCCCCTCTGCTATAAGTGTTTGAGAAGAATAGGTGTTAGCTCTTCTCTAAATGTTGGCTAGAAGTCGCCTGTTAAGCCATCTGGTCCTGGGCTTTTGTTTCTTGGAAGATTTTTAATAACAGTCTCAATTTCAGTGCTGTGGTTGGTCTGTTTATATTTTCTATTTCTTCCTGGTTCAGTCTCAGAAGGTTGTGTTTTTCTACGAACTTGTCCATTTCTTCCAGGTTATCCATTTTATTGGTCTATAGTTGCTTGTAGTAATCTCTCATGATCCTTTGTATTTCTGCAGTGTCAGGTGTTCCTTTCATTTCTAATTCTATTGAGTCTTCTCCCTTTTTTTCTTGATAAGTCTGGCTAATGGTTTATGAATTTTGTTTATCTTCTCAAAGAACGAGCTTTTAGTTTTATTGATCTTTGCTATTGTTTCCTTCATTTCGGTTTCATTTGTTTATGGTCTGATCTTTATGATTTCTTTCCTTTTGCTAACTTTGGTTTTTTTTTTCCTTCTTTCTCTAATTGCTTTAGGTGTAAGGTTAGGTTGTTTATTCGAGATGCTTCTTGTTTCTTGAGGTACGAGTGTATTGTTATAAACTTCCCTCTTAGAACTGCTTTTGCTGCATCCCATAGGTTTTGGACCATCATGTTTTCATTGTCATTTGTTTCTAGGTATTTTTGATTTCCTCTTTGATTCCTTCAGTGATCTCTTTGTTCCTTAGTAGGTATTGTTTAGCCTCCATGTGTTTGTATTTGTTACAGATTTTTTCCTGTAATTGGTATTCAGTCTCATAGTGTTGTGTTCAGAAAAGATACTTGATATGATTTCAATTTTCTTTAATTTACCAAGGCTTGATTTGTGACCCAAGATATGATCTATCCTGGAAAATGTTCAATGAGCATTTGAGAAGAAAGTGTATTCTCTTGTTTTTGGATGGAATGTCCTAGAAATATCAGTTAAGTCTATCTTGTTAAATGTGTCATTTAAAGCTGTGTTTCCTTTTGAATGATATGTCCATTGTTGAAAGTGGAATGTTAATATCCCGTACTGTGATTGTATTACTGTCGATTTTCCCTTTCATGGCAGTTAGCATTTGCCTTATGTATTGAGGTGCTCTTATGTTAGGTGCATAAATATTTACAATTGTTATATCTTCTTTTGGATTGATCCCTTTATCATTTTGTAGTGTCCTTCTTTATCTCTTGTAATAGTCTTTATCGTAAAGTCTGTTTTGTCTGATAAAAGAATTGCTACTCCAACTTTCTTTTGATTTCCTTTTGCATGGAATATCATTTTCCATCCCCTAACTTTCAGTCCGTAAGTGTCCTTAGGTCTGAAGTGGGTCTCTTGTAGACATCATGTATATGGGTCTTGTTCTTGTATCCATTTAGTCAGTCTATGTCTTTTGGTTGGGGCATTTAATCCATTTTCATTTAGGGTAATTATCCACATGTATGTTCCTATTCCCATTTTCTTAATTGTTTTGGGTCTGTTATTGTAGGTCTTTTCCTTCTCTTGTGTTTCCTGCCTAGAGAAGTTCCTTTAGCATTTGTTGTAAAGCTGGTTTGGTGGTGCTGAATTCTCTTAGCTTTTGCTTGTCTGTAAAGGTTTTAATTTCTCCATCAAATCTGAATGAGATCCTTGCTGGGTAGAGTAATCATGGTTGTTAGTTTCTCCCTTTCATCACTTTAAATATGTCCTGTCAGTCCCTTCTGGCTTGCAGAGTTTCTGCTGAAAGATTAGCTGTTTACCTCATGGGGATTCCCTTGTATGTTATTTGTTTTTTTTCCCTTGCTGCTTTTAATATGTTTTCTTTGTATTTAATTTTTGATGGTTTGATCAATATGTGTCTTGGCATGTTTCTTCTTGGATTTATCCTGTATGGGACTCTCGGCTCTTCCTGGAGTTGATTAACTATTTCCTTTCCCATATTAGGGAAGTTTTCAACTATAATCTATTCAAATATTTTCTCAGTCCATTTCTTGTTCTCTTCTTCTTCTGGGATCCCTATCATTCGAATGTTGGTGCGTTTAATGTTGTCCCAGAGGTCTCTGAGACTGTCCTCAATTCTTTTCATTCTTTTTTCTTTATTCTGCTCTGTGGTAGTTATTTCCACTATTTTATCTTTCAGGTCACTTATCCGTTCTTCTGCCTCAGTTATTCTGCTCTTTATTCCTTCTAGAGAATTTTTAATTTATTTTGTTGTTCATCATTGTGTATTTGCTCTTTAGTTTTTCTAGGTCCTTGTTATACTTTTCTTTTTCTCCATTCTATTTCGAAGATTTTGGATCATTTTTAGTATCATTACTCTGAACTCTTTTTCAGGTAGACTGCCTTTTTTCTCTTCATTTGTTTGGTCTGATGGGTTTTTACCTTGCTCTTTCATTTGCTGTGTATTTTTCTCTCTTCTCATTTTGCTTAACTTACTGTGTTTGGGTTCTCCTTTTCACATGCTGCAGGGTTTTAGATCCCGTTATTTTTGGTGTCTGCCCCCAGTGGGTAAGTTTGGTTCAGTGGGTTGTGTAGGCTTCCTGGTTCAGGGGACTGGTGCCTGTGTTCTGGTGAATGAGGCTGGATCTTGTCTTTCTGGTGGGAAGGTTCATGTTCAGTGGTGTGTTTTCATGTGTCTGTGACCTTATTATAATTTTATTCATCCTCTCTGCTAATGGTTGGGGTTGTGTTCATGTCTTGCTAGTTGTTTTGCATAGGGCGGCCAGCACTGTAGCTTGCTTGTTGTTGAGTGGAGCTGGGTCTTAGCATTGAGATGTAGATCTCTGGGAGAGTTTTTGCCATTTGATATTACATGGAGCCTGGAGGTCTCTGGTGGACCAATATCGTGAACTAAGCTCTCTCACCTCATAGGCACAGGCTTGACACCCCATCGGAGCACCAAAACCCTTTCAACCACATGGCTCAGATGAAAAGGGAGAAAAAAAGAAAGAAAGAAAAAATCAAGTAAAATAAAATTAAATTAAAAGTTATTAAAATAAAACAATTTAATTATTAAAATAAAAGAAATTAACAAGTAATAAAGAAAGAAGAGAGCAACCAAACCAGAAAACTAATCTACGAGTGATAACAAGTGCTAAAATATATACAGAAAAAAAAATGCCAGACAGAACCCTAGGACAAATGGAAAAAGCAAAGCTATACAGACAAAATCACACAAGGAATCCTACATATACACACTCACAAAAAGAGAAAAAAGAAAGAAATATATATCTATATATACAGTAAAAAAAAAACAAAACAGGAAGAGAACAACCAAATTAATAAATAAATCTAGCAATGATAATAAACTCTAAATACTAAACTACAATAACATAAAACCAGAAACAAATTAGATGCAGAAAGCAAACCCCAAGTCTACAGTTGCTTCCAAGATCCACCACCTCAATTTTGGGATGATTCGTTGTCTATTCAGGTATTCTAGAGATTCAGAGTACATCAAGTTGTTTGTGGAGCTTTAATCCGCTACTCCTGAGGCTGCTGGGAGAAATTTCCCTTTCTCTTCTTTGTTTGCACAGTTCCTGGGGTTCAGCTTTGGATTTGGCCCCGCCTCTGCATGTAGGTCACCTGAGGGCGTCTGTTCCTGCCCAGACTGGACAGGGTTAAGGGAGCAGCTTATTATGGGGTTCTGGCTCATTCAGGCCGTGGCTAGGGAGAGGTACAGAATGTGGGGCAAGCCCGTGGCAGCAGAGGCCAACATGACATTGCAACCACCTGAGGCATGCCATGTGTTCTTCCAGGGAAGTTGTCCCTGAATCGCGGGACCCTTGCAGTGGCAGGCTGCACAGGCTCCCAGGAGGGGAGGTGTGTTTAGTGACTTGTGCTTGCACACAGGCTTGTTGGTGGCCTCAGCAGCAGCCTTAGTGTTTCATGCCCATCTCTGGCGTCCACACTGATAGCCACGGCTCGCACCCACCCCTGGAGCTCTTTTAGGCGGTGCTCTGTATCCCCTCTCTTTGTGCCCCCTTAAACAATGGTCTCTTGCCTCTTAGGCAGTTTCAGACTTTTTTCCCAGACTCCCTCCCAGCTTGCTGTGGTGAAGTAACCCCCTTCAGGCTGTGTTCATGCAGCCAACCCCAGTCCTCTCCCTGGGATCTGACCTCTGAAGCTGGAGCCTCAGCTCCAAGCCCCCACCCGCCCCAGTAGGTGAGCAGACAAGCCTGGTGAGTGCTGGCCGGCACCGATTCTCTGTGCGGGAGTCTCTCTGCTTTGCCCTCTGCACACCTATTGCTGCACTCTCCTCAGTGGCTCCAAATCTTCCCCCCTCACCACCCGCGGTATCCACCAGTGAAGGGGCTTCCTAGTGTGTGGAAACTTTTCCTCCTTCTCAGCTCTCTCCCAGGGGTGCATGTCCTGTCCCTATTCTTTTGTCTCTGTTTTTTATTTTTTCTTTTGCCTGACCCATGTAGGTGGGCATTTTCTTGCCTTTTGGGAAGTCTGAGGTCTTCTGCCAGCATTCAGTAGGTGTTCTGTAGGAGTTTCTCCACATGTAGATGTATTTCTGATGTATTTGTGGGGAGGAAGGTGCTCTCCATGTCTTACTCCTCCTCCATCTTGAAGGTCTTTCTACATATACTTTTCTTATGAAAAAGAAGATGGAAAAATTGATATATCTTTACAGTTACAGGTATACTTGTTTATTCATCTCTCCTAGTTGAATGTATAAGGAGCTTATCTGTATTGTTCACTGTTGAATCCTCAGTGTCTGAATTATTATTTAGCATATTGTAAATGCATATTTTATTTGGGTTGAATGAATGAATATTTATAGATATGTTGGCAGTTAAAAAGGAAAAACTGAAAGTGCCTTACATCTATTACATTCTAAACTTATACATCTGTCCCATTGGTGGTATTTCCTATGGTTCTTAAGGCTGGAGTCACAATTGGCTGTTCAGCAGCTCCTAGAAATTTTACAAATTTTGGCAAAGCTCTTGCTTTTTTGACTATGTCAGTTAGTTCATTGAACCATCAGTAAGGTAGGACAGCTCAGCAAATAGCTCTAAATACTTCTCAACAGTCATGATGCAAAAGTAGGAAGAATTTGCTTAATAGCATCTAAAGGGGGAATAGCATATTATTATAATAAAGATTTGAAAGTGTCCAGATTAGACTATATAAATAACCATGTGCTAAAGATGGCAAATCAATAACTATCAATACAAGTAGAATTAACGAAGTGTTTATTTTGCCATTCTTGATAATGAAATCATTGGAAGCAAACCATTACTTGCAATGTTTCTGAGAGCCTGTACAGCTTTTTCACTGATGTGTGAATGGAGAGATGACAAGATAGCAATTAATGATGATATAGTACCTTCATCTACCACAGTCTATTCTGGTTTCCCAAAATTTATATTAGCAAGTACACCTAAGCAGATTAAAATTCAATAGTACTACAGTCAGAGAAAGGTACACATTTTTTAATCAAACCAGCTCAGATTACGTTGTCTATGGAGGGCTTTTTTCCCACACAAAGAATTTTCCAGCAACTTGGGTAGCTTGGAATTGACTTTCCAAATTATTGCTGTTTGTGTCTTTCCCAGTGTCATCAACAGAACAATTTACAAAGACCTAGTTGCTATGAATTACCTGTAGTAGAGAAGTAGCAGCATCAGGAAAAGAACTTACCTTTCTTCTTTTCAGCATCTGGTCATTTTTCTTAGCTTTTCTCTCTTTCATTATAACTTCTATACAGTACTGTCTCATTTCTGTTCTGTGTTTCCCTTTGTTTTCCAAACTGTTAAGGTGGGCAGTTAGCTAATTAGCATTCTTATTGGTGTACATTTTATTAGACAATAGGAGAAAACTAGAAGATAATTGTGGATCTGGCTCAGATTTTATGTGTAGCAGCATCTGCATTTACAGGCTTCAAGTTAATACACCCTGGATAACTGAAAAATTATACTTTTAAATTCTAAACTATAAAGGTGTTCAGAGATTGTTTTTATGATATATAGAAAATTAATAAAAGCCTCTATCCTTTTATGGTGGGAAAACACATACATCTCTAGTTAAAGGGGAGCTCGTTTAAAGAAAAATAATATCTTCAAAGAGGGGAAAAGTAATTTGGACAGTATTCTGTATTCAAGTCTATGGTAGAATGATTGTAGAATTATTTTATTTTTAAATGGTAAATTAGAGGTTTAGGGAGAAGGGCTTTAGATTCAGCTAGAATTATATCCATTATTTCCTGTTCTTTCTACCATGCTTGTCCTTTTTCAAAATAATAGTAATAATGATGGTTAGTATTTATTATAAAATGATCATTATTAATGAGAGAAAATCGCATTTCCATTCTTCTTATAACTTTAACATTGAAATACACATAAAGACAAATTCATATAAACAAACTGTGGATGTTGTTTTCCCTGGCTTATAAGCAAAGTAAAACTTAAAATGAGTAGGCAAGGTATAATTAAGATTTGTTACTAAATGGCAGCCTAAACCTCTCAGAGAGGTCTTCCTGGTTATAAAAAGAGCTTGGTTTCTAAATTGAAGATAAAACGTAATCAATGTTAACAAAATTAGCCCCCCATCCCTGGTATTTTGGAAATAACCCATCCCTTTCTTTATTTCCTAGTGGTGTTTCACTGGATTGTCCTTATATTTGAATTTGAGGAAATGTCAGCAAGTTTCTTGCTCCATTTGGTCTGCAGCTTCTATATGCAAGCTTTTGGGAAGGTGCAAAATCTACTTTTTAAAGGCAATTTAATCTTACTATTTTACAATTCTTGTTCACAACTACTATATTTTGGGCCTTAAAACTATCCTTGCTGGGAAATAAGAACATATTTTATGAACTGATGATTTTCACTTCATGGGGGAAATCATTCTAACGATTTTTGAATGCTAGCTATAAAATCTAGATTTTTTAAAAATAGAAAATATCAAATATTTTTTAACTTTTTCTTGTTGAGCAGGATCATCATTATTAGCATGCATTATCTGTCTTTTCTGGTGTCTCTCTTCTTTCATACATGTCACTTGGCATTGTCTTCTACCCACTTCTAGTTTGTTTTGTCTAATCTAGCACTTACCAGGAAAAAGGATAAAAATTTTAAGAGTTGTGTGTTAATAAAGGCTAATAAGCTTGAATGAGAGGCTTTGTAATAATATGAAGGGCTCCTTTGTATTAATAATAATAATAGTAATAATAATGATAGTTGCCATTTATTAAGCAATATTATGTTTCAGATTCATCCCCATCCCTAATAGGATACCACTCTGTGTTTGATTTATTCTTTTTTATGTATGTGTTCTTGTAATTTTTGTGTATACATTTATTTTAAAATTTGTATATCTTGTATTGTACCATATTTATTCAGTGCTTACCATGCAACTAATATTTAAGACACTAGAGATACAGCAGTAAGCAAAACAAAATTATAATAATTATAGCAATCTAGATGAAAATATATATCTCATTCTGTTTCTTCTTTTCTTACTCAGCACTGTTTTAATATCTATCCATGTTTCCATGTCTATACCTAGTCATTTGCTTTGCCTGCTGCCTAATATTCCATACTCTGAATCTACCACATTTGATTTATTCACTCTTTCAGTGATATACACTTAGTTTGCTTCTAATACTCCAACATCACAAAAAACTCTGCAATGAACATCCTCGTGCATGCATCCCTACTATGTGAATGAGGGCTGCTATCTTGCCCAACCACCCCCCAATTCTTGTCACTATTCAGCTTTCTAATTTTTGCCAATTTGATTACTATAAAGTGATATCTCATTATTTTGATTTATATTTTTCAAATTGCTAATGCGTTTGAGCATCTTTTCATATTCTTTTAGTTTTGGTGAGTTTTCTTTTATGAAATACCTCTTTATATTTGCCAGCTATTCTATTAGAGTTCCTCACCATTTTTACTGACTTATAGGAGTTCCTTTAATAGATTATAGATTATGGTTTCTAATAGTTATCACACATGTTTGATTAATAAATGATGAAAATGACCAAGCCTTTCACTCTTGTACCATCCTACCTGATTTTGTTACAAAGCTGTGTCGTTAAGGTCACTATCTCGGGGGCTTATTAGAAGCCTTTTTTCTCTTTACTGTTGATTACAGTTACCTGAAATCTGACTTCCCAACAGGCAGACTGTATATTATACTTTTCTTTTTGCCTGTTTTGAAATTCTTAACACACCTTAACAATTTATAATGAAAAACATATTTTAAAATACTTTTGGAACTTGAAAAAACTATACTAATGTTCTACTTGGAAGTATAATAGGATTAGCCAAGAACATTTTGAAAAAGAAGAGTACTGAGGGGAGCTTCCCTTATCAGATATTAAAATGAATTTTAAAGCTAGATGACTCAAATTAATGTAGTGCTGGAATAAGAATTGACAAGCCAATCAGCAGATAGGATATTTAGCTCAGAAAAAAAACCTAGTGTATCAATTCATCAAGCATCTATTCACTGTTTACCATGAAAACAATATTTAAGGCATTAGAGACAGAGCAGTGAGCAAAATGAAATCCCTGCTGTC
This sequence comes from Delphinapterus leucas, assembly GCF_059928025.1. Taxonomy (NCBI): domain Eukaryota; kingdom Metazoa; phylum Chordata; class Mammalia; order Artiodactyla; family Monodontidae; genus Delphinapterus; species Delphinapterus leucas. The sequence goes on along the minus strand of NC_143150.1, from coordinate 78,393,902 downwards.
ATGGAGCCTATGTTCTAGTGGCATATATGCAATGAATAAATACACATTTTTCTTTGATATGTAAAATAAATATATACATACGTATATATATATTTTTCTATATGACTTAGATAATTATGTATGTATGTCACTGAATGCAAGTTTGTGTGCCCTACGCACAGTGAGGCCAATCAAACTGAAACGTTGAAGTTTGGAGCAGAGAAAGGTTTATTGTAGGGCCATGCAAGGAGAGAGGTGGCTCATGCCCCCCAAACCCTGAACTCCCTGAAGGGTTTCAGCAAAGTATTTTTAAATGCCAGGTGAGGGAGGGGTGTTGCAGGGTATGTGATCAGCTTATGGACAGTTCTCTTGTTGATGGTGAGGTAACAGGGCAGTGTCACAAGGGTTAACATTATCATTCCTTAGGCTCCAGGAGGCCTAGGGACTATGTGCTCATGGTCAGCAAGTAGTTAACATCTTCCATTTTGTGGTGGTGGTGGGGGGTTACATGTGTAAAACCACTCAGGAAATGTGCATCAGATACTGTTATCTAGGTACTTTAGAGAGGAGCTAAAGCAGAGGATATGGGGGAGGGGCCTGCCTGTGGAAGGCTCCATAGAGTCCTGCTCCATTACATGTATTTAATTTGTGAAAAATTTGTTGGAAAGTACTTCACAAATAATTGGGAGAAAAGCAAAGGTTTTTTAACAAATGGAGTTAATGCAGTTAGTTATTTAGAGGAAAAAAACTGATAAACCCTCACTTCTCAAATCAAACTGGGTGGATTAGGTCATTAAATATTTATGATGAAATTATAGAAATCTATAAGAAAATATAGGTGAATTGAAACTGCATGGGAAGAGACTTTAAATTTTTTTAACATTTTATTTTATATTGGAGTATAGTTGATTAAAAATGTGTTAGTTTCAGGTGTACAGCAAAGTGATTCAGTTATACATATACATGTATCTATTCTTTTTCAAATTATTTTCCCATTTAGGTTGTTACATAATATTGAGCAGAGTTCCCTGTGCTATGCAGTAGGCCCTTGTTGGTTTTCCATTTTAAATATAGCATTGTGTACATGTCCATCCCAAACTTCCTAACTATCCCTTCCCTCCACCCTTCCCCCCGGTAACCATAAGTTTGTTCTCTAAGTCTGTGAGTCTGTTTCTGTTTTGTAAATAAGTTCAGTTGCATCATTTATTTTTATATTCAACATATAAGCAATAAAATACGATATTTCTCTTTTTCTGTTTGACTTCACTCAATATGACAATCTCTACTTCCATCCATGTTGTTGCAAATGTCATTATTCCATTTTTTTAATGTCTGAGTAATATTTTATTGTATATATGTACCACATCTTCTTTACCCCAGTGTTTATTGCAGCACCGTTTACAATATCCAAGTCACAGAAGACTTTAAATTTTAAAAGCAGTAAATAAATGGTATTGATGGAGCCCAGTGGGAAGCTGAGCCTCTACACCTACCTGAGAATTAATGAGGCAGAATGAAGTGGTGTGATCAGGCTAGTTGACATCATGCTATCCCCCACTTTGCTTTCCCTTGGTGCCAGTGGGACCCACAGGAATCTAAGCTTCTACCACTACCCAGTATCTGTAAGGAAGAATGAGGTGGCTGGAGCTGAGTCTAGTTTGCATTATGCACACCTCTGCTCCCACAGTGTCAGTGGGGTTCAGTAGGAAGCTGAACTTTCACTCCCACCATGTAGCAAGAAAGTGGTGTGAATCACTCTCAATCCCCACTCACACCCCCACCCAGAGGCAACGAGGTGGTGCATGTCAAGAGGGTGTCCTTACTTTTCCCAGGAAGGTATCAACAGGGCCAAGGAGATTGCTGAAATTCCACCTCACCTATCTGAAACAAGGCAGTGGGAGTCCACATTCTGCTTTTGCTGGAGTGGTGTTGCTGGCACCAGCAGGTAACTGAACATACACACCCACCCATCCCTCATAATACACATCACACAAGGGGACTGCCTGCTAAAAAGGAAGATTAAATAGGATCTACAGTCTCATAATATAATATCTAAATTATCCAGGATACCATGAAAAATCATTCATCATACAAAGAACCAAGAAATCACCAAATAGAATGAGAAAAGACAATCAACAAATAATGACATTGATATGAATCAAATGTTGTAAATATCTGACAAAGTTTTTAAAGCAGCCATCATAGAAAATGCTCATTAAGCAATTATAAATTCTCGTAAAACAAAAGAAAAATAGAAAATCTCAGCAAAAATTAGAAATTATAAAAAGGAACCAAATAGAAATTATAGAACTGAAAAATACAACAATAAAAAAACTTTATTGGATGAAGTCAAGAGTAGAGATGATAGAGGATAGAATCAGTGAACTTGAGGAAAGATCATTAGAATTTTTTCAGTCTGAACAACAGAGGGAAACATAGACTAAATAATAAACGGAGCCTCAGAGACTTAGGAATGTAACAATATACTTAACATTTCTATCTTCAGAGTCCCAGAACTAGAAGAGGAGATTAGGGATCAAAACTTATTCCAAAGAAATAATGTAACCAAGACATAGAAACAATGTAAGTAGCCATTGATTGATGAATGGATACAGAAAATGCCACATATGTATTTTTAAAATCACACAACAAAATATTATTCAGCAATAAACGAAGGAAATCCTGTCATTTGTGGCAACATGGATGAACCTTGAGGGCATTATACTAAGCAAAATAAGTCAGACAGAGAAAGACAAATAGTGTATGATCTCACTTATATGCAGAACCTAAAAAAGTCAAATTCATAGAAACATAGTAGATTTGTGGTTGTCAGGGGGTGAGGGAAATGAGATATTGGTCAAAGGTTACACACTTTCAGTTATAAGATGAATAAGTTCTGGATATCTAATATACAGCATGGGGAATATAGCTAACAATATTGTATTGTAGACTTGAAATTTGCTAAGAGAGTAGATCTTAAATGTTCTCACCACATATATAATTATTGTGGTAATCATTTAAATATGCATGTATATCAAATCATCACAATGTATACCTTAAATTTATACAATGTTATTTGTCATTTATACCTAAATAAAGCTAGGAAGACAGAAGCTAAGAAGAAATAATAGCTGAAAACCTCCCAAATCTGTCAAAAGATATAAACCTACAGTTACAAGAAGCTAAATAAGCTTCAAATTGGATAAACTAAAAACTTATACACCAAGAAATATCAAAACTAAACTTCTGAAAACTCTTTACAAGGAAAAAATCTTGAAAAGAGTGAGAGAAAAATGACACTTTATCCATAGGGGCAAAGCAATTTCTAATGATATTTCTCACCAGAAAACATAGGCACCAGGACAAAGTGGCACAGCACTTTTCAAGTACAGAAAGAAAAGAACTGCCAACTGCAAATCCCATATCTGGCAAACATATCATTCTTGAATGAAGAAGAATTTTCAAATGAAGGAACAGTAAGAATTTGTTGCTAGCAATCCTACCCTTAAAAACGACTAAACGGGGCTTCCCTGGTGGCGCAGTAGTTGAGAGTCTGCCTGCCGATGCAGGGGACACGGGTTCATTCCCCAGTCCAGGAAGATCCCACATGCCATGGAGCGGCTAGGCCTGTGAGCCATGGCCGCTGAGCCTGTGCGTCTGGAGCCTGTGCTCCACAACGGGAAAGGGAAAGGCCACAACAGTGAGAGGCCCGTGTACAGCAAATAAAAAAAAAAAAAAAAGAAACGACTAAAGGAAGTTCTCTAAACAAAAAGGAAATGATAAAAAAAAGGAAATCATAATAAAAGAAGGCTTTGAATTTCAGAAAGGAAAGACAACAGAATGGGTAAACATAGAGCTAAATATAATAGGCTATGGTCATGAGTTTCTTAAATCATATTTGGAGATTGAAGCAAAAATCATAGCACCATTTGGTGTGATGCTCAAAATACATGAAAGAAATACTCAAGATAAATATATTTCAAAAATGGGGAGTCTAAAAGAACATAGCAAGTAGTAGAGTTTTTATCTTCACTTGAAGTGGTAAAATGTTGATGAGAGTAGACTGTAATAAGTTTTATATATATATATATATATATATATATATATATATATATAGTAATACCTAGAGCAACCACTAAAGATACTATTCAAAGTGATATACTCTAAAACACTACAAATAAATCAAGATGGAATCTCCCTAAATGTCCGCTAAACGTCCAAATAACCCACAGGAAGGAAAGAAAATTGAGGAAGAAGGACCCAAGGAAACAAACAGAAAATTGATAGTAAAATGACAAGACTTAAGTCTTAACATATCAGTAATTATCTTAAAAATATGTGAGCTAAATGCATAACTTAAAAGGCAGCTGGATTAACAGAAAATGATACAACAATATGCTGCCAACAAGAAATTCACTTCATATACAAAAACATAGGTAGGTTGAAAGTAAAAGGGTTGGAGAAAGATATGCCATGAAAACATTAATCAAAAAATAGCAGAAGTGGCTATTTTAATTTCAGATAAAGTAGACTTTGGAGCAAAGAAAATTAAACAAAGAGGGACATTACATAATAATAAAAGGATCAACACACCAGGAAGGCATAAAGATCTAAAATATATAAAGATCTCTCAAAAACCCAGTAGTTAAAAAAAATCTAATTAGAAAATGGGCAAAACACATGAACAAACATTTCACTGAAGAGGGTATACAGATATCAAAGAAGCCCTGAAAAAATGTTCAACATCATTAGTTTTTCCAACTCTGGTTCTTGCCAGTGTATGTTACCTAATCCTTGCTGCTCCTTGGGGGTGTAATCTCTTTCCTTCCTTATCAGTCTCAGCATGATTTTAACCCAAATTATTAGCCTGGCAGCCAGTAGAAGAGACGGCGGGTAGGAGGGGACACCTGTCACCTTGCAATGGAGAGGTTTTTACAACATATTGCATGAAGGAAGTAATATCTCTTTTTAGAGGTTAGGTTTAGTGAGATATAATTTACATACAGAAGAATTCACCCTTCGAGGTATACAGTTCTATGAGTTTTCACAAATGCATAGCCTTGTAACTACTACCAAAATGAAAATATAGAAAAGTCCCACCATCTTAAAAAATTCTCTCATTTGCCTTTGGACTCAACTCTTTACTGCCATCCTAGCTTCTAGCAGCCACTAATCTGTTTTTTCTCCGTATAATTTTGCATTTTGATAACGTCATATAAAGGAAATCGTATAGTATTCAGCCTTAGACTTTGACTTTTTTTCACTTTCCAAAATCCACTTGAAATTTATCCATGCCATAGAGTGTAACAGTAGTTCTTTTGATGGCTGAGTAGTATTCCATTGTATGGATGCACTACATTTTGTTTATCCATTCACCACTTGAAGGATATATGGGTTATTTCTAGATTTTGTTGATTATGAATAAAGTTACTATAAAAAATCAGTGTACAGATTTTTATGTGAAAATAGTTTATATTTCTCTCTTATATTTACATACTTAGGAGTGTGATTGCTGGGTCATAGGGTAAGTGTATGTTTACTTTGCAAGAAACTGCTGTTGTTTCCTAGCATTTGGCACTCCACTAGTAATGTATGAGACTTCCAGTTATTCCACATTCCTACCAGCATTTGAACTTGTTGGTTTGTTTGATTTAGTCATTCTAATAGGTATTTAATGGTATCTCAGTGTGATTTACCTTTTCCATATTAACATTGTAACCTTTATTGGGACCTTACTGTGTATCAGACACAACTTCAGTATTTTACACATATCTTATGTAATCCTTTGTGAAATAAAAAATATACCAGACAATTAAGGAAATGATTTTTTATTCAGGCTTTTGCAATAGGGATAACATTTATTAATGAGGACTATCTCAAAGAAAAGGAAGGGGGCCCTCGGTTTTAAAAAAAACAGTTAAGCAAGGGAGTCATAGCCATTGAAGAGGATGAAGAGGGCCTTATTTTGGATATGTTAAGAGCAGAGAGGTCCTTTCCTGGTTAGGTTATCCCTTTCTCACAACATAAAAGGATTTTTCCTCTGGTAACAGGGCTCAGATAAAGTACAACATTGTCACCTCTCACATGACTTGTATGAGGTGTATGCTGTTACCATCTCCATCTTAAGGATAAGGAAAGTGAAGCTTAGGCAAGTTAAGTAACTTTCCAAAGATTACTCAGTTAATGAATGGCCAAGAATCTGTGTTAGACAGAATGCTTTTCTACAAAAAAGGCTATATTTATATCCCCTGAACGTTATACAGTGCCTGGAATATAAGAGGAGCCCAATAAATGTTAGTTCAATGAATACATGAATGTCAGGCAGTACTGATGTACTGCTAACAGTTTTAAATATATACCAGGAGATATCAGACCTCCTTCTTAGGCATGTTGACTGTTTTTTGGTATTCCTTTATAGCAAAAAGTACCCAAAGTTATAAGAAAAAAAATAGTTCTAATATGTGACAAATGGCTCTGTGTTCATGACAGATATTGGTCTGTAGGTTTTTTTTTCTTCTTTTAATATCTTTGACTTTGGTGTGATGATAATGCAAGCCTGACAGAATGAGTTGGGAAATATACCCTTCTCTTCAATTTCATGAGAGTTTGTATAGATTTGATAATATTTATTCCTTAATTGTTTGGTAGAATTTACCACTGAAGCCATCTGGGCTTGTGGTTTTAATTTGCAGTTCCCAACGGACTAATGATTTTGAGCATTTTTTCATGTCTTATTTATTATCCTTATATCTTCTTTGGTAAAGTGTCTGTTCAAAACTTTTTTCCTGTTTTGTATTAGGTTGTTTTCATATTATTGAGTTTTTAAAAGTGCTTTATATATTGTGGATACGAGTTGTGTAGAAAAGTATTAACATAGCAGACCTCAGACTGATAACCTTAAAAAAAAGCCTACTTGTAAATTTGTCCATTTGCGAGCATCTGGGAACTTGGATTTTGGGAGGGTTCCCATCATCCCCTTATAAGAATGGCTCATAGTGTCTAAACTGTTTACAGAAATAATGCTGAACATCTGTTTACCTTCTGGAAGTCTGGAATTATGGTACATGCTAGGCAGAGAATGCCTATGTGACCAGCTCCTCTCCACCCCCGCCCCACAAAAAATCAAAATGGGCACCAAGTCTTAAATGAGCTTGCCTGGTAGACAACATTTCCCATGTCTTTTCACAGCTTGTTGCTGAATAATTAAATGTTACTTCACCGAGAGAGAACTTTTGGAAGCTTGCACCTGGTTTCCGGACTCGCACCTGGTTTCCTCTAGACTTTGCCTCACATGCCTTTTTCTTGGCTGATTTTTCTGTTTATTGTTTCATTGAGATAAGTAAAAACTGTGAGCACAACTACATGATGAATACTATGAGTCCTCCTCATGAATCATTGGATCCCTGGGTGTTTGGGGGGACCACTGACACATAAGTTCTTTGTCAAATATTTTCTTCCAGTCTTTGGCTTATCTTATTTAATTTTACAGTGTCTTTCAAAGAGCAAAATATTTTGGTGGAGTCCAATTTATCAATTTAAAAATTTTATGGTTTATACTTTGGGTGTTGTATTTAAGATATTTTTCCTTTATCCAAGGTCACTAAGAGTTTTTGCCTATGTTTTCTTCCAGAAGTTTTAGACTTTGGGGTTTTATATTTAGGTATGACTCGTTTTGAGTTAATTTCTCTATATGGTATGAGGTATGAGTTGAGGTTCATTTTTTGAATGTATATGTCCAATTTTTTCAGCACTTTTTGTTCAAAATAAAATTTTCTTCATTGAATTGAGTTTATACTGCTGTGGAAAAACAACTGACCATATATGTATGGGTCTGTTTCTGTACTCTATTTTGTTCCATTATTCTATGTGTCTATCCTTTTAACAATACTGCATTGTCTTGATTACTGTAGCTTTATATTAAGTTTTGAAATCAGGTAGTGTGAGTTCTCCAAGTTTCCTAGTCTTTATTATTTTTTTTATTATTAGCTTTTTTCCTTTTACATATTCATTTTAGAATGTGCCTGTGGGTTTCTGTAAACCATGCTGCTGGAATTTTGATTGGGATTAATAAACCTACAAATAATTTTGGAGAAAATTCACATCTTAACAATATTGAGGCTTTCAATCCATGAAAATGATATATTTCTCCATTTATTTAGCCCTCCTTTAAGTTCTTTGATCAGTGTTTTGTAATTTTTAGTGTACAGACCTTGTATGTATTGTGTTAGATTTGTAACTAAGTATTTCACGAATTTTGGAGCTATTGTAAATGGTGCTGTTTTGTTTGTATCTGACTTCCCAATGGTTCATTGCTAGTGTGTATAAATATAAAAATATTTTTGGTTTTTATATATTGATCTTATATCCTGTGACCTTAATAAAACTGTTTATTAGTTCTAGTACTGTTTTTGTAGATTATTTGGAATTTTCTAAGCTGAGGATAAAGTTTTATTTCTTCCTTTCCAATCCATATGCCTTTTATTTGTGTTTCTTGTCTTACTGGATATGTTAGGATCGCCAGTGTGATGTAGGATAGATGTAGTGAGCATGGGCTGATTCATATGCTTGTTTCCAACTTAGGTACAATTGACAAGCAATAAACTGTATGTTTAAAGTGTGCAGTTTAATATGTTTCGACATGCATACACCTATGGAGCCATCACCACTATTAAGTGTCAAGAAAAGGGCAATGCCTATTGATTCAACTGGTAAAGATACAGTGAGCCACTTTTAGATTCAGTTGATTACTTTATATGTACGGTGAAAAGAGTATCCAAACATGCTAGCTCCCCATGGTCTTTGTCTACACACTAAAAAGTATGATAGCAAAGTGAAAGGGGACAGATGACTGTAATGAGAGTTGTAGGATACCCCATTGCTGAGGAGCCAATTTTAGACTATAACTATCCTGTTTTATAGTCTGTAGCCTTATTCTCAGGGGAGTAGAGCAAAAGCCCCATACCTCACTGGAACAAAGGAGGTGATGAGAAACTCTCATAGCAGCCTTCCAGGAAAGGTAGGGGGGCATCTGAGAGATGACTTAGGAGAAGTTCCTCTAAGGCTTTCCATCTTCTTGTGTTCCAGGAGGGTCACAAGGTATTTTCAAAGACACAGAATAACTGTTCAAGCCTTTACTTGCATGGCTTATGTGGACATATGGAAGTTTGATGCTATGACAGAGCTGTTACCCTATTTTATATATATATATATATATATATATATATACACACACACACACACACATATATATATACACATATGAAAACATAATCACTATCAAGATAATGAGTATATCACTCCATAAATTTCCTTATGCCCATTTTATAATCCTTGCCTTACACCCCACCCTGTGCACAACCCCCCTCATCACCACCACATACAGTCCTTAAGCAACCACTCATCTGATTATGGTTACTGTAGATTAGTTTGCACTTTCTAAAGTTTTATATAAACAAAATCACCATTTGTAACTTTTGGAGTCTGACTTCTTTCACATTGCCTAATACATTTTAAATTCATCCATGTCATAGATTGTAACAGTAGTTCATTCTTTTATTTTTATTGCTGAGCAGTATTCTATTATATGGATATGTTACAATTTGTGTATCCATTCATCTATTGATGGGCATTTGGCAGTTTCCAGTTTTTGACTGTTATAAATAAAACATTTGTGAATCTTAATACACAGGTCTTTATATGAACATTTCTTTTCTTTCCCTTGGATATACCCCTAGAAGTGGAGTGGTTGGATCATACTGTAATTGTATGTTTAAGTTTTAAAGAAATTGTCAAACTGTTTTCCAAAGTGGTTGTACCATTTTATATTTCCACCAATAGTGTAAAAGAGTTATTCTGCATCCTTACCAACATTTGGTATGGTCAATCTTTTTTAATTTTAGCCAGTGTAATATGCTGTGGTATCTCATTGTGGTTTTAATTTGCATTTCCCCAATGACTAGTGATGCTGAGCATGTTTTCACATGGTGCTATGAACTGAATGTTTGTGTTCCCCCCAAATTAATATGTTGAAGGGCTAATCGTCAATGTAATGGTGTATGGGACTTTTGAGACATAATTAGTTCATGACAATGGAGGTTTTATAATGGTATTAGTGCCTTTATAAGAAGAGACATGAGAAAGCACCCTTGTGCTTGCACTCTCGAACTTTCTCTCCACTCCTTTCCCTTTCCCTTTCTCTTTCTCTCTGTCTCTCTCTCTTGGCCATGTGAAGACACAATGAGAAGGAAGCTGTCTACAAGCTAAGAAGCAGGCCTTTACCAGATACAAGATCTTCTGGTGCCCTGATCGTGGGCTTTCCAGCCTCTAGAACTGTGAGAAATAAATTTATGTTGTATAAACTACCCAATCTACAGTATTCAGTTATAGCAGCCTGATCTAAGAAATTGGTACCAAGAAGCAGGATGCTACTATAACAAATGCCTAAAAGTATGGAAGCTACTTTGGAACTAAGTAATTGGTAGAGATTGTAAAAGTTTTGAGGTGCATGCTAGAAAAAGACAATATTGCCACGAAGGGAATAATGACAGCAATTCTGGTGAGAGCTCAGAAAGAAAAGAAGAGAAGAAGCTTCCATCTTCTTAGAGAATACATGAATAATAATGTAGAGAATGTTGTTTAAAAAAATGTGGTCACTAAAGGCCATTCTGATGAGGTTTCAGATAGAAATGAGGAACATGTTATTGGACAAGGGAGAAAAGGCAGTCCTTGTTATAAAGAGGCAACAAACTTGGCTGAATTTTGTTCATGTTCTAGTGTTTTGTGGAAGTAGAATTTGTGAATGATAAAATTAGATATTTAGCTGAGGAGATTTCTAAGCGAAGTGTTGAAGGGGCAGCTTGGTTTTCTCTGACTGCTTATAGTAAACTGTAAGAAGAGAGAAATAAATTGAAGAAGGAATTGTTAAGCAAAATGGAACCAGAACTTAAAGATTTGGAAAATCCTCAGCCTGTCCATATTACCAAAAATTAAAGAAAGCATGTTCTGAAGAGTGGGTGGGGCCAACATATCATCTGTTAAAGAGATTAATATGGGTAAGAACCAGAGACCTAAACAGTCACCCCACTCAGGAACACTGGCATTTTGAAAAGAAAGGGACAGAGACAGGATGAAATGAAGGAAGGTTGTCAGATTTCTTAGACTGTACATTACTGGACCATAGAGCTATTCAGCTGTGAACATGCACTGTTCTTCAAGATGAGGGAAGAATGACTCTGAAGGTGATTCAGAGATCACCAGGGCTATTGCTGTGTTTTCAGTGGGCCAGATGACCTCCAACGGAAGCCATGAGAGGGAGACCCCGTCCAACAGAGCTCTAGGGACATGACCCTTGCCTGGCAGGATCGAGGCATGTGACATGATGTTGGTGGCACCCAGGGATTGAAATTGCTGCCCCACTGGGCCTGAAGGGCAGAGCATTGAGCTAAAGAAAAATATTCTCATTCCTTAAGATCTAATGGGATTTGCCCTGTTAGGTTTTAGACTTGCTTAGAATCTGTCACCTGTTCCTTCTTTCCTGTGTCTCTCTTTTGAAATATGAATGTCTACCCAAGCCTGTCCCACCATTGTATTTTGGAAGCACATAGCATGTTTGGTTTCACAGGGTCACAGCTGGAGAGGAATTTTGTCTTAGGATGAATCATGCCTCGAGCCTCATCCATATCTGATTTATATGAGACTTTGATCTTTAGACTTTATAGCTGATGCTGGAACCAGTTAAGACTTTTACCACTGTTGAGATGGAATGAATGTATTTTTCATATGAGAAGTACATGAATTTGGGGGAGCCAAGGGGGGTATGCTATGCATGAGTGATTGTGTTCCCTAAAACTTCATATGTTGAAGCCCTAATTCCCAATATGATAGTATTTGTGGGTGAGAACTTCAGGAAGTAATTAGTTCATGAAGGTGGAGCCCTCATGAACGGAACTAGTACCCTTATAAGAAGAGACACAAGAGATGATCTCTGTCTGTCATCCCTGTGAGGATACAGTGAGAAGGCAGCTGCCTACAAGCCAGGAAGCAGGCCCTTTCCAGACACAGGATTTTCTGCCACCTTGATCTTGGACTTTCCATCCTCCAGAACTGTGAGAAATAAATGTTTGTTGTTTAAGCTACCTAGTCCATGATATTTTTGTTATAGTAGCTTGAACTGACTAAGACATGTGCCTACTTGTCGTCTTTAACTCTTCTTTGCTGAAGAGTCTATTCAACTCTTTTGACCATTAGAAAAAAAATTAAGCTATTTGTTTTCTAACTGTTGAGTGTTGCAAGTTCTTTATGTATTTTGGATGAAGTCCTTCATCAGATAGATGCTTTGCAAGTATTTTCTCCAGGTTTGTTGCCTATTTTTTGAAGAGCAGAAGTTTTAAATTTTGATGAAGTACAATCAATTTTTTTTATGGATTGTGCTTTTTGTGTTGTATCTGACAAGGACTCCCTCCTTTATCAAACTGGCTCCTTTGAGCCTTCTTCTTGACTAGGGCTCATCTTTAGCCTGTCAAGCCCAACTTTAGAAAGATTCTTGCTGTATTAGTTTGCTAGGGCTGACTTAACAGCATCACATACTGCCTGACTTAAACAAGAGAAATTAATTTTCTCACAGTCTTGGAGCCTAGAAGTTTGAGATTAAGATGTTGGTAGGGTTGGTTTCTTCTGAGGTCCTTCTCTTTGGCTTATAGATGACCATATTCTCCCTGTGTCTTCACATGGCCTTCCCTCTGTATCCTAATATTCTCTTATTATAAAGACATCCGTCATATTGAGTTAAGGCATACCCTAATGATCTCATTCTATCTTAATTACCTCTTTAAAGACCCTATCTCCAAAAATAGTCACATTGTGAGGTAGTAGGATTTGGAACTTCAACATATGAGTATTGTGTGGACACAATTCAGCTTGTTAGACATGCTAAGCCAGTTTATGGAACCTACTTCACCCTTTATACCTAATCATGTTCTTCTTTCTCCAGACCCTTGATACCTAACCAAATTTCTCTTAGTAATTCTCGCACTCTGCCTGTTGGTTATAAATCTTCAGCTGCCTTCTTATATTCATAGTTGAGTCCAATCACTATTATTGCAGTAGTCTTTCCCCTATTACAATAGTCCTGAATAAAGTCATTAACAAGTGTCAGAATAATTTCTCTTTATCCATTCTGATGCCATAACTAGGATAGGATAGAATTCATCACTGGATCCCTGGACCTCTCACCCAGAACCCTAAGTGTACACTTTTGAAGCCTTTGTCTTCACTCCTGACTGAATGGGGATCCATTGGTGTGTTTGACTGCTGATCCAGTGCTCCAGATGACAGTCCATTGAAGCACATTAAGGACATATTTTGATCCTTAGGATTCTGTATATACTCCTGAGGCTGGGTTAAAGTCCTGGACTTCTTTGTTTGAAATGTGCCATTGGTGTATAATAGGGGAAATTCCAATCCAGATCTCACTTAGTTGAACTTTAATTCTTTGTATTTAGAATACTTCTTCTTTATAGAGATCTCATTTGTATTTTCTTTCCTTGTTGCTGTTACTTTGGCACCTCCATTCTCCATGGGAAAAGCTCACTTTTCTGGTTCTGCTCATCTGAAGATGCCTGCTTCTTCTTCTGTTTTGAGGGAGAATCATCTTCGATAGACATCTTCTTTGCTCTTTTCAAATGGGGTTTTATTCCTTGGTACCTGAGCAAGAAATCCCTGGCTCCTTTGTGAGGACTCTTTTTTCTTTTCTTTTTTTTTTGTGGACTCTTTTTCTTGTTTTTTTCAGAGACATTCTTTTGGCTTCTTAAGGGAAATTTCTTAGAAGAAACCGTTGGGTTTCAAGACAGGATTGCATGTGAAAATGATTTTTTTTGTACCTGCCTTCTTTCTCTACTTGATCAGGCTCCTCCCATTGATAACTTTTAGTCTACTGTGAACCCCCTCCTCAGTTCCAGCTGACTATATGCTTAAGAATAATTTGGAATTTCAGTGGCCTCTTCAGGAAAATTTAGATCTTCCCAAACTGGCTGATTTAGGATCTCTGCCTTTCCATTACCTCTGATTCTCATTCCTCCTTTTACCATCTTTGATCTTCCCTTCAGGTCCCTTGTATTTTTTGATATGTTCTTCTTCAAAACCTGTACCTCCCCATCCCTCACTCCTAAGCTTTAGGCTCCCTACCCCATCATGCGTTCTCAAGGGACTCAGGGACCCCAAAAGCAACCACCTGAAGGTTAAAGGCTATTTATAAATAAACTGGATATTTTATCCACTCATATGAGCTTAGGAGAAACCCAGACAGACACCTGGTATCTCTTAGTCCCTCACCCAAAATTTAGCCTACAGCTTCCATAAGATTATATTCAGGCCAAAATAAAATCCACATATATTGGTGGAAAGCTTTAACCTTCATATTGAGCAGGTAACCTTAACTTCTTCTAGCTGCCAAAAACACAATTTGGAGAAAAATAGAAAATGGGGAAAAGATGAGAGCCAACGCTTTTATATAAACCAGTGAGTTTATATTATTGTGTTTATACCTGACTCACGGCTAAAATTTTAGAAGGAAAGCTGTGAGACCTCTATATGTGTCTATGTCTTTATGTATGTGTGTATGTATGCATGTATGTCATGTATATGTGATACTTTCCTACCTCTAAATTGTATGACCAAATTAATTCATAATTTTTTAAGGAAGCTTTATTTTAATTGGCTTACAGATAAATAAGTGCTCATATAAAGTAAGTATTCCAAAAAATCACAAAAATTTAAAAAAAACCTGAATGTCTAATAATTCAAATATGAAAAAGTTATTTTTATAAAAACTAACCCAAATGTTGTAAAAATTCAATTTCATATAATTAGCATAAATCTATAACAAATAAGACAGTATAATATTGTTGGTTTTATAAAAACAGCTAAGTCTTTAGAGTTTCCAGCGTTACATACAATATGAACATATATATATATATAAATATATATATATATAAAAAACATCTTTATTGGAGTAAAATTGCTTTACAATGGTGTATTAGTTTCTCTTTTATAAGAAAGTGAATCAGTTATACATATACATATGTTCCCATATCTCTTCCCTCTTGCATCTCCCTCTCTCCCACCCTCCCTATCCCATCCCTCTAGGTGGTCACAAAGCACCCAGCTGATCTCCCTATGCTATACGGCTGCTTCCCACTAGCTATCTATTTTAAGTTTGGTAGTATATATATGTCCAAACCACTCTCTCACCTTCTCCCAGCTTACCCTTCCCCCTCTCCATATCCTCAACTCCATTCTCTAGTAGTTCAGTGTCTTTATTCCCACCTTGCCCATAGGTTCTTCATGACCTTTTCTTTTTCCTTAGATTCGGTATATATGTGTTAGCATACGGTATTTGTTTTTTTCTTTCTGACTAACTTCACTCTGTATGACAGACGCTAGGTCCATCCACCTCATTACAAATAACTGCATTTCATTTCTTTTTATGGCTGAGCAATATTCCATTATATATATGGGCCACATCTTTGTCAATTCATCTGTTGATGGATACTTAGGTTGCTTCCGTGTCCTGGCTATTGTAAATAGAGCTGCAATGAATAATTTGGTACATGACACTTTTTGAATTATGATTTCCTCAGGGTATATGCCCAGTAGTGGGAATGCTGGGTCATATGGTAGTTCTATTTATAGTTTTTTAAGGAACCTCCATACAGTTCTCCATAGTGGCTGTATCAATATACATTCCCACCAACAGTGCAAGAGGGTTCCCTTTTCTCCACACCCTCTCCAGCATTTATTGTTTGTAGATTTTTGATGATGGCTATTCTGACCGGTGTGAGATGATATCTCATTGTAGTTTTGATTTCCATTTCTCTAATGATTAATGATGTTGAGCATTTTTTTCATGTGTTTGTTGGCAATCTGTATATCTTCTTTGGAGGAATATCTATTTAGGTCTTCTGTCCATTTTTGGATTGAGTTGTTTGATTTTGAGCTTCATGAGCTGCTTGTAAATTTTGGAGATGAATCCATTGTAAGTTGCTTCATTTGCAAATATTTTCTCCAATTCTGAGGGTTGTCTTTTCGTCTTGTTTATGGTTTCCTTCACTGTGCAAAAGCTTCTAAGTTTCATTAGGTCCCATTTGTTTATTTTTGTTTTTATTTCCATTTCTCTAGGTGGTGGGTCAAAAAGGATCTTGCTGTGATTTATATCATAGAGTGTTCTGCCTATCTTTTCCCCTATGAGTTTGAGAGTGTCTGGTGTTGCATTTAGGTCTTTAATCCATTTGAGTTTATTTTTGTGTATGGTGTTAATGAGTGATCTAATTTCATACTTTTACATGTACCTGTCCAGTTTTCCCAGCACTACTTATTGAAGAGGCTGTCTTTTCTCCACTGTATATTCTTGCCTCCTTTATCAAAGATAAGGTGACCCTATGTGCGTGGGTTTATCTCTGGGCTTTCTCTCTTGTTCCATTGATCTACACATCTGTTTTTGTGCCATTACCATACTGTCTTGATTACTGTAGCTTTGTAGTATAGTGTGAAGTCAGGGAGCCTGAATCCTCTGGCTCCATTTTTTGTTCTCAAGATTGCTTTGGCTATTCAGGGTCTTCTGTGTTTCCATACAAATTGTGAAATTTTTTGTTCTAGTTCTGTGAAAAATGCCAGTGGTAGTTTGATAGGGATTGCATTGAATCTGTAGATTGCTTTGGGCAGTAGAGTCATCATTTTCACAGCATTGATTCTTCCAATCCAAGAACATGGTATATCTCTCCATCTATTTGTATCATCTTTAATTTCTTTCCTCAGTGTCTTACATTTTTCTGCATATGAGTCTTTTGTCTCCTTAGGTACATTTATTCATAGATATTTTATTCTTTTTGTTGTAGTGGTAAATGGGAGTGTTTTCTTAATTTCATTTTCAGATTTTTCATCATTAGTGTATAGGAATGCCAGAGATTTCTGTGCATTAATTTTGTATTCTGCTACTTTACCAAATTCATTGACTAGCTCAAGTAATTTTCTGGTAGCATGTTTAGGATTCTCTATGTATACTATCCTGTCATGTGCAAACAGTTACAGATTTACTTCTTATTTTCCGATTTGGATTCCTTTTATTTCCTTTTCTTCTCTGATTGCTTTGGCTAAAACTTCCAAAACTATGTTGAATAAGAGTGGTGAGAGTGGGCAACCTTGTCTTGTTCCTGATCTCAGTGGAAATGCTTTCAGTTTTTCACCATTGAGGATGATGTTGGCTGTGGGTTTGTCATATATGGCCTTTATTATGTTGAGGAAAGCTCCCTCTATGCCTACTTTCTGCAGGGTTTTTATCATTAATGGGTGTTGAATTTTGTCGAAAAATTTCTTTGCATCTATTGACATGATCATATGGTTTTTCTCCTTCAGTTTGTTAATATGGTGTATCACAATGATTGATTTTCGTATGTTGAAGAATCCTTGCATTCCTGGGATAAACCCCACTTGATCATGGTGTATGATCCTTTTAATGTGCTGTTGGATTCTGTTTGCTAGTATTTTGTTAAGGATTATTGCATCTAGGTTCATCAGTGATATTGGCCTGTAGTTTTGTTTCTTTGGGACAGCTTTGTCTGGTTTTGGGATCAGGGTGTTGGTGGCCTCATAGAATGAATTTGGGAGTGTTCCTCTCTCTGCTATATTTTGGATGAGTTTGAGAAGAATAGGTGTTAGCTCTCCTCTAAGTGTTTGATAGAATTCTCCAGTGAAGCCTTATGGTCCTGGGCTTTTGTTTCTTGGAAGATTTTTAATCACAATTTCAATTTCAGTGCTTGTGATTTTGTTGTTCATATTCTCTATTTCTTCCTGGTTCAGTCTTGGCAGGTTCTGCATTTCTAAGAATTTGTCCATTTCTTCCAGGTTGTCCATTTTATTGGCATAGAGTTGCTTGTACTAATCTCCCATGATCTTTTGTATTTCTGCACTGTCAGTTGTTACTTTTCCTTTTTCATTGCTAATTCTATTGATTTGAGTCTTCTCCCTTTTCTACTTGTTGTGTCTGGCTAATGGTTTATCAATTTTCTTTATCTTCTCAAAGAACCAGCTTTTAGTTTTATTGATCTTTGCTATCGTTTCCTTCAATTCTTTTTCATTTGTTTCTAATCTGATCTTTATGATATCTTTCCTTCTGTTAACTTTGGGTTTTTTTTTTGTTCTTCTTTCTCTAATTGCTTTAGGTGTAAGGTTAGGTTTTTTATTTGAGTTGTTTCCTGTTCCTTAAGATAGGATTGTTTTGCTATAAAATTCCCTCTTAGAACTGCTTTTGCTGCATCCCATAGGTTTTGGGTCGACTTGTTTTCATTGTCATTTGTTTCTAAGAATGTTTTTATTTCCTCTTTGATTTCTTCAGTGATCTCTTGGTAATCAAGTAGTGTATTGTATAGCCTCCATGTGTATGTATTTTTTACAGATCTTTTCCTGTAATTCATATCTAGCCTCATAGCGTTGTGTTCGGAAAAGATGCTTTATCTTATTTCAATTTTCTTAAATTTGCCAAGGCTTGATTTTTGACCCAAGATATAATCTATCCTGGAGAATCTTCCATGAGCACTTGAGAAGAAAGTGTATTCTGTTGTTTTTGGATGGAATGCCTATAAATATCAATTAAGTTCATCTTGTTCAATGTATCATTAAAGCTTGTGTTTCCTTTTTTATTTTCATTTTGGATGGTCTGTCCATTGGTGAAAGTGAGGTGTTAAAGTCTCCTACTAGGATTGTGTTACTGTTGATTTCCCCTTTTATGGCTGTTCGCATTTGCCTTATGTATTGAGGTGCTCCTATGTTGGGTGCATAAATATTTACAATTGTTATATCTTCTTCGATCAATCCCTTGATCATTATGTAGTGTCCTTCTTTGTCTCTTGTAATAGTCTTTATTTTGAAGTCTATTTTGCCTGACATGAGAATTGCTACTCCAGCTTTCTTTTGATTTCCATTTGCATGGAATACCTTTTTCCATCCCGTCACTTTCCGTCTGTATGTGTCCCTATGTCTGAAGTGGGTCTCTTGTAGATAGGATATATATGGGTCATGTTTTTGTATCCATTCAGCCAGTCTATATCTTTTGGTGGGAGCATTTAATCCATTTACTTTTAAGGTAATTATCAATATGTATGTTCCTATTCCCATTTTCTTAATTGTTTTGGATTTGTTATTGTAGGCCTGTTCCTTCTCTTGTGTTTCCTGCGTAGAGAAGTTCCTTTAGCGTTTGTTGTAAAGCTGGTTTGGCCATTCTGAATTCTTTTAGCTTTTGCTTGTCCGTAAAGGTTTTAATTTCTCCATCAAATCTGAATGATATCCTTGCTGGCTAGAGTAATATTTGTTGTAAGTTTTTTTCCTTCATCAATTTCAATGTGTCCTGCCACTCCCTTCTGGCTTGCAGCGTTTTTGCTGAAAGATCAGCTGTTAACCTTATGGGGATTCCCTTGTGTGTTATTTGTTGTTTTTCCCTTGTAGTTTTTAATATGTTTTCTTTGTATTTAATTTTTGATAATTTGATTAATATATGTCTTGTTGTGTTTCTCCTTGGATTTATCCTGTATGAGACTCTCTGTGCTTCCTGGACTTGATTAACTATTTCATTTCCCATATTAGGGAAGTTTTCAATGATAATCTCTTAAAATATTTTCTCACTCCCTTTCTTTTCCTCCTCTTCTTCTGGGACCCATATTATTCCAATGTTGGTGAGTTTAATATTGTTCCAGAGGTCTCTGAGACTGTCCTCAGTTCTTTTCATTCTTTTTTCTTTATTCTGCTCTGCAGTAGTTATTTCCACTATTTTATCTTCCAGGTAACTTATCTGTTCTTCCGCCTCAGTTATTCTGCTATTGATCCCTTCTAGAAAATTTTTAATTTCATTTATTTTGTTGTTCTTCAATGTTTGTTTGCTCTTTAGTTCTTCTAGGTCATTTTTAAACCTTTCTTGTATTTTCTCTATTCTATTTCCAAGATTTTGGATCATCTTTACTATCATTATTCTGAATTCTTTTTCAGGTACACTGCCTATTTACTCTTCATTTGTTAGGCCTGGTGGTTTTTACCTTGCTCGTTCTTCTGCTTTGTGTTTTTCTGTCTTCTCATTTTACTTAACTTACTGTGTTTGGAGCCTCCTTTTCACAGGCTGCAATTGCGTAGTTCCGGTTGTTTTTGGCGTCTGTCCCCAGTGGCTAGAGTTTGTTCAGTGGGCTGTCTAGGCTTCCTGGTGGAGGGGACTAGTGTCTGTGTTCTGGTGGATGAGGCTGGATCTTGTCTTTCTGGTGGGCAGCTCCACGTCTGGTGGTGTGTTTTGGGGTGTCTGTGGCTTTATTATGATTTTCGGCAGCCTCTCTGCTAATGGATGAGGTTGTATTCCTGTCTTGCTAGTTGTTTGGCCTAGGGTGTCTAGCACCATAGCTTCTTAGTCTTTGAGTGGAGCTGGGTCTTGGCTTTGAGATGGAGAACTCTGGGAGATTTTCACTATTTAATAGTACATGGAGCTGGGAGGTCTCTTGTGGACCAGTGTCCTGAACTTGGCTCTCCCACCTCAGAGGCAAGCCCTGATGCCTGGCTGGAGCACCAACAGCCTGTTATCCCCACAGCTCATTATAAAAGTGAGAAAAAAAGGAAAGAAAGAAGGAAGAAGGTAAAATAAAATAAAATAATTAAAATAAAAACTAAAAATAAATTATTAAAAAACATTTTAAGTAAAAAAAAAAAAAGACAAAGAGAACCCTAGAACAAATGGTAACAGCAAAGCTATACTGACAAAATCACCCACAGAAGCATACACATACATCCTCATAAAAAGAGAAAAAATATATATATATATATCGTTGCTCCCAAAGTCCACCACCTCAATTTCGGATGGTTTGTTGTCTATTCAGGTGTTCCACAGATGTAGGGTACATCCAGTTGATTGTGGAGATTTAATCCACTGCGCCTGAGGCTGCTGGGAGAAATTTCCCCTTCTCTTCTTTGTTCACACAGCTCCTGGGGTTCAGCTTTGGATTTGGGCCCGCCTCTGCATGTAGGTCACCTGAGGGCCCCTCTTCTTTGCTCGGACAGGATGGTGTTAAAGGAGCAGCTGATTCAGGGGCTCTGGCTCACTCAGGTCAGGGTGAGGGAGGGGCACCGGATGCGGGGAGAGCCTGCAGCGGCAGAGGCAAGAGTGACGTTGCTCCACTGTGAGGCATGCCGTGTGTTCTCCCGGGGAAGTTATCCCTGGATCCCGGGACCCTGGCAGTGGCGGGCTGCACAAGCTCCCAGGAGGGGAGGTGTGGATAGTGACCTGTGCTTGCACACAGGCTTCTTGGTGGCTTCAGCAGCAGCCTTAGCGTCTCATGCCCATCTCTGCGGTCCGTGATGATAGCCATGGCTTGCGCCCATCTCTGGAACTCCTTTAAGTGGCACTCTTAATCCCCTCTCCTCGCGTACCCAGAAACAAAGAAGCAAGAAAATGTCTCTTGCCTATTCCATAGCTCCAGACGTTTTCCCGGACTCGCTCCTGGCTAGCTGTGGTGCAGTAGCCCCTTCAGGCTGTGTTCACGCAGCCAACCGCAGTCCTCTCCCTGGGATCCTACCAAAGCCAGAGCCTGAGCTCCCAGCCCCCACTCATCCCACCGGGTGAGAAGATAAGCCCCTTGGTCTGGTGAGTGCTGGTCAGCACCGATCCTCTCTGCGGGAATCCCTCTGCTTTGCCCTCTGCACCCCGGTGTTGCACTCTCCTCCATGGCTCTGAAGTTTCCCCCCTCCGCCACCTGCTATCTCTGCCTGCAAAGGGCCTTCCTAGTGTGTGGAAACCTTTCCTCCTTCACAGCTCCCTCCCACTGGTGCAGGTCCCGTCCCTATTATTTTTCTCTTTTTTCTTTTTTCTTTTGCACTACCCAGGTACATGGGGGAGTTTTTTGCCTTTTGGGAGGTCTGAGTTCTTTTGCCAGCGTTCAGTAGGTGTTCTGTAGGAGTTCTTTCACATGTAGATGTATTTCTGATGCATTTGTGTGGAGGAAGGTGATCTCCATGTCTTACTCTTCTGCCACCTTGAAACTCCTCCTTAACTTCATGTTTTAATTGCTTTTTTCAGATATGTAGAAATACCACTGACTTTTGTATACCGATATATTTTTCAACCTTGCTAAACTTGTTTATCAGCTCTATTTTTTATCCTTCATGGTTTTCTAAATATAAGATCATTCCATTTCTAGTTAGCTTTACTTGCTCCATTCAAATATTGATGTCTTCTCTTTTTCGTTTTCTTGCCAAATTACCTGGCTATAATCTCTCTCACCGTGTTAAATAGAAGTAGAGCAAAGTGATATTCTTTTTAAATTATTTTTTTGTTAATTTCTGCTTTATAACAAAGTGAATCAGTTATACATATACATATATCCCCGTATCTCTTCCCTCTTGCATCTCCCTCCCTCCCACCCTTTTAGGTGGTCACAAACCCCAAGCTAGTCTCCCTGTGCTATGTGACTGCTTCCCACTAGCTATGTATTTTACATTTGGTAGTGTGTATATGTTCATATATACACTATCACTCTCGTACTTTGTTCCAGCTTACCCTTCCCCCTCCCCATATACTCAAGTCCATTCTCTAGTAAGTCTGAGGCTTTTTTAAATTTTATTTGTCACTGATGAAATCTCCAAAATTTAATTTTACCATAGAGGAACAAGTAGAAAGATTTATTTTGCTTGGTCAGGTCTTTTTTTTTTTTTAAATCTTTATTGGAGCATAACTGCTTTACAATGATGTGTTAGTTTCTGCTTTATAACAAAGTGAATCAGTTATACATATACTTATGTCCCTATATCTCTTCCCTCTTGTGTCTTCCTCCCTTCCACACCCCCTATCCCACCCCTCTAGGTGGTCAAAAAGCACCAAACTCATCTACCTGTGCTATGCGGCTGCTTCCAACTAGCTATCAATCTTACGTTTGGTAGTGTATATATGTACATGCCATTTGCTCACTTTGTCCCAGCTTACCCTTCCCACTCCCCATGTCCTCAAGTCCATTCTCTAGTAGCTCTGAGTCTTTATTCCCTTCTTCCCCCTAGGATTTTTATGACCATTATTTTCTTTAGATTCCCTATATATGTGTTAGCATATGTTATTTTTTTTCTCTTCCTGACTTACTTCACTCTGTATGACAGACTGTAGGTCCATCCACCTCACTACAAATAAATCAATTTTGTTTCTTTATATGGCTGAGTAATATTCCATTGTATATATGTGCCACATCTTCTTTATCCATTCATCTGTCGATGGACACTTAGGATGCTTCCAAGTCCTCGCTATTGTAAATAGAACTGCAATGAACATTTTGGTACATGACCCTTTTTGAATTATGATTTTCTCAGGGTATATATATATATATATATATATATATATATATATATATATATCTCCAGTAGTGGGATTGCTGAGTCGTATGGTAGTTGTATTTTTAGTTTTTTTAAGGAACCTCCATACTATTCTCCATAGTGGCTGTATCAATTTACATTCCCACCAACAGTGTATGAGGGTCCCTTTTCTCCTCACCCTCTCCATCATTTTTTGTTTGTAGATTTTTTGATGATGGCCATTCTGACCAGTGTGAGATGATATCTCGTAGTTTTGATTTGCATTTCTCTAATCATTAGTGATGTTGAGCATTCTTTAATGTGTTTGTTGGCAGTCTGTTTATCTTCTTTGGAGAAATGTCTATTTAAGTCTTCTACCCATTTTTGGATTGTGTGGTTTGTGTTTTTGATTGAGCTGCATGAGCTGCTTGTAAATTTTGGAGATTAATCCTTTGTCAGTTGCTTCATTTGCAAATATTTTCTCCCATTCTGAGGGCTGTCTTTTCATCCTGTTTATGGTTTCCTTTGCTGTGCAAAAGCTTTGAGGTTTCATTAGTCCCATTTGTTTTTTTTGGTTTTATTTCCATTTCTCTAGGAGGTGGGTCAAAAAGGATCTTGCTGTGAGTTTTGTCATAGAGTATTCTGCCTATGTTTTCCTCTAAGAAATTGATACTGTCTGCTCTTTCATTTAGGTCTTTAATCCATTTTGAGTTTATTTTCGTGTATGTTATTAAGGAGTGTTCTAATATCACTCTTTTTCATGTAGCTGTCCAGTTTTCCCAGCACCACTTATTGAAGAGGCTATCTTTTCTCCACTGTATATTCTTGCCTCCTTTATCAAAGATAAGGTGATCATATGTGTGTGGGTTTATCTCTGGGCTTTCTATGTTGTTCCATTGATCTATATTTCTGTTTTTGTTCCAGTACCATACTGTCTTGATTACTGTAACTTTGTAGTACAGTCTGAACACTCGGAGCCTGATTCCTCCAGCTCCGTTTTTCTTCCTCAAGATTCCTTTGGCAAATCGGGGTCTTTTGTGTTTCAATACAAATTGTGAAATTTTTTGTTCTAGTTCTGTGCATAATGACAGTGGTAGTTTGATATAGATTGCTTTGAATATGTAGGTTGCTTTGGGTAGTGTAGTTATGTTAACAATGTTGATTCTTCCAATCCAAGAACATGGTATACCTCACCATCTATTTGTATCATCTTTAATTTCTTTCACCAGTGTCTTATAATTTTCTGCATACAGGTCTTTTGCCTCCTTAGGTAGGTTTATTCCTAGGTATTTTATTCTTTTTCTTGGAATGGTAAAGCAGAGTCTTTTCTTAATTTCACTTTCAGATTTTTCATCATTAGTGTATAGGAATGCAAGAGATTTCTGTGCATTAATTTTGTATTCTGCTACTTTACCAAGCTCATTGATTAGCTCTAGTAGTTTTCTGGTAGCATCTTTAGGATTCTCTATGTATAGTGTCATGTCATCTGCAAACAGTGACAGCTTTGCTTCTTCTTTTCCAATTTGGATTCCTTTTATTTCTTTTTCTTCTCTGATTGCTGTGGCTGAAACTTGTGAAACTATGTTGAATAATAGTGGTGAGAGTGTGCAACCTTGTCTTGTTCCTGATCTTAGTGGAAATCGTTTCAGTTTTTCACCATCGAGGATGATGTTGGCTGTTGGTTTGTCATATATGGTCTGTATTATGTTGTGGAAAGTTCCCTCTATGCCTACTCTCTGCAGCGTTTTTATCATAAATGGGTGTTGAATTTTGTTGAAAGCTTTCTCTGCATCTATTGAGATGATCATATGGTTTTTCTCCTTCAATTTATGGCAACACAGTCCTACCTTAGGAAACAAGAAACATCTCAAATAAACCACCTAATCTTACACCTAAAGCAATTAGAGCAAAAAAACCCAATGTTAGCCAAAGGAAAGAAATCATAAAGATCAGATCAGAAATAAAGAAAAAAGAATGAAGGAAATGATAGCAAATATCAATAAAACTAAAAGCTTGGTCTTTGAGAAGGTAAACAAAATTGATAAACCATTAGCCAGACTTATCAAGAAAAAAAGGAGAGGACTCAAATCAATAGAATTAGAAATGCAAAAGGGGAGGTAAGAACTCACACTACAGAAATACAAAGGATGATGACAGATTACTACAAGCAACTATATGCACATAAAATGGACAACCTGGAAGAAATGGACAAATTCTTAGAAATGCACAAGTTTCTGAGCCTGAACCTGAAGAAATAGAAAATATGAGCAGACCAATCACAAGCACTGAAATTGAAACTCTGATTAAAAATCTTCCAACCAACAAAAGCCCAGGGGCGAATTCTATCAGACATTTAGAGAAGAGCTAACACCTATCCTTCTCAAACTCTTCCAAAACATAGCAGAGGGAGTAACACTCTGAAACTCATTTGATGAGGCCATCATCACCCTGATACCAAAACCAAAGATGTCACAAAAAAAGAAAACTACAGACCCATATCACTCATGACATTGATTCAAAAATCCTCAAACAAATACTAGCAAACAGGATGCCACAGCACATTATAAGGATGATACACCATGATCAAGTGGGGTTTATCCCAGAAATGCAAGGATTCTTCAATATACACAAATCAGTCAATGTGATACACCATATTAAGAAGGGATATTCTTGTTTTGTGCCTAATCTTAGAAGGAAATCTTTCAGTGTTTCACAATTAAGTACGATGTTAGTTGTAGGGCTTTTGTAGATTCCCTTAATGACTTTTTTCTCTTCATGCTTTCAGATATTCTATTTATCTTTGGTTTTCAGTACTTTTCATATGGAATGTCCAGGTTTAGGATTTTGTTTGTTTAGTTTGGTATTTTTCCTTTTTAGAATTTTAATGTGTGATTTAATTCTTTCATTATTTTTGGAAAAAATATTTCTATATTTCTAATATTTCTTCTGCCCAGTTTTGTTTCTCTCTGTTCCTTCTGGTATTCCAATTCCACATACATTAATTAGACCATTTGATGTTGTCTAACAGCTCTTGAATGATCTGTTATGTTTTTATCCTCTCTTTCTAACTATAATTTTATCTCAGTTTCTATAATTTTTATTGTCCTATCTTCAAGTTCAGTGATTCTTTCTTGGATGTACTGCATCTACTGATCCAGCCCTTTGTAGAAGGCATAATAATGGCTCTCCAACAATGTTCTCATCCTAATCCCTGGAACTTGTGGATACGTAATTTTATGGCAAAAAAATTAAAGTTGCATATGGAATTAAGATTGCTAATCCACTGACTTTGAGTTGGGGAGATTATCCTGAATTTTCCAGGTCCACTCTAATCACAAGTGTCCTTCACAGTGGAAGCGAGAAGCAGAAGAAAGTCAGTGTGTTAAATATAACTATGGAAGAACAAGCACAGAAATGCAAAATTACTTGCTTTGCAGATGGAGGAAAGAGACCATGAGCCAATGAATGTGGGCATCTCTAGAAGCTGGAAAGGGCAAGGGAAGAGAATCTTTCCTAGAGTCTTTGGAAAGGATCACAGCCATGCCAACAGCTTCATTTTATTTATTTTATTTTTAAAAATTTTATTTGAGTATAGTTGATTTACAATATTGTGTTAGTTTCAGGTGTATAGCATGGTGATTCAGTAATACATATACATATATTCATTCTTTTTCAGATTCTTTTCCCATATAGGTTATTACAGAATATTGAGTAGGATTTCTGGTGCTAATAAGTAGGTCCTTGTTGGTTATCTATTTTATATATCATAGTGTGTGTGTTAGTCCCAAGCTCCTAATTTATCCTCCTCCCCCCACATTTCCCCTTTGGTAACCACAAGTTTGTTTTCAAAATCTGTGAGTCTGTTTCTGTTTTGTAAATAAGTTCATTTATTGATACATCATTTTTAATCAGATTTCACATGTGAGTGATATCATATAATATTTGTCCTTGTGTGACTTACTTCACTAAATATGATAATCTCTAGGTCCATCCATGTTGCTGTAAATGGCATTCTCTTGTTCTTTTTTATGGTTGAGTAATATTCCATTGTATGTGTGTACCATATCTTCTTTATCCATTCCTCTGTTGATGGACATTTAGGTTGCTTCTATATCTTGGCTACTGTAAATAGTGCTGGTATGAACATTGAGGTGCATGTATCTTTCTGATGTATGGTTTTCTTTAGATATATGCCCAGGAGTGGGATTGCTGGATCATATGGTACTTCTATAATTAAGTTTTTAAGGAACCTCCATACTGTTCCCTGTATTGGTTGTACCAATTCACATTCCCACCAGCAGTGTAGGAGTGTTCCCTTTTTTCCACACCCTCTCCAGCATTTATTGTTTGTAGACTATGATGATGGCCATTCTGACTGGTGTACTTTGATTTTACTTTACTTGCATTGTACTTTTGATTTGCATTTCTCTGATAATTAGTGATGTGAAGCATCTTTTCATGTGCTTTTTGACCATCTGTATGTCTTCTTTGAAGAAAGGTCTATTTACATTTTCTTCCCATTTTCTGATTGGGTTGTTTGTTTTTTTGACATAAAGGTACATGAGCTGTTGGTACATTTTGGAGATTAATTCCTAGTCAGTCACATAGTTTGCAAATATTTTCTCCCATTCTGTAGGTCAGCTTTTTATTTTGTTTATGATTTCCTTTGCTGTGCAAAAGTTTTTAAGTTTAATTAGATCCCATTTGTTTAATGTAGTTCAAAAAAGATATTGCTGCGATTTATGTCAAAAAGTGTTCTGCCTCTATTTTCCTCTAAAAGTTTTATGTAAGTCTTGTTTTACATTTAGGTCTTTAATCCATTTTGAGTTTAGTTTTGTGTATTGTGTTGGAGAACGTTCTAATTTCATTCTTTTACATGTAGCTGTCCAGTTTCCCCAGCACCACTTATTGAAAAGACTGTCTTTTCTCCATTGTATAATCTTGCCTCCTTTGTCATAGAGTAATTGACCATAGGTGTGTGGGTTTATTTCTGAGCTTTCTATCCTGTTCCATTGATCTATATCTCTGTTTTCATGCCAATACTATACTGCTTTGATGACTGTAGCTTTGCAGTATAGTGTGAAGTCAGGGAGCCTGATTTCTCCAGGTCTGTTTTTCTTTTTCAAAATTGCTTTGTCTATTCTGGGTCTCTTTTGTTTCCATACAAATTGTAAATTTTTTTGTTCTAGTTCTGTGAAAAAATGCCATTGGTAGTTTAATAGGGATTACATTGAATCTGTAGATTGCCTTGGGCAGTTTAGTTATTTTGATAATATTGATTCTTCCAGTCCAAGAACATGGTATATCTTTACATTTGTTTGTGTCATCTTCAATTTCATCAGTGTCTTATAGTTTTCAGAGTACAGGTCTTTTGTCTCCTTAGGTAGGTTTATTCCTAGGTATTTAATTATTTTTGATGTGATGGTAAACGGGATTATTTCTTTAATTTCTGTTTCTGTATTTCATTGTTTTTTTGTATAGAAATGCAACAGATTTCTGTGTATTAATTTTGTATCCTGCAACTTTACTGAATTTGTTGATGAGCTCTAGTAGTTTTCTGGTAGCATCTTTAGAATTTTCTATGTATAGTATCATGTCATCTGCAAACAGTGGCAGTTTTATTTCTTCTTTTCCAATTTGTATTCCTTTTATTTGTTTTTCTTCTCTGATTTCTCTGGTTAGGACTTCCAGAGCTATGTCGAATAAAAGTGGTGGCAGTGCACATCCTTGTCTTGTTACTGATCTTAGAGGGAATGCTTTCAGCCCTTCACTATTGAGAATGATGTTAGCTGTGGGTTTGTCGTATATGACCTTTATTATGTTGAGATAAATTCCCTCTATGCCCACTTTCTGGAGAGTTTTTATCATAAGTGTGTGTTGAATTTTCTCAAATTTTTTTCTGTATCTATTGAGATGATTATATATATATATATATATATATATATATATATATATATATATATATATATTTGGCCATGCCATGCAGCATGTAGGATCTTAGTTCCCCAACCAAGGATTGAACCCCTGCCTCCTGAATTGGTAGCATGGAGTCTTAACCACTGGACCACCAAGGAAGTTCTGATCATACGGTTTTAATTCTTCAATTTGTTAATGTGGTGTATCACACTGATTGATTTGTGGATATTGAAGAATCCTTGGGATAAATTCCACTTGAATTATGACAACACCTTCATTTTAGTCCACTGCGACTCATGCCATACCTTTGACCTACAGAAGTGTAAGGTTATAAACTTGCTTTGTTTTTAGCTTCTAAGTTTGTGGTAATTTTTTATAGTAGCAATAGAAAACTAATACACCCTTTGAAGGCATTCTTCATCTTGCTTACCATGTTTTTATCCCTAGCATTCTATTTAATTATTCCTTATTGTTTCCATCTCTTTACTGAAGTTACCCATACATGTTGTCCACCTTTTCCACTGTATCCTTTAACATACTTATTTTATTTATTTATTATTATTAGTTTATTGAAGTGTAGTTGATTTACAGTATTATATAACTTTCAGGTGTACAACATAGTGCTTCACTATTTTTAAAGGTTATATTCCACTTATAGTTATTATATTTATAAAATTTCATGTTTGATAGCTGAATATCTGAGTTATTTATGAGTATGGTTCTTTTCATTGATTTGAAATCTTTTAAGTTAATTTTTTATTATTTATACAAAATAATTATGGGTCATTCTTGAGGTACAATTTTAAGTTACATTGGACTTGGGTTTTGTTTTTTCTATGGCTACCTTCACTATACCACAAGAGTCAAATTCTTCTAACATTCCCTTGGCAGGACCCAACCAAATGTCCTCATTTTATATTTTAGGGTTCCACATTTTTCTAACTAGGTCCGTGACTTTAACATAAATTTCTTCTCTGGTAAAGCCCTAGTTTGATCTTCTCCTGTGTCTGCTATCACTGAAGGAGATACATCTCTTTTTAAGCTAATAGAGAGGCATTCTGGCTCTCATACTTAGTTTTTAACTATTTGTTAACTATCCTTAGTTTCCTCTATCTGTTTGTAGATCACCCATGCAAGATAATATTAACCAGCCAATTCCACTGTCCTTATATGCATTGTTCTTTATACCTTCCAAATGCATTAACCATTTCATTGGCTAGTGTGTTCCCCGACACTGGGAGGTTGTCCTAAGTCACCTTAAGTGAAATATTTAACAATTAGCCTACTACTTTGTGTTAGGGTATATCCATGCCACACATGCCACTCAGGATGAGGTCCTTCTTGCCAGCCAGGAAGTGAGTGATGAACTCCCCAAAGCACATCTTACTGCCTGCTTCATTGGACCACTTATGACACCAGCTGTGTCAGTTCAGGTCCTCTGGGAAGCAGACATAATATGAATTTATAAGTGCGAGAGATTTATTGGAGGTGATGCCTATGGAATATTACACTCCCCAGGTACAGACAGGAAAAACCTTCAGACTGCAATGCAAGTCTAACACCTCTGAAGGGAGAGTGGAGAGAGAGGGAGAATTGGGTGATAAGAGCCTCAAACTGTGGTACAGCTCTTAGAAAGTCTCAGCCCAACGGGGAGCATCAGTGCAAAGATTTCCCATAGAGAAGGCTTGCATTATGCAGAAAATAGCCAGACCCTAGTTCCTAGACTATGCTGAGTTATTGGCTGAGTCTACATGAGAAGAGCATGACTTCAGCTCAAGCACTATGGAAAAAGCACTGCAGCTGGAAGTTGTCAGCTAACTGGGCCTTTTGGCAGTTTCTTCCTTGAAAGGAAAGTTGAGTGGCATACCTCCATGGCCACCAAGTCGATTTAATCACTTGTATAGTGGTAATAAATTCCCTATTGATATTCAACTCTTTAATATACAAGTTCCACAGAGTTATAACTTCATCTTTGGAAAAGTATCAGATATACCCTATTAGAGTTAGGAAATCTAAGGCCTGTTATGACCATTTTTATATTAATCATTGACATATAGTACTAATATTTTAAATCTCAGAAAGAAAATTATTATAAAAGCATTTATAATTGATAAAAAATTAATAAACATACAAATATTTACTTTAGAGATTTTCCACATCTTCTTTGTTATTCATTTTAGTAAATATTTGTTTAAATTGTGGCCTGGGCTATGTTGCTATGTTTTTATCATTCCCCCCTCCACTTAATCCCAGAAGATAAGTTCGTTTGTTTCTAAAACTCGGGAACTTTTACAATATGCTAGGAAACGGCTAAAAGTATCTATCAGTTATCTTGCTGTAGATTATTGGATAGTTTTAAAGAGAAGCTGTGTAATCAGTCCCAAAGACCATCCCCAGGTTCATAGATTCATTAGAAGTACTTATGGGATTCAACATACAGTTATACTCATGGCTGAGTTTTATTATAGATGTGCAATAAGGCTATAGAGCTGGATCATAAGGGGAAAAGACAGGCAAGAGTCTGGAGAAATCCGTCTATAGGCTTCCTTATTTTCTCTCCCTCCTATGAGGCGTCAGAAAGATTCAACTCTCCCACAGCAATAAAAGTAAAGCAAAAAAAAAAAAAAAAACATACAGCAACACATGTGTGAAATTTCTGCCCAAGAAAGGCCATGGGAGCATTTGTACTGCTTAGACTAGTCTGTCAGGTACTCCATCTTTATTCATTCGTGCAACTCCTAAAATATGATCTCTTCTAAAAACTTAATTTTTAAAAAAATTGTGAATTTTGGCATGTGTAAAAATTGTGGAAACATGTTCAGTTAAAGAAATGACAATAAAATATATCTACCATCTAAGCCAAGAAACACAAAATCCTTAATAAACGCTAAACAGATAGCATTTCCCTCCAGACCTCTTTCTGTCTAAGCATATAAGCCTTGTAACTCCCTTTTATCTCCTATCATGCTCCGCATTCATGTGCTACCTGTCTTTTTTTCCTCTAAAAATAGCATTCAAACATTATTCAATCATTTATACATGGCTTGTGTGTCTTTTGTGTTTGTACACCTGTATAAGTCTGTTAACAGAGTTAACCCTGTCTTAGAATTGCTATTCCTAGCTGTGGGATTTCTGGTGATGACAATTTATTGTGAGGAATTGTTGCAAGAGAAGGAAATGTCGTGTCTTAGGACCTGCAGGCGGGTCCTTAGAACAGACCACTGAGTGAGGGTCCTTGGCTTTGTGCAGGAAAGATTTCAATAGTGAGCCAAAGAAAAGTGAAAGCGAGTTTATTTAGAGAGATAAATGCTCCATAGGCAGAATGCAGACCATCTCAGAAAGTGAGAGTAGCCCCAGGGCATGGGATTGTTTGTTTTTTTATGGGCTAATTTCATACACTAATGAGTGAGAGGAATATTCTTGCTATTTCAGGGAAGGTGGGCATTTCCCAGGAACTGGGCCACTGCCCACTTTTTGGCCTTTTATGGTCCACTTGAGAACTGTCATGGCATAATGTGGAGTGATTTTTAGTATTACGATGAAAGTACAACGAGCTAAAGGTCCATGACTGGACTATTCTTGAAGCCATCTTGGTTTCAGCTGGCTCCAGCCAGTTTTTATCATATCCTAACAGCTGTGCCGCTTCTTCACTTATCTTGCAGTTGTGTCCTGCCCCATTCCTTCCTGTCTCACAATGCATATAGAGTTTTGCAAATAGGGACTGTAGACTGGGAATCCTGAGACAACAACACCTCTGTGAGCTGTAAATATGTAGAATTCCAGTGATGGGATGTGGAAGCAATGGTCATTGTTGGGAAAAAAAGAAATTGAGACCCAGAGTTACATGCCAGTTCATAAATATAAAGTTAACTACTTTTTTTTTTAACTGAGAAAAAAATACACATTAAAAAGTACACTGGGGGGCTTCCCTGGTGGTGCAGTGGTTGAGAGTCCACCTGCCGATGCAGGGGACGTGGGTTCATGCCCCGGTCTGGGAGGATACCACGTGCCATGGAGCGGCTGGGCCCGTGAGCCATGGCTGCTGAGCCGGCGCGTCCAGAGCCTGTGCTCCGCAGTGGGAGAGGCCACAGCAGTGAGAGGCCCACGTACCGCAAAAAAAAAAAAAAAAAAAAAAGTACACTGGGTAGCAAGTAGCTACATAGCTGTAGTGGATTTTCACATCTTATCATATGGAATTAAAGTTACAGTTGTTATACATCTTACTTTTAGTAAACAGTCAGAAGATATTCCATATATATCAGTAGTTGCATTGAGATTACTTTGACATTCTGTTTTTCATCATTCTTTATCAGACTTACTCTGACATTTAGTAATTAATAATTCTTTATCAGCATCTCCTGCAGTTGCCACTGAGAGTGTATCTAACACATATGATTAGTCATATCCTTCAAAATGCCTTAGGAAGTTTAGATTAAGTTCATTTTCCCACACCATTAATACTCAGAGACTGTGGTCATTTTTAAGTCAGGTGTTTGAAAGTCAGGAGGATAGCATGTAGTCTCTGGTGTCCTGGAAACAAACTAAAACAAATGGTGTCAGAAAGGAAAAAGCAAATATAGTATATTAATGCATATATGTGGAATCTGAAGAAATTGGTATAGCCGATCTTATTTACCAAGCAGAAATAGAGACACAGATGTAGAGAACAAATGTATGGATACCAAGGGGGTAGGGGGTGGTAGTGTGATGCATTGGGAGATTAGGATTGACATATATACACTATTGATACTATGTATAAAGTAGATAACTAATGAGAACCTACTGTATAGAACAGGGAACTCTACTCAATGCTCTGTGGTGACCTAAATGAGAAGGACATCTGAAAAAAGAGGGGATATATGTATACGTATAGCTGATTCACTTTGCTGTACAGTATAAACTAATGCAATATTGTAAAGCAACTATACTCCAATGAAAAATAAATAAATGAATGAATAAATAAAGACACAAAAATAAATGGTTAACATATTGAAGAGTGTTCTGAGAGCCCTGAGAAGGTATTGAAGAATTTAAGCAGGGAGCAACACCATCAGAATTATTTTAGCAAGATGACTCAGCAGAATTGAGAATTAATACAATGGATACAAGTTTTAGAGACCAGCAGAACGGTTAGGAAATTACTACAATTATCCAGGTGATAGGTAGAAAGAATAGAACTGATGCAGTGGTGATGGAAAGAAAAGCACAAACAAAAAGCTGTTAGAGCTTACCCTGCCCCCTCCCCATATCCTCAATTCTCTAGTAGGTCTGCGTCTTTATTCCTGTCTTACCCCTAGGTTCTTCATGACATTTTTTTTTCTTAAATTCCATATATATGTGTTAGCATAAGGTATTTGTCTTTCTCTTTCTGACTTACTTCACTCTGTATGACAGATTCTAGGTCCATCCACTTCATTACAAATAGCTCAATTTCGTTTCTTTTTATGGCTGAGTAATATTCCATTGTATATATGTGCCACATATTCTTTTTTTTTTTAAAACACCTTTATTGGGGTATAATTGCTTTACAGTGGTGTGTTAGTTTCTGCTTTATAACAAAGTGAATCAGTTATACATATACATATGTTCCCATATCTCTTCCCTCTTGCATCTCCCTCCCTCCCACCCTCCCTATCCCACCCCTCCAGGTAGTCACAAAGCTCCGAGCTGATCTCCCTGTGCTATGCGGCTGCTTCCCCCTAGCTATCTACCTTACGTTTGGTAGTGAATATATGTTCATGCCTCTCTCTCGCTTTGTCACAGCTCACCCTTCCCCCTCCCCATATCCTCAAGTCCGTTCTCCAGTAGGTCTGTGTCTTTATTCCTGTCCTACCCCTTGGATCTTCATGACATTTTTTTCCTTAAATTCCATATATATATGTTAGCATACGGTATTTGGCTTTCTCTTTCTGACTTACTTCACTCTGTATGACAGACTCTAGGTCTATGCACCTCATTACAAATAGCTCAATTTCGTTTCTTTTTATGGCTGAGTAATATTCCATTGTATATATGTGCCACATCTTCTTTATCCATTCTTCCGATGATGGGCACTTAGGTTGTTTCCATCTCTGGGCTATTGTAAATAGAGCTTCAATGAACATTTTGGAACATGACTCTTTTTGAATTATGGTTTTCTCACGGTATATGCCCAGTAGTGGGATTGCTGGGTCGTATGGTAGTTCTATTTGTAGTTTTTTAAGGAACCTCCATACTGTTCTCCATAGTGCCTGTACCAATTCACATTCCCACCAGCAGTGCAGGAGTGTTCCCTTTTCTCCACACCATCTCCAGCATTTATTGTTTCTAGATTTTTTGATGATAGCCATTCTGACTGGTGTGAGATGGTATCTCATTGTAGTTTTGATTTGCATTTCCCTAATGATTAATGATGTTGAGCATTCGTTCATGTGTTTGTTGGCAGTCTGTATATCTTCTTGGAGAAATGTCTATTTAGGTCTTCTGTCCATTTTTAGATTGGGTTGTTTGTTTTTTTGTTATTGAGCTGCATGAGCTGCTTCTAAATTTTGGAAATTAATCCTTTATCAGTTGCTTCATTTGCAAATATTTTCTCCCATTCTGAGGGTTGTCTTTTGGTATTGTTTATGGTTTCCTTTGCTGTGCAAAAGCTTTGAAGTTTCATTAGGTCCCATTTGTTTATTTTTGTTTTTATTTCCATTTCTCTAGGAGGTGGGTCAAAAAGGATCTTGCTGTGATTTATGTCATAGGGTGTTCTGCCTATGTGTTCGTCTAAGAGTTTGATAGTTTCTGGCCTTACATTTGGTCTTTAATCCATTTTGAGCTTATTTTTGTGTATGGTGTTAGGGAGTGATCTAATCTCATACTTTTACATGTACCTGTCCAGTTTTCCCAGCACAACTTACTGAAGAGGGTGTCTTTTCTCCACTGTACATTCCTGCCTCCTTTATGAAAGATAAGGTGACCATATGGGCATGGGTTTATCTCTGGGCTTTCTATCCTGTTCCATTGATCTATCTTTCTGGTTTTGTGCCAGTACCATACTGTCTTGATGACTGTAGATTTGTAGTCTAGTCTGAAGTCATGGAGCCTGATTCCTCCAGCTCCGTTTTTCATTCTCAAGATTGCTTTGGCTATTCGGGGCCTTTTGTGTTTCCACAGAAATTGTGAAATTTTTTGTTCTAGTTCTGTGAAAAATGTCAGTGGTAGTTTGATAGGGATTGCATTGAATCTGTACATTGCTTTGGGTAGTAGAGTTATTTTCACAATGTTGATTCTTCCAATCCAAGAACATGGTATATCTCTCCATCTATTTCTATCATTTTTAATTTCTCTCATCAGTGTCTTATAATTTTCTGCATACAGGTCTTTTGTCTCCTTAGGTAGGTTTATTCCTAGATATTTTCTTCTTTTTGTTGCAGTGGTAAATGGGAGTGTTTCCTTGATTTCACTTTCAGATGTTTCATCATTAGTGTATAGGAATGCCAGAGATTTCTGTGCACGAATTTTGTATCCTGCAACTTTACCAAATTCATTGATTAGCTCTAGTAGTTTTCTGGTAGCATCTTTAGGATTCTCTATGTATAGTATCATGTCATCTGCAAACAGTGACAGCTTTACTTCTTCTTTTCCGATTTGGATTCCTTTTATTTCCTTTTCTTCTCTGATTGCTGTGGCTAAAACTTCCAAAACTATGTTGAATAAGAGTGGTGAGAGTGGGCAACGTTGTCTTGTTCCTGATCTTAGTGGAAATGCTTTCAGTTTTTCACCATTTAGGATGATGTTGGCTGTGGGCTTGTCATATATGGCCTTTATTATTTTGAGGAAAGCTCCCTCTATGCCTACTTTCTGCAGGGTTTTTATCATAAATGGGTGTTGAATTTTGTCTAAAGCTTTCTCTGCATCTATTGAGATGATCATATGGTTTTTCTCCTTCAGTTTGTTAATATGGTTTATCACATTGATAGATTTGCGTATATTGAAGAATCCTTGCATTCCTGGAATAAACCCCACTTGATCATGGTGTATGATCCTTTTAATGTGCTGTTGGATTCTGTTTGCTAGTATTGTGTTGAGGATTTTTGCATCTATGTTCATCAGTGATATTGGCTTCTAGTTTTCTTTCTTTGTGACACCCTTGTCT
Organism: Delphinapterus leucas; assembly: GCF_059928025.1. Lineage (NCBI taxonomy): Eukaryota > Metazoa > Chordata > Mammalia > Artiodactyla > Monodontidae > Delphinapterus > Delphinapterus leucas. The sequence continues at coordinate 78,356,533 of NC_143150.1, read as the reverse complement.
GGTTTTGGTATCAAGGTGATGGTGGCCTCGTAGAAGGAATTTGGGAGTGTTCCTCCCTCTGCTATATTTTGGAAGAGTTTGAGAAGGATAGGTGTTAGCTCTCCTCTAAGTGTTTGATAGAATTCACCTGTGAAGCCATCTGGTCCTGGGCTTTTGTTTGTTGGAAAATTTTTAAACACAGTTTCAATTTCAGCGCTTGTGATCGGTCTGTTCTTATTTTCTATTTCTTTCTGATTCAGCCTTGGCAGGTTGTGCATTCCTAAGAATTTGTCCATTTCTTCCAGATTGTCCATTTTATTGGCATAGTGTTCCTTGTAGTAATCTCTCATGATGTTTTTTATTTCTGCAGTATCAGTTGTTACTTCTCGGTTTTTATTTCTAATTCTATTGATTTGAGACTTCTCCTTTTTTTTTTTCGATGAGTCTAGGTAATGTTTTATCTATTTTGTTTATCTTCTCAAAGAACCAGCTTTTAGTTTTATTGATCTTTGCTATTGTTTCCTTCATTTCTTTTACATTTATTTCTGATCTGATATTTATGATTTCTTTCCTTCTTCTAACTTTGGGGATTTTTTGTTCTTCTTTCTCTAATTGCTTGAGGAGCAAGGTTAGGTTGTTTATTCGAGATGTTTTCTGCTTCTGAAGGTGGGCTTGTATTGCTATAAACTTCCCTCTTAGAACTGCTTTTCCTGCATCCCATAGGTTTTGGGTCATTGTTTCTCCATCGTCATTTGTTTCTAGGTATTTTTTTATTTCCTCTTTAATTTCTTCAGTTATCACGTCGTTATTAAGTAGTGTATTGTTTAGCCTCCATGCGTTTGTATTTTTTACAGATCTTTTCCTGTAATTGATATCTAGTCTCATGGCGTTGTGACCGGAAAAGATACTTGATACAATTTCAGTTTTCTTAAATTTACCAAGGCTTGCTTTGTGACCCAAGATATGATCTATCCTGGCGAATGTTCCATGAGCACTTGAGAAAAATGTGTATTCTGTTGTTTTTGGATGGAGTTTCCTATAAATATCAATTAAGTCCATCTTCTTTAATGTATCATTTAAAGCTTGTGTTTCCTTATTTATTTTCATTTTGGACGATCTGTCCATTGGTGAAAGTGGGGTGTTAACGTCCCCTACTATGAATATGTTACTGTCAATTTCCCCTTTTATGGCTTTTAGTTTTTGCCTTATGTATTGAGGTGCTCCTATGTTGGGTGCATAAATATTTCAATTGTTATATCTTTTTCTTGGATCCATCCCTTGAGCATTATGTAGTGTCTTTCTTTGTCTCTTGTAATAGTCTTTATTATAAAGTCTATTTTGTCTGATATGAGAATTGCTACTCCAGCTTTCTTTTGGTTTCCATTTGCATGGAATATCTTTTTCCATCCCCTTACTTTCAGTCTGTATGTGTCTCTAGGTCTGAAGTGGGTCTCTTGTAGACAGCAAATATATGGGTCTTGTTTTTGTATCCATTCAGCCAGTCTGTGTCTTTTGGTGGGAGCATTTAGTCCATTTACATTTAAGGTAATTATCGATATGCATGTTCCTATTCCCATTTTCTAAATTGTTTTGGGTTCATTATTATAGGTCTTTTCCTTCTCTTGTGTTTCTTGTCTAGAGAAGTTTCTTTAGCATTTGTTGTAAAGCTGGTTTGGTGGTGCTGAACTCTCTCAGCTTTTGCTTGTCTGTAAAGGTTTTAACTTCTCCATCAAATCTGAATTCTATTCTTGCTGGGTAGAGTAATCTTGGTTGCAGGTTTTTCTCCTTCATCACTTTCAGTACATCCTGCCAATCCCTTCTGGCCTGCAGAGTTTCTGCTGAGAGATCAGCTGTTAACCTTATGTGGATTCCCTTGTGTGTTATTTGTTGTTTTTCCCTTGCTGCTTTTAATATGCTTTCTTTGTATTTAATTTTTGACAGTTTGATTAATATGTGTCTTGGTGTATTTCTCCTTGGATTTATCCCATATGGGACTCTCTGTGCTTCCTGGACTTGATTAATTATTTCCTTTCCCCTATTAGGGAAATTTTCAACTATAATCTCTTCAAATATTTTCTCAGTCCCTTTCTTTTTCTCTTCTTCTTCTGGAACCCCTATAATTCGAATATTTGTGCGTTTAATATTGTCCCAGAGGTGTCTGAGACTGTCCTCAGTTCTTTTCATTCTTTTTTCTTTATTCTGCTCCACAGTAGTTATTTCCACTTTTTTATCTTCCAGGTCACTTTTCCGTTCTTCTGCCTCATTTATTCTGCTATTGATCCCATCTAGAGTACTTTTAATTTCATTTATTGTGTTGTTCATCGTTGCTTGTTTAATCTTTCTTTCTTCTTGGTCCTTGTTAAATGTTTCTTGCATTTTGTCCATTCTATTTCCAAGATTTTGGATCATTTTTAGTATCATTACTCTGAACTCTTTTTCAGGTAGACTGCCTATTTCCTCTCCTTTTGTTGTGTCTGGTGGGTTTTTATCTTGCTCCTTCATCTGCTGTGTGCTTTTCTGTCTTCTCATTTTGTTTATCTTACTGTGTTTGGGGTCTCCTTTTTGCAGGCTGCAGGTTTGTAGTTCCCGTTGTTTTTGATGTCTGTTTCCAGTGGCTAAGGTTGGTTCAGTGGGTTGTATAGGCTTCCTGGTGGAGGGGACTAGTGTCTGTGTTGTGGTGGATGAGGCTGGATCTTGTCTCTCTAGTGGGCAGGTACACGTTTAGTGGTGTGTTTTGGAGGTGTCTGTGGACTCATGATTTTAGGCAGCCTCTCTGCTAATGGGTGGGGTTGTGTTCCTGTTTTGCTAGTTGTTTGGCATAGGTTGTCCAGCGCTGTAACTTGCTGGTCATTGAGTGAAGCTGGGTGCTGGTGTTAAGATGGAGGTCTCTGGGAGATTTTCGCTGTTTGATATTATGTGGAGCTGGGAGGTCTCTTGTTGACCAGTGTTCTCAGAGGCACAGCTCTGACTCCTGGCTGGAGCACCAAGATCCTTTCATCCACACGGCTCAGAATAAAAGGGAGAAAAAGTAGAAAGAATTAGTAGAAGTAGGAAGAAAGAAAGAAAGAAAGGAGGGAAGGAAGGAAGAAAGAAAGAAAGAATGAATGAATGAAAGAAAGGAGGAAGAAAAGAAGGAAAGAAGGAAAGAAAAGGGAGTGAGGGAGGGAGGGAAGAAGGAAGGAAGGAGGGAAGGAAGGAAAAAAGAAAGAAAGAAGATACAGTGAAATAAAATTAAGTAAAATGTAATAAAGTTATTGAATTGAAAGATAATTATTTAGAAAAAGAAAAAGGGATGGATAGAACCTTAGGACAAATGTTGGAAGCAACTCTATACAGACAAAATCTTACACAGAAGCATACACATACACCCTCACAAAAAGAGGTAAGTAGGAAAAGGTCATAAATCTTGCTCTCAAAGTCCCCCTCCTCAATTTGGGATGATTCATTGTCTAAAGGAAGGAAGGAAGGAAGGAAAGAAAGGAAGAAAGGAAGAAAGAAAGAAAGAAAGAAAGAAAGAAAGAAAGAAAGAAAGAAGGAAGGAAGGAAAGGAAGAAGGAAAGGAAGAAGGAAAGAAGGTAAAGTATAATAAAGTTATTAAAATTAAAATTAATTATTAAGAAAAAAATTTTTTAAAAATGGACGGATAGAACCCTAGGACAAATGGTGGAAACAAAGCTATACAGGCAAGATTTCACACAGAAGCATACACATATACATTCACAAAAAGAGGAAAAGGGGAAAAAATCATAGATCTTGCTTTCGAAATCCACCTCCTCAATTTGGGATGATTCGTTGTCTCTTCATGTATTCCACAGATGCAGGGTACATCAAGTTGATTGTGGAGCTTTAATCCACTGTTTCTGAGGCTGCTGGGAGAGATTTCCCTTTTTCTTCTTTGTTCTCACAGCTCACAGGGGCTTAGCTTTGGATTTGGCCCCGCCTCTGTGTGTAGGTCGCTGGAGGGCGTCTGTTTTTTGCTCAGACAGGACGGAGTTAAAGGAGCCGTTGATTCAGGGACTCTGGCGCAGTCAGGCCGGGGTGAGGGAGGGGCATGGCGTGTGGGGCGGGGCTGCGGCAATAGAGGCCAACGTGACATTGCACCAGCCTGAGGCCCGCCGTGCGTTCTCCCGGGGAAGTTGTCCCGGGATCCTGGCAGTGGCGGGTTCACAGGCTCCCTGGAAGAGGGGTGTGGATAGTGACCTGTGCTTGCACACAGGCCCCTTGGTGGCGGCAGCAGCAGCCTTAGCGTCTCCCGCCCGTCCCTTGGGTCTGTGCTTTTAGCCGTGGCTTGCGCCCTTCTCTGGGTCCGTGCTTTTAGCCGCAGCTCGCGCCCGTCTCTGGGGTTCGCGCTTTTAGCTGCGGCTCGCGCCCATCTCTGGAGTTCCTTTCAGCAGCGCTCTTAAACCCCTCTCCTTGTGCACCAGGAAACAAAGAGGGAAGAAAAGTCTCTTGCCTCTTTGGCAGGTGCAGACTTTCCCCAGACTCCCTCCCGGCTAGCCGTGGTGCACTAACCCCTTCAGGCTGTATTCAAGCTGCCAACCTCAGTCCTCTCCCTGCTCTCAGACTGAAGCTGGAGCCTCAGCTCCCAGCCCTGCCCGCCCCGGCGGGTGAGCAGACAAGCCTCTCGGACTGGTGAGTGTCTGTCGGCACCGATCCTCTGTGCGGGAATCTCCCCACTTTGCCCTCCGCACCCCTGTTGCTGTGCTCTCCTCTGTGGCTCTGAAGCTCCCCCCTCCGCCTCCCACAGTCTCCGTCTGCGAAAGGGCTTCCTAGTGTGTGGAAACCTTTCCTCCTTCACAGCTCCCTCCCACTGGTGCAGGTGCCGTCCCTATTCTTTTGTCTCTGTTTTTTCTTTTGCCCTACCCAGGTACGTGGGGAGTTTCTTGCCTTTTGGGAGGTCTGAGGTCTTCTGCCAGCATTCAGTAGGTGTTCTGTTGGAGTTGTTCCACATGTAGATGTATTTCTGGTGTATCTGTGGGGAGGAAGGTGATCTCTAAGTCTTACTCTTCCGCCATCTTCCCAGCACCCCCTCTTTTTCTTCTTGATTGCTATGGCTAAGACTTCCAAATCTATGTTGAATAATCATGGTGAGAGTGAACACTCTTGTCTTGTTCCTGATCTTAAAGGAAATGCCTTCAGTTTTTCACCATTGAGAAAGATGTTTGCTCTGGGTTTGTCATATATGGCCTTTATTATGTTGAGGTAGGTTCCCTCTATGCTGATTTTCTGGAGAGTTTTTATCATAAATGGGTGTTGAATTTTGTCAAAAGCCTTTTTTGCATTTATTGAGATGATCATATGGTTTTTATTCTTCGATTTGTTAATATGGTGTTTCACATTGGTTGATTTGCAAATTTTGAACAATCCTTGCATCTCTGGGATAAATCCCACTTGATCATGGTGTATGATCCTCTTAATGTGCTGTTGGATATTAGTTGCTAGTATTTTGTTGAGGATTTTTGTGTCTATGTTCACCAGTGATATTGGCCTGTAATTCTCTTTTTCTGTGATATCATTGTCTGGTTTTGGTATCAGAGCGTTGGTGGCCAATAGAATGAACTTGGGTTTGTTCCTCCCTATGCAATTTTCTGGAAGAGTTTGAGAAGGATATGTGTTATCTCTTCTCTAAATGTTTGATAGAATTTGCCTGTGAAGCCACCTGGTCCTGGAGTTTTCTTTGTTGGAAGATCTTTAATCACTATTTCAATTTAATTACTTCTGATTTATCTGTTCATATTTTCTATTTCTTCCTATTTCAGCCTTGGAAGTTTGTACTTTTCTACGAATTTGTCCATTTCTTCCAGGTTGTCCATTTCATTGGCATATAATTGCTTGTAGAAGTCTGTTACGATCCTTTGTATTTCTGTGGTGTCAGTTGTAAGTTCTCCTTTTTCATTTCTAATTGTATTGATTTGAATCCTCTCCCTTTTCTTCTTGATTAGTCTGGCTAAAGTTTCATTAATTTTGTTTATCTTCTCAAAGAACCAGCTTTTAGTTTCATTGATCTTTGGTATTGTTTTCTTCGTTTCTATTTCATTTATTTTTGCTCTGATCTTTATGATTTATTTCCTTCTACTAACTTTGGGTTTTGTTTGTTCTTCTTTCTCTAGTTGCTTTAGGTGTAAGGTTAGGTTGTTTATTTGAGATTTTTGTTTTTTCTTGAAGTAGGATTGTTTTCCTATAAACTTTCCTCTTAGAACTGCTTTTACTGCATCCCATAGGTTTGTGTCATCGTGTTTTTTTGTCATTTGTTTCTAGGAATATTTTTATTTCCTCTTTGATTTCTTCATTGATTTCTTGGTTATTTACTAGCTTATTGTTTCACTTTCATATGTTTGTGTTTCTTAAAGTTTTTTTCCTTTAATTTATTTCTAAACTCATAGTGTTGAGCTTGGAAAAGATGTTTGATACAATTTCAATTTTCTTAAACTTACCAAGGCTTGATTTGTGACCCAGGATGTGATCTATCCTGGAGAATGTCTCATGTGCACTTGAGAAGAAAGTGTATTCTGCTGCTTTCGGATGGAATGTCCTATAAATATCAGTTAAGTCTATCTGGTCTAATATGTCATTTAAGGCTTTTGTTTCCTTATGAATTTTTTGGATTTTGGATGATCTGTCCATTGGTGTAAGTGGAGTGTTACAGTCCCCCGCTATTATTGTGTTACTGTTGACTCCCTATTTTATGGTATTTGCTTTATGTATTGAGGTGCTCTTATGTTGGGTGCAATAAATATTTACAATTTTTACATCTTCTTGGATTGATCCCTTGATCATTATGTAGTATCCTTCCTTGTCTCTTGTAACAGTCTTTATTTTAAAGTCTATCTTATCTGATATGAGTATTGCTCCTGCAGCTTTCTTTTGATTTCCAATTTGCATGGAATATCTTTTTCCATCCCCTCACTTTCAGTCTGTTTGTGTCCCTAGGCCTGAAGTGGGCCTCTTGTAGACAGCATATATATAGGTCTTGTTTTTGTATCCATTTAGCCAGACTGTATCTTTTGCTAGGACCACTTAAGCCATTTACATTAAAGGTAACTATTGATATGTATGTTCCTATTACCATTTTCTATTGTTTTTGGTTTGTTTTTGTAGGTCTTTTTCTTCTCTTATGTTTTCCAACTAGCGATGCTCCTTTAGCATTTGTTGTAAAGATGGTTTGGTGGTGCTGAATTCTCTTAGCTTTTGCTTGTCTGTAAAGCTTTCGATTTCTCCATTGAATCTGAATGAGATCCTTTCTGGGTAGAGTAATCTTGGTTGTTGGCTTTTCCCTTTCATCACCTTAAGTATATCCTGCCACTCTCTTCTGGCCTGCAGAGTTTCTGCTGCAAAATCATCTGATAACCTTATGAGAGTATACTTGTATGTTATATTTTGCTTTCCCTTACTGCTTTTAATACTTTTTCTTTGAATTTAATTTTTGTTAGTTTGATTATTATGTGTCTTGACATGTTTCTCCTTGGGTTTATCCTTCTTGGGAGTCTGTGCACTTCTGGGACTTGGTTTACTATTTCCTTTCCCATGTTAGGGAAGTGTTTGACTATAATCTCTTTAAATATTTTCTCAGCCCCTTTCTCTTTCTTTTCTTATTCTTGGACCCTTATAATTCGAATGTTTGTGCATTTAATATTGTCCCAGAGGTCTCTGAGACTGTCTTCATTTCTTTTAATTCTTTTTTCTTTATTCTGCTCCATGGCCGTTATTTCTACCATGTATCTTCCAGCTCACTTGTCTGTTCTTCTGCCTCAGTTGTTCTATTGACTCCTTCTAGTGTATTTTTCATTTCAGTTTTTGTGTTGTTCATCACCAATTTTTTTTCTTTAGTTCATCTAGGTCCTTGTTAAATGTTTCACATACCTCCTGATCCGTGCCTTCATTCTATTTCTGAGATCTTGGATCATCTTTACTATCATTACTGTGAATTCTTTTTTCATGTAGCTTGCCTATTTCCTCTTTATTTATTTGGTCTTGTGGGTTTTTACCTTCCTCCTTTATCTGCAACATGTCTCTGTCTTCTCATTTTGTTTAAGTTACTGTGTTTATGTTCTTCTTCCTGCAGGCTGCAGGGTTGTCATTCCTCTTGCTTTTGTTGTCTGACCCCTAATGGGTGAAGATGGTCCAGGGGCTAGGGTAGGCTTCCTGGTGGGAGGGGCTGGTGCCTGCACTCTGGTGGGTGGAGCACTTTTCCCTCTGATGGACAAGGCCATGTCAAGGGATGTGTTTTGGGGTGTCTGTGAGCTTATTTTGACTTTAGGCAGCCTGTCTGCTGATGGGTGGCACTGTGTGATGTGTGCAGCACTGGAGCCTTCAGCAGTTGAGTGGATCCAGGTCTTTGTGTCGAGATGTAAACCTCCAGGCGAGTGCATGCCAATTAATATTCCCTGAGCCCAGGAATTCTCTGGCAGTCCAGCACCCTGGACATGACACTCCCACCCTGTAGGCCCAGGTCCGACCCCTAGCTGGGGAACCAAGAGCCTGCAAGCCATGTTGCATGTCCAGAGAAAAACGATAGAAAAAAACAGAAAAGAAAACAGACAATCAAAACCCAAGACAAATAGTAAACACACAGAAACAAACAGCAAAACAGCACACACACAAAATAACAACAAAGTAAACAAACAGACAAACTGAACTGAAGACAAATGATAAAAACAAAACCAAACAAACAGAAACAAAGAAATAGACAGAAAAGAAACAACAACAACAAAGAAATCAAAAAACAAGAGACAAAAGAACTCAAAAATGAAACAATCAGTACAGACTAAACTAACAAAACCAAAAACATGAAAAACAAAACTGAAACAGAAAGCAAACTAAAAAAAAGCAAAGAAAACATAAAACAAAACATAAAAATGACAAGAAACAAAGAACAAGAAAAAGAACACAAAACAACTGAAAAGTAAAGTAAAAATAGAAAAATAAAAATTACATATTAAAAAAATAACAAAAAATAAATAAAAATTTAAAAATAATAGAAACAATGCCAACAACTAAACAAAATGCAAGAAACAAAAAAGAATAATAGTAATAAGAATATTTTCCTGGAGCCTGCTCTATCAGTGTCCTTGCTCCCACAGTGAGCCACAGCCAATCCGCACTTCCCCAGGGAGCCCTCCAATACCTCTAGGTAGGTCTCTGGACCTTCTGTGGGTACTGTGTCAGCTGATCAGACTCTGACCCAGCCCAACTCCCAAGTTTACTTGCCCCCAACGTCCACTGCTGCTAAAGCTAGACTGGTGTCTGTTGTGGGAACACTCATCTCTATGCAGGATTTACCAAACTGATCACGGGGATTTAATCTGTGGTTTGTGTAGCTGCACAGAGAGATTTCTATTTCTCTTCCTTAGTCACACCACCCCTGGGGCTCAGCTTTGGTTTTGGCCCCACCTCTCTGTGTGCACCACCCTCATATGTCTATTGCCCACCCAGGCAAAAGGGAGCAATAGCAGTTGCTGATCGGGGCACACTTACTCATTCAGGCCAGGAAGGGGTATGGTGCCTACAACTGGGGTGTGGGCAAAGTGCCTGTGGCAGCAGAGACTGGCAGTCGGTTGCAACAGACTGGGGCATCCTCACTCTGGTGGGAGTCTCTCCAAGTGCCTGCGGAGGCAGGGACTTGTGTGTGGGGGTGGTGGCAGCCCTGTCCCTCATGCACCACTCAACAGTGGCGCCTCTTTTCCTAGGTTGACCACGCTTCCTCTTGGGGCATTCCTGCCTGCAGAACCCCTCAATCCCATCCCCTCTGTTGTATCCGCACAGCCAAGAGCAGTCCTTTCCCTGGATCCACCATCTTAACCCCAAATTTTAACACTCAGCCCCTGACAACATTAGTAGATTCCTATCTCAGGCAGGGGTGCCCTCCTGAGGAGGCTTTGGCATGAGTAGCACTCAGGACCCCAGAGCCTACACAGGCAAAGGAGACCTTGGCTTGAGGGGTGGGCAAGCCTGCTTAGATGGGTGCTCTTCCCAGTTCCCACAGAGGCCTAACCTGGTGGGTGGCAAAGGTGTTGCAATGGTGGCCCTGCCCCTTGCCTGCCACTCAACAATGGAACCTTGCATCTATGGTGTCCTGGGCTTTTCCCACAAACTTTCCCAGTTGTGAAGCTCCTTACTCCTTGTCCCTTCATGCTGTCTTTTCACAGCCAAGAGCTGTCCCCTCCCTGGGCCCACAATTCAAACCCCACTTTCCAGCACCCAGCCCCCTCCACAATGGGAGGCACATGACGCAGGCTGGGGTGTGCAGGACTGTGGCACAGACCATACATGCAGTTCTTACTTTGTCCTGCCTTCCACAGACCATCCACTGCATTCTCCTTTGCTCCACCAAAGGTCCCTTTCTGTCCCAGCTGATTTCCCCACCATGAGGGGTCTTTTCTGAGTGCAGGAACCTCTCCTCACCTTCAGCTTCCTGCCAGGGTGCTTGTCCCTTTTCTGATTCCTCTTTTCTTTTTATCTTTCTTTAGTCCCATCAGGTTGTGAGGGGTTTTTTTTTTTTTGTCCTTTTAGGTGTCTGAAGTCTTCTGCTAAAGTTCAGCAGGTGCTCTGTGAGAATTGTTATATGTGTAGATGCATTCTTGATGTATTTATGAGGAGAGATCAATTCCATGTCCTCCTATTCCACCATCTTGACTCCTCACCCTCTTGTTATGTGTTTTTTTAAATTTGTTGTGAAAAAATACACATAACATAAAATGTATCAGGTTAACCATTTTTATGTGTATAGTCCAGTGGCATTACATTCACAATGTGCAAGCATCTCCACCATCCTTCTCCATAGCTCTTTTTATCTTGTAAAACTGAAACTCTATACTCATTAAACTATAACTCCCCATTCCCCTCTCCCCTCAGCCCCTGGAAGGAACTCCTACTTTCTGCCTCTATAATTTTGACTACTCTAAGTATCTCATATATGTGGAATCACACAATATATGTCTTTTTGTGACTTGCTTATTTCAGTTAGCAGAATGTCCTCAAATTTCACCTACGTAAGTAAACTTATAAAGGCTAAATAAAATTCCATTCTATGTATATACCACATTTTGCTTATCCATTCATCTGTTGAGAGACCCTTGGGTTACTTCCATGTTTTAGCTAATGTGAATAATGCTGCTATGAGCATGGGTGTACAAATGTCTCTTCAAGACACAGCTTTCAATTCTTTTGAGTATATATATTCAGAAGTGAAATTGCTGAATCATACGGTGATTCTATTTTTAATTTTTCAAAGAACAACCATACTGTTCTTCATAGCAGTTATACCACTTTACCTTCCTACCAACAGTGCAGAAGAGTTCCAATTTTTCCACAGTTTTCTCAACACTTGTTACTGTTTTGTTTTGTTTTGTTTTTTTATAGTAGTCATCCTATTAGGTGTGAGGTGTATCCTATTATAGTTTTTATTTACATATCCTTAATGATCACTGATATTGAGCATCTTTTCATGTGTTTATTGGCCATTTGTATATCCTTTGTCCATTTTTGAATTGGGTTGTTTGTTTTTCTGTTGTCATGTTGAGTTTAGGAGTTCTCTCTATATATTCTGGTTATTAATCCCTTATCAAATATATGATTTGCAAATATTTTCCCATTCTATGGGCTACCTTTTTACTCTGCTGATATTGTCTTTTGAACAAATTTTAAAATTTAGATTAGTTTGTCTATTTTTTCTTTGTTGCCTGTGCCCTTGGAGTCATATCCAAGAAATCATTGCCAAATTCCATGTTATGAAATTTTGTCCTATGTTTTCTTCTAATAGCTTTATAGTTTTATGTCTTTGATCCATGGTTGAGTTAACTTTTATATGATGTTGGGTAAGGGTCCAACTCCTTTATTTTACATATGAACATCCATTTTTCCCAGCACCATTAGTTGAAAGACTGCTCTTTCCCCATTGGGATCTTGGTACCCTTGTCAAAAATCATTTGAACATATATGTGAGGATTTGTTTATGGGCACTGTATTCTATTCCATTGGTCTATATATCAGTCTTTATGCCAGTACCACATTGTATTCATTACTGTAGCTTTGTAGTAAGTTTTGAAATCAGGAAGTGTGCATCTTCCAGTTTTGTTCTTCATTTTCAAGATTGCTATTCAGAGTTCCTTGAGATTCTGTATGAATTTTAAGATGGGTTTTTCTATTTATACAAAAAATGCTATTTAAATTTTGATAGGGATTTTATTGAAGCTGTAGGTTGCTTTGGGTAGTATTGAAATCTTATCAATATTTAGTCTTCTAATACATGAATATGGGATTTGTTTCCATTTATGTTATATGTTTTTTTTAACCACAATAAAAAAGAACGGAAAAGGCGAATGAGAACAATCTCATATTAATTCAAAGTATTTATTGGGTTCTGATTTGGTGCTAGGCCTTTTGTAAGGATCCTATCCTGCCATCATGGTGCTCATAATATAATGCAAAAGTCAGATACATACACAACTAATAGCAAAGTATTAAGAGGTAGGGAAGATATGCTATGTGAAGTAGAGGAGAAAAGCAGTTAAATCTTCCCAGATGTAGAGAAGTGGGGACATTTTACCATAAGAAATAGCATTTGAACTAACTTAGTCTTCTTTTTAACTGACATTATATTTATTTCAAAAATGCATTGAGTATGTGCTGGGCATGCAAATAGCAATAAACTTTGCTTATAATTACACTAACTACCACTTATTTGCCACCATGTTTATACATTATCTCATTTGACCCTTAAAATATCCAGTAAGTAAATATCCTCATTCCTGAGGCATAGAATGATAGCTGCCTACCTCAATATCCACTCTACTCTTCCTTTTAGAAATAGAAACTTGAGTTCCAACTGGATATATTTTTGCCCAGTCAGCTAAATGTATTTCCCAGATACTCTCACATGTAAGTGTGGCTATATAACTAAATTTGGCTAATGAAATGTAAGCAGAGTAGTCATAATAGTCTTCTAGGAAGTTTCCTAAAAGAGAGGGCCATGCCCTTTGTTGCCTGCTTCCTCTATCCTGCTTCTTAGAATACGCATGTGATGGATAGTTCCATTTTGAACCACGAGGATAATGGCTACATCTGAGGCATGGTCTAGCAGAGAGATGTGAGGATTTGGAGTCCCTTACCGTTTTGTGGAGTTACTGCACCATTGCTGGACCACCTACTCTGAACATCCTTTTGTGTGTAGGAAAAAAAAATGTGTTTAAGCATAATAACCCTAGGCTTTTTATTATATACAACCATAACTTAATCCTGATACACAGTTGACCCTTGAACAATGCAGGGGTTTGGGGCATTGAACCCCTACACAGTCTAAAATCTGTTTATAACTTTTGACTCCTCAAAACTTAACTACTAATAGCCTACTGTTGGCCAGAAGACCTACCAATAACATAAACAGTCTATTAACACATATTTTGTATGTTATATGTATTATAACTATATTCTAATAATAGAATAGTCTAGAGAAAAATATCATTGAGACAGTCATAAGGAAGAGAAAATGTACTTATCAGTGCAATAAGTTTACATTGTCTGTTTACAATATGAATCATCTGTTAGTAGCTACATCAGTATTGTTCTTCTTATGGTTACCAGGGGGGAAGGGTGGAGGAAAGGGATAGTTATGTAGTTTGGGATTGACATATGCACACTGCTATATTTAAAATAGATAACCAACAAGGACCTACTGTATAGCACAGGGAACTCTGCTCAATATCATGTAACAACCTAAATGAGAAAAGAATTTGATAAAGAATAGAAACATGCATATGTAAAAAAATATTGTTCTATGACACAAAACACTGTAGATTAATATGTATTACTAACAGTAGTCATCAAAAATGAAAAGATAATGTGAAAAAGGAATTTATATTATTTGCAGGTATAATGATTCATGCATTGATAACATAGTAGCAATATGATTGCTTTATGGTAGCCTAATGTAATCAATATGAATGCTTCATAGAAGCCTAGCCTAAACACTAATAAGTGAATCATTATAAAATATGGCATACAATGTCATAGTCATATTCATAATACAGTACTGGAAACACTGTTACATTAAAACACAGTGATGATAGGCTGATAGGCAGTTTCTCCAATTATGAGAGAGAGGCAGACTCTATGGTAATGTAATTATTTGAAAGCAAAGTTATAAAACAGTAAGAAAACTAACACATTATTAAATTTATATTAAATATCACCTACCTTATGCTTATGTAAGAATAGACTAGTATCTACATATATTTTATGCATTCAAAACATACCTTTTTCTTAATTTTTTCGATGTTTCTAGGCTATGTGGTTTGTCTGCGAGTTTTTTTCAAATTTTTGCAAATCTCCAAAAAAAATTCCAATGTATTTATTGAAAAACATCATATTTAAGTGAACCTACACAGTTCAAGCCTGTGTTGTTCAAGGGTCAGCTGTAATTTCATTTTGCCAATGAGGAAAAAAGGCTTAGGTTAAGGGACTCCTTCTCCTTGTGTGACAGAGAAGATGCTATACAGTTGACCCTTGAACAATGTAGGGGTTGGGGGTTAATCCACATATAACTTATAGACACCCTCTGTATCTGAGGTTTCTCCACATTCGTGGATTCAACCAACCACAGACTATGTAGTACTATAGTATTTACCATTGAAAAATATCCACTTATAAGTTGACCTTATACAGTTCAAACTTGTGTTCTTCAAGGATCAACTATATATGTCACATAAATCTATTTCATTTTTCTCCTGGGAACACAGGAGAATAAATTTCCCAAGTTCCCTTGCTGGTATATTGGGGCCATATGGCTGAGTTCTGGCCAGTGGGATATGAGTGAAAGTGATATATCTATAACTTCCAGGCCAGACAATAAAATCCCCTACATTATCCTCCATACTTGCTCTTCCATTTGGTAGTGATAATCCATACTTGAAGATGGGGGTATCACAGACTAGAAGAACATTGAGTTCCTGAATGACTGTGGGGAGCAGAAACTCCTGCCATGCCTTACAGACCCACATTTGACTGACATAATAGAGAAATAAACCTTAGGGTGTTAAAGCACTGAGATTACAGGGTTGTTATTCTAGCTAGTGTTGTTAATCCTTACTAATTATAACTTCGTTCAACTAGTGACTGGAGGAGCTGGAATTTGGTCTCTGGGGTTGTTTGACTTTAAAGCCTGTGCTTTGGTCCCTTCTTTGGAGGAGTTCACAGTGTGTCATGGGAAGATGGATGGGTACATAATTAAGTTCAATGGCATGTTAGAGCCCTATAACAGAATTCTACATAGTATACAATGTGGTATAGAGGAGGTAATGGACAACTCTGAAGGTTTGAGAAAATCTCAGTCAGAAGTTGGAAAAGTAACATTATGCCAGATATTTTTAGGATACAAAGAAATTTAAGGCAAAGCCTTTGCCTTCCATGACCTTATAAGCAAGCTATGGAAGCAGTACAACTGCAAATGAAACAGAAGCAGAAGTGGAAGTCAGTGCACTGTGTGATTAATAGACCGAATAAGTGACAAGATACTGAGAGATCTCAAGAGCTAAAATGAGAGTTGAGTGAAATCTAGATTGGGCAGCGAACGCTTCATTAAGTAGACTAATTCCAAACTAGACCTGGAAGGACAAATGGGATTTGAGTTGGTAGAAGGAAGATACAGAGCTTAGTCTTAAAAACGAGTGGTAAAGTGGGAGTTTTGGAGTGAGGGGGAAATGAGCATTTCAGGCAGAAAGAAGAGACTGTGTAAAGTTAGGAGTCCAGAAATATTTTGGGAGAATTTTACACAGTTTGGATGCCTGAAGCACAGGGTAGTGGCTGGGGTCACAGTAGATGAGGCTGCAAATATAGCCAGGGGCCAGATCATGAAGGGCTTGTACTTCATGCCCACTACCAGACAAATGGCTCAGGAAAGATATGAAAATAAGCCTCTCCAAAGGCATTCATTAGGAATGAAGTGGAGAAGATAGTTTAAGAATTATTAAGGGTACAAATGTGGCAGCAGCAATGAATATTCCAAAAATGAAGTTAAGAAAACAATTCCAGGTGGTAAAACAGGTTTTGGGTAGAAGATAAGACAAACTTGGGATATGTTCCACTTGATGTATTTGTGAGAATTCCAACTTGGTATATCTCAGGTTGTCTCAAATTCAGCACTATTGTTGGCAAGCTAGTACTTCATTGTGTGGGACTTTCCTGTGCATTGTACAATATTTCACAGCATTTTGGGACTCTACCTAGTAGACTATCAATAACAACCACCCTCTCAGTCATGATTCCAGAAACATCTCCAGACATTTCTAAATGTCTTTTGTGGGGGCAACACACTGACTGAGAACCACTGGTATGTATACAGAAAATGTTTGTATATACCAGAGTGCCTGTCATGGGAGTAGTCAGAGCTAGAGATTTGGGATTCATTGGCATATATGTGGCAACAAACCATGAGCAAAGATAGGATCACTTAGAGTGTGTTTTGAGAGAAGAAAGCAGAAGACGGACCCTCTGGAACACACAAATTTTCTTTTCTTCCAACAACCTTATTCTCAGTTATCTCATTTCAGTGAGCTCCCTCTACTCTAGGATGGTTGGTCTGGGAAACACAGCATCAGTCCTCTATGTTGTCCCCTGCACAACTTTCACTTATGCTTTCCTTCCCCCACAAATTCTAATGTCATTTGATCTTTTCTATATGTTTACATATATCCCTCCAAGGAGATTTACCTCAAAACTTATCTCCAGGACAACCTCTTCTACTCCCGTCATTCCTTATTTCTAAGTCCTCTGTTGATTATAAACTGTCTAACACTGCTCTGTTCAAATTCCAGATAGTGTACCCAATAGTGTATCAAAACTATTACTAAACTTTAGTAGGTAATGATTTGCATACCTGGTGCTCTTCATTGCACATCCAAAGTTCAGTCCTTCCCTCTTAAAATATTCCTATTAACTTATCCAACACTATCAAACATGAGATTCTTAGAAATTCCTTATATTTATTTGAGTAGTCTGAGCTCTGTGTTTTTTTTTTAAAGTAATTTCCTTAGCTATTCAGTTCTGTTAAATACTAGGAGAAGTAGCACAATATAGCTGTTTGAGTCTAATGGAGTCTTTGGGTTACTTACAATGAAATAATTATATAGTTTATTGTAATATGTGTACAAGGTCCTATGAATTGCTTGTCTATCTGACTTGTATTTCTTATAAAAGATAATGTGAAAGAATTTAATAGCCATAGATTAAAAAAGACAAAAATAGAATTATCCTGAAAATATCTGGACTAGGAATCAGAAGACTGGACTCTATCAATATTATCTTGGAAAAATTACATATTTTCTCTGAGCCTCACTTTCTTCAATTGCAACATGAAGTAGCTAGACTAGATCAATAGTCTCAACCTTGGCTACTACATATTAGAATCACTTGGGAAATATATATATTTTAATTCCAAGCCTACCCCACACTAATTAAGTCAGAATCTCTGGGGGTGGGCTCTGAACATCTGGTATTTTCTTAAATACTCCTCTGGTGCTTCTAATGTGCAGCCAAGGTGAAGCACCACTGTGCTTCATGATCTGTAAATTCTGATTCTTGTGTGTGTGTGTGTGCTGAAGCCAAAATCTTTTGTGTGAACAAACATGTTATAAGTTAAACTGACAATGAGACTCAATATGCAAATATTGTTTTATATGTTAATTCCTCAAAAACATAACTAATGAGCAAAGTATGATAAAGCTATGTGGAGTTTGTATTATGTTATCTTGTACATAGTTCCACATGTCTTCATAATTATTTTTTGTTATAGCAAATATGTATGTTTCTTCTTCAGCCAAATTATAAAACTGTATGAAGGCAAAAGTTGTCTTATTTACTTTTTTGGACTTCTCTGTAACAATTACAGCAGTTCTCTGCATACGTTAGGTTACCAATAGCTATTTGTTGGATGAATAAATTGAATAGCGCAATACTTCTGTTGACTAATTGACATATGCTAATAATTGACCCTATAATCTTGTCTTTCTTATTGAGCATTATGCTCTAAGTAGCTAAATTAAGTGAAGCTTATACATAACAACTACACTTTCTTCTTTATTTTCCATAAGAAGATGTAGTTTAGGTAGCCTGAAAAATATTATCTCCCACAGAAAACTGAGATTTTCCTTATGGTTTTGGTAGAGCTCATCCCACTTTCCCCTCTGCTAGAAGAGCAGATATTTGGTGCAAATGTCTGATCAGAATACTCCATTCCCCTGGCCAGTGATTGATTTAGTGGTAAGCATGTGACCTAAGCTGGGCCAAGTAAAATCATGGAGTGGAAATGGAGAACGTGTAAGAATGAGCAAACAAAGCTCACCTTAAAGAAACACGGTTTAAAGTTACTAAAATGTCATGAAAAGTTTGAGGAACATCTTATGGTAAACTGAGGCTAAACTGGAAGGTCATCATATGTTGTATTGAGCAACAAGTAGAGTATGCTATAAAATAAAAATCTGAATTGGATTAACTTTTACCATTGCACAGCCTATAGAAAAGTTAAATAAGATTGTTACAAACAGCAGCAAAAATGCTCGATGATATTTGTTGCTTTTAAAAATAGAAATTGTTCACAGCCATTTCACTGGGAAATTTTGAGCTCACAGATGATCCAAGTAGAGCTTTATTTTTAGGCTTGGGAAAAACAGTTTCCTAGTAACCTTACTTTATGTATTTTTAAAAATGTAAAATAGTGTTTATGTCTTTTATCAGTCACTTGATAGTATGTGGAAAATAGTCTGAATTAAAGAATTTGGGATTTCAAAAGGAAACTATCCTCATAGAAGAAAGTTATAATAAGTTGTTTTTTTAATCCCTAACACCTACAAAATAAAACTCAAGTTCCCTTTTCTCAGTATTAAATGTCTTCCACAATCTGGCTTCAAACTACATTTCTAACCTCTTTCATCATTACTTTGGTCTACATGAGCCTTCCAGTACCCAGAATAAAAACTGTACACTTGCACATGTCATTCACCTTGTCTTGAATACCCACTCTACTTTACTTAGTTAATTATTTGGTACACAGATTGCCAATATTCCCCCATCTCCCTGCTCATATATTTTCCCCTATTATTAACACTTTCCATTAGTGTGGTACATTTGTTACAATTGATGAAAAAATACCGATACATTATTATTAACTAAAGTTCATAGAGTACATTAGGATTCACTCTCTGTGTTGTATATACTGTGGTTTTTGACACATGTATAATGATATGTATCCATCATTACAGTGTCACATGGAAAAGTTTCACTGCCCTAAAAATCCCCTGTGCTCCATAGTTTTGCCTTTTCCAGAATGTCATAAACTTGGAATAGTACAGTATGTAGCCATTTCAGATTGACTTTTTTCACTTAGCAACATGCATTTAAGGCTCCTCCATGTCTTTTCACGGTTTGATAGCTCATTTCAAATAGTATTCCACTGTACAGATGTACCACAGTTTGCTTATCCATTCACCTATTGAAGAACATTTTAGTTGCTTCCAAATTTTGACAATTTTGGGTAAAGCTGCTAGAAACATTTGTGTGCAGGTTTTGTGTGGACATAAATTTTTGACTCATTTGGATAAATACCAGGGAGTACAATTGCTGGATAATTTCAAAGAGTATGTTTAATTTTGTAAGAAACTGTCTTCCAAAGTGGCTGTACCATTGTGCATCCCTATCATCAATGAATGCATGTACTTATGCTCCACATCCTCACCAGCATTTTGTGTTGTCACTGTTTTGGATTTTACCATTTTATTAAATGTGTAGTACTATCTCATTTTTTTCATTTCACAATTCCCTAATGACATAGTATGTTGAATATCTTTTCATATACTTATTTGCCATTTGTATAGCGTCTTTACTGAGGGGTCTGTTCAGATCATTGGCCACTTTATAATTTTTTAAGTTTTAGAGTTATTTGTATTTGCTAGCTATTTGAAGATACTAGTCCCTTATTAGACATGTGTTTTACAAAGGTTTTCTATCAGTCTGTAACTTGTTTTTTTCATTCTTCTAACAGTGGCATTCACAGAACAATTGTTATTCATTTTAATGAAGTCCAACCTATTATTTTTTTCTTTGATAGATTATGCTTTCATTGTTATATCTAAAAATTTATCACCAAACAAAAGGTCACTAGATTTTTGCCTCTAGGAGTCTTATATTTTGCATCTAACTCTATGATTCATTTTAAGTTAATTTTGTGAAAGGTGTGAGGACTCTGTCTAGATTAATTTTTTTCATGTGAAGTCCAGTTTTTCTACAACCACTGAATTGCCTTTGTTCCTATATCAAAGACCAGTTTACTATATTTTTGGGGTCTGTTTCTGGGTATCTATTCTGTTACATTGATCTATTTGTCTATCTTTGTCAATATCACACCATTATACTAAATCTTTTTTTTAACATCTTTATTGGAGTATAATTGAGTTACAATGTGTGATAGTTTCTGCTTTATAACAAAGTGAATCAGTTATATATATACACATGTTCCCATAACTCTTCCCTACTGCATCTCCCTCCCTCCTACCCTCCCTATCCCACCCCTCTAGGTGGTCACAAACCACCTAGCTGATATCTCTGTGCTATGTGGCTGCATCCCACTAGCTATCCACTTTAGGCTTGGTTGTGTATATATGTCCATGCCACTCTCTCATCTCGTCAGAGCCTACCCATCCCTCTCCCCATATCCTCAAGTCAATGCTCTAGTAGGTCTGGGTCTTTATTACCGTCTTACCCCTAGGTTCTTCATTACCTTTTTTTCCCCTTAGATTCCATATATATGTCTTAGCATATGGTATTTGTTTTTCTCTTTCTGACTTACTTCGCTCTGTATGACAGACTCAAGGTCCATCCACCTCACCAAAGAAAACTCAATTTCGTTTCTTTTTATGGCTGAGTAATATTACATTGTATATATGTGGCACAACTTCTTTATCCATGCATCTGTAGATGGACACTTAGGTTGCTTCCATGTCCTAGCAATTGTAAATAGAGCTGCAATGAACATTTTGGTACGTGACTCTTTTTGAATTATGGCTTTCTCAGGGTATATGCGCAGTAGTGGGATTGTTGGGTCATATGGTAGTTCTATGTGTAGCTTTTTAAGGAACTCCATACTGTTCTCCATAGTGGCTGTATCAATTTACATTCCCACCAACAGTGCAAGAGGGTTCCCTTTCCTCTACACCCTCTCCAACATTAATTGTTTCTAGATTTTTTGATGATAGTCATTCTGACTGGTGTGAGATGATATCTCATTGTAGTTTTGATTTGCATTTCTCTAATGATTAATGATGTTGAGCATTCCTTCATGTGTTTGTTGGAAATCTATATATCTTCTTTGGAGAAATGTCTATTTAGGTCTTCTGCCCACTTTTGGATTGGGTTGTTTGTTTTTATGTTATAGAGCTGCATGAGCTGCTTGTAAATTTTGGAGATTAATCCTTTGCCAGTTGCTTCATTTGCAAATATTTTCTCCCATTCTGATGGTTGTCTTTTGGTCTTGTTTATGGTTTCCATCGCTATGCAAAAGCTTTTAAATTTCATTAGGTCCCATTTGTTTATTTTGGGTTTTATTTCCATTTCTCTAGGGGGTGGGTCAGAAAGGATCTTGCTGTGATTTATGACATAGAGTGTTCTGCCTATGTTTTCCTCTAATGGTTTGATAGTGTCTGGCCTTACATTTAGGTCTTTAATCCATTTTGAGTTTATTTTTGTGTATGGTGTTAATGAGTGATCTAATTTCATACTTTTACATGTACCTGTCCAGTTTTCCCAGCACCACTTATTGAAGAGGCTGTCCTTTCTCCACTGTACATTCCTGCCTCCTTTATCAAAGATAAGGTGACCATATGTGCATGGGTTTATCTCTGGGCTTTCTATCCTTTTCCATTGATCTATATTTCTGTTTTTGTGCCAGCACCATACTGTATTGATTACTGTAGCTTTGTAGTGTAGTCTGAAGCCAGGTAGCCTGATTCCTCCAGGTCAGTTTTTCATGCTCAACATTGCTTTGGCTATTCAGGGTCTATTGTGTTTCCATAAAAACTGTGAAATCTTCTGTTCTACTTCTGTGAAAAATGCCAGTGGTAGTTTGATAGGGATTGCATTGAATCTGTAGATTGCTTTGGGTAGTAGAGTCATTTTCACAATGTTGATTCTTCCAATCCAAGAACATGGTATATCTCTCCATCTATTTGTATCATCTTTAACTTCTTTCATCAGTGTCTTATAATTTTCTGCATGCAGGCCTTTTGTCTCCTTAGGTAGGTTTATTCCTAGATATTTTCTTCTTTTTGTTGCAGTGGTAAATGGGAGTGTTCTCTTAATTTTACTTTCACATTTTTCATCATTAGTGTATAGGAATGCCAGAGATCTCTGTTCATTAATTTTGTATCTTGGTACTTTACCAAATTCATTGATTAAATCTAATAGTTTTCTGGTAGCATATTTAGAAGTCTCTATGCATAGCATCATGTCATGTGCAAACAGTGACAGCTTTATTTCTTCTTTTCCGATTTGGATTCCTTTTATTTCTTTTACTTCTCTGATTGCTGTGGTTAGAACTTCCAAAACTATGTTGAATAATAATGGTGAGAGTGGGCAAACTTGTCTTTTCCTGATCTTAGTGGAAATGGTTTCAATTTTTCACCATTGACGATGATGTTGGCTGTGGGATTGTCATATATGGCCTGTATTATGTTGAAGAAAGTCCCCACTATGCCTACTTTCTGCAGGGTTTTTATCATAAATCGCTGTTGAATTTTCTCGAAAGCTGTCTCCACATCTATTGAGATGATCATGTTTTCTCTCCTTCAGTTTGTTAATATGGTGTATCACATTGATTTATGTATATTGAAGAATCCTTGCATTCCTGGAATAACCCCCACTTGACCATCATGTATGATCCTTTTAATGTGCTGTTGGATTCTATTTGCTAGTATTTTGTTGAGGATTTTTGCATCTATGTTCATCAGTGATATTGCCCTGTAGTTTTCTTTCTTTGTGACATCTTTGTCTGGTTTTGGTATCAGGGTGATGGTGGCCTCGTAGAATGATTTTGGGAGTGTTCCTCCCTCCCCTATATTTTGGAAGAGTTCGAGAAGGATAGGTGTTATCTATTCTCTAAATGTTTGATAGAATTCGCCTGTGAAGCCATCTGGTCCTCGGCTTTTGTTTGTTGGAAGATTTTTAATCACAGTTTCAATTTCAGTGCTTGTGATTTGTTGGTTCATATTTTCTATTTCTTCCTGGTTTAGCCTTGGCAGGTAGTGCATTTCTAAGAATTTGTCCATTTCTTCCAGGTGGTCTATTTTATTGGCATAGAGTTGCTTGTAGTAATCTCTCATGATCTTTTGTATTTCTGCAGTGTCAGTTTTTACTTCTCGTTTTTCATTTCTAATTCTATTGATTTGAGTCTTCTCCCTTTTTTTCTTGATGAGTCTGGCTAATGGTTTATCAATTTTGTTTATGTTCTCTAAGAACAAGTTTTTAGTTTTATTGATCTTTGCTTTTGTTTCCTTCATTTCTTTTTCATTTATCTCTGATCTGATCTTTGTGATTTCTTTCCTTCTGATAACTTTGGGGTTATTTTGTTCTTCTTTCTCTAATTGCTTTAGGTGCAAGGTTAGGTTGTTTATTTGAGATATTTCCTGTTTCTTAAGGTGAGCTTGCGTTGCTATAAACTTCCCTCTTAGAGCTGCTTGTGCTGCATCCAATAGGTTTTGGTTTGTCGTGTCTCCATTGTCATTTGTTTCTAGGTATTTTTGGATTTCCTCTTTGATTTCTTCGTGATCACTTCGTTATTATGTAGTGTATTAGCCTCCACGTGTTTGTATTTTTTACAAATCTTTTCTTGTAATTGATATCTAGTCTTATAGTGTTGTGGTCGGAAAAGGCACTTGATACGATTTCAATTTTCCAAAATTTCCCAAGACTAGATTTGTGACCCAAGATATGATCTATCCTGGAGAATGTTCCATGAGCACTTGAGAAAAATGTGTATTCTGTTTTTTTTGGATCGAATGTCCTATATATATATCAATTAAATCCATCTTGTTTAATGTATCATTTAAATCTTGTGTTTCTTTATTCATTTTATTTTGGATGATCTTTCCATTGGTGAAAGTGGCTTGTTAATGTCTCCTAGTATGACTGTGTTACTGTTGATTTCCCGTTTTATGGCTGTTAGTATTTGCCTTATGTATTGAGGTGCTCCTATGTTGGATGTATAAATAGTTACAATTGTTATATATTTGTCTTGGATCGATCCCTTGATCATTATGTAGTGTCCTTCTTTGTCTCTTCTCATAGTCTTTATTTTAAAGTCTATTTTGTCTGATGTGAGAATTGCTACTCCAGCTTTCTTCTGATTTCCTTTTGCATGGAATATCTTTTTCCATCCCCTCACTTTCATTCTCTATGTGTCCCTAGGTCTGAAGTGGGTCTCTTGTAGACAGCATATATACAGGTCTTGTTTTTGTATCCATTCAGCCAATCTGTGTCTTTTGGTGGGAGCATTTAGCCCATTTACATTTAACGTAATTATCGAAATGTATGTCCCTATTCCTATTTTCTTAAATGTTTTGGGTTCGTTACTGTAGGTCTTTCCCTTCTTCTGTGTTTCTTGCCTACGGAAGTTCCTTTAGCATTTGTTGTAAAGCTAGTTTTGTGGTGCTGATCTCTCTCAGCTTTTGCTTGTCTGTAAAGGTTTTAATTTCTCCATCAAACCTGAATGAGATCCTCACTGGGTAGAGTAATCATGGTTGTAGTTTTTTCTCCTTCATCACTTTCAGTATGTCCTGCCACTCCCTTCTGGCTTGTAGGGTTTCTGCTGAGAGATCAGCTGTTAACCTTATGGGGATTCCCTTGTGTGTTATTTGTTGTTTTGCCCTTGCTGCTTTTAATATGTTTTCTTTCTATTTAATTTTTGACAGTTTGATTAATATGTGTCTTGGCGTATTTCTCCTTGGATTTATCCTGTATGCAACTCCCAGTGCTTCCTGGACTTGATTAATTATTTCCTTTCCCATGTTAGGGAAGTTTTCAACTATAATCTCTTCAAATATTTCCTCAGTCCCTTTCTTTTTCTCTTCTTCTTCTGGGACCCCTATAATTCAAATGTTCGTGTGTTTAGTGTTGTCCCAAAGGTCTCTGAGGCTGTCCTCAGTTCTTTTCATTCCTTTTTCTTTATTCTGCTCTGCAGTAGTTATGTACACTATTGTATCTTCCAGGTCACTTATCTGTTCTTCTGCCTCAGTTATTCTGCTATTGATCCCTTCTTGAGTGTTTTTAATATCATTTATTGTTTTGTTCATCATTGCTTGTTTCCTCTTTAGTTCTTCTAGGTCCTTGTTAAATGTTTCTTGCATTTTGTCCATTATATTTCCAAGATTTTGGATCATCTTTACTATCATTATTCTTAATTCTTTTTCTGTTAGACTGCCTCTTTCCTCTTCATTTGTTAGGTCTGGTGTGTTTTAACCTTGCTCCTTCATCTGCTGTGTGTTTTTCTGTCTTCTCATTTTTCTTATCTTACTGTGTTTGGGGTCTCCTTTTCACAGTTTGCAGGTTCATAGTTCCTGTTGTTTTTGGTGTCTGTCCCCAGTGGCTAAAGTTGGTTCAGTGGGTTGTGTAGGTTTCCTGGTGGAGGGGAGTAGTGCCTGTGTTCTGGTGGATGAGGCTTGATCTTTTCTTTCTGGTGGGCAAGTCCACGTCTGGTGGTGTGTTTTGGGGTGTTTGTGGCCTTATTATGATTTTAGGCATCCTCTCTGCTAATGGGTGTGTTTATGTTCCTGTCTTGCTAGTTGTTTGGCATAGGGTGTGCAGCACTGTAGCTTGCTGGTCGTTGAGTGAAGCTGCATCTTGGTGTTGAGATGGAGATCTCTGGGAGATTTTTGCCGTTTGATATTACGTGTAGCTGGGAGGTCTCTTGTGGACTAGTGTCCTGAAGTTTGCTCTCCCACCTCAGAGGCACAGCCCTGACATGTGGCTTGAGCACCAAGAGCCTGTCCTCCATACCGCTCAAAATAAAAGGGAGAAAATATAGATGGAAAGAAAGAAAAAGGATAAAATAAAATAAGATTAAATAAAATAAAGTTATTAAAATAAAAAATAAAAAAATAATTATTAAGAAAAAAATTTTTAAGTTAAAAAAAAAAAACCGTACAGCCAGAACCCTAGGACAAAAGGTTAAAGCAAAGCTATACAGACAAAATTTCACACAGAAGCATACACATACACACTCACAAAAAGAGGAAAAGATTAAAAAACAATATATCTTGGTCCCAAAGTCCACCTCCACAATTTGGGATGAATTGGTGTCTATTCAGGTATTCCACATACGCAGGGTACATCAAGTTGATTGTGGAACTTTATTCCACTGCTTCTGAAGCTGCTGGGAGACATTTCCCTTTCTCTTCTTTTTTCACATAGCTCCTGGGGCTCAGCTTTGGATTTGGCCCCACCTCTGAATGTAGGTCGCCGGAGGGTGTCTGTTCTTCGCTCAGACAGGGCGGGGTTAAAGGACCCGCTGATTTGGGGGCTCTGACTCACTCAGGCCGGGGGGAGGGAGGGGTACAAATGTGGGGTGAGCCTTCAGTGGCAGAGGCAGGCATGACTTTGCACCAGACTGAGGCATGCCGTGCGTTCTCCTGGGGAAGTTGTCCCTGGATCACGGGACCCTGGCAGTGGTGGGCTGCACCGGCTCCCGGGAGCAGAGTTGCAGATTGTGACCTGTGCTCGCACACAGGCTTCTTGGTGGTAGCAGCAGCAGCCTTAGTGTCTCATGCCTGTCTCTGGGGTCCTCGCTGTTAGCTGCGGCTCGCGCCCATCTCTGGAACTCCTTTAAGCAGCGATCTTAATCCCCTCTCCTCTCGCACCAGGAAACAAAGAGGCAAGAAAAAGTCTCTTGTCTCTTCGGCAGCTCCAG
Source organism: Delphinapterus leucas (assembly GCF_059928025.1). Taxonomy (NCBI): domain Eukaryota; kingdom Metazoa; phylum Chordata; class Mammalia; order Artiodactyla; family Monodontidae; genus Delphinapterus; species Delphinapterus leucas. The sequence continues at coordinate 78,329,616 of NC_143150.1, read as the reverse complement.
ACTTGTCCCGGAGTCCCTCCCGGCTAGCCGTGGTGCACTAACCCCTTCATGCTGTGTTCACTCTGCCTGTACTCTCCTGGCATCTGACCAATGTCCGAGCCTCAGCTCGCAGCCCCCGCCCATCCCAGCAGGTGAGAAGACAAGCCTCTCGGGCTGGTGAGTGCTGGTCGGCATCGATCCTCTGTGCGGGAATCTCTCCGCTTTGCCCTCTGCACCCCTGTTGCTGCACTCTCCTCCCTGGCTCTGAAGCTTCCCCCTCTGCCACCCGCAGTCTCTGTCCGTGAAGGGCTTCTAATGTGGGGAAACCTTTCCTCCTTCACAGCTCCCTCCCACTGGTGCAGGTCCAATCCCTATTCTTTTGTCTCTGTTTTTTCTTTTGCCCTCCCTAGGTATGTGGGGAATTTCTTGCCTTTTGGGAGGTCCGAGGTCTTCTGCCAGTGATCAGTGGGTGTTCTATAGGAGCAGTTCCACGTGTAGATGTATTTCTGATGTATCTGTGGGGAGGAAGGTGATCTCCGCATCTTACTCTTCCGCCATCTTCTCCAGCAGCTCTATACTAAATCTTAAAATCAGGTAGTGTCGGCCATCTAATGTTGTTCTTCTCCTTCAGTATTTTATTGGCTATTCATGGTCTTTTACCTTTCCTTTAGAAAAATTTGTTGATACCCACAAATAATTTGCTGAGGTTTTGAAAGTGATTTTGCTGAATCTATGAACTTGGATATCTACCCACTTATTTAGGTCTTCTTTGATTTCTTTCATCAGAGTTTTGTAGTTCTCCTTATATATATTTTGTACATATACTTTTAGATTTATGCCTTGGCATTTCACTATTTAGGTGGTAGTGTAAATGATACTTTGTTTTAAATTTCAAATTCCAATTGTCCATTGCTGATGTTTAAGAAAGGACTTGAGTTTTTTTCCTTCCAGTTTTATTGAGATACACTTGGCATACACCACTGTATAAGTTTTAGGTGCATCGTCTAATGATTTGACTTACATCATAAAATGATTAGCACAATAAATTTAGTGAGCATCCATCATCTCATATAGATACAAAATAAGAGATTTTTTTCTTATGATGAGAACTCTTGGGATTTACTCTCTTAACAACTTTCATATATAACATACAGCAGTGTTAATTGTATTAATCATGTTGTACATTACATCCCTAATACTTGTTTATCTATAACTGTAAGTTTGTTCCTTTTGACTATCTTCATTCAATTCCCCCTCCCCTCCCCCTGCCTCTAGTAACTACAAATATGATCTCTTTTCTATGAGTTTGCTTGTCTGTTTGTTTTTTAAAGTATAGTTGACATACAAAGCTATGTTAATTCGTGGTGATTTGATATTTATATACATTACAAAATGATCACCACAATATGTCTATTTACCAACTGTCACCACACAAAATACAACATTAGTATTAACTATATTTCTCCCACACTGTATATTTTATCCATGTAACTCACTTGTTTTGTAACTGGAAGTTTGTACCTCTTAATTTCCTTTACCTGTTTCATTCATCCCCGAGCCCCCTCCATCGGCGACCACCTGTTTGTTTATTTGTTTTGTTTTCAGATTTCACCTATAAGTGAAATCCCATGGTATTTGTCCTTCTTTGTCTGACCAATTTCACTTAGCATAATACCCTCTGAGTCCATCCATGTTGTTGCAAATAGAAATATTTCATTTTTTGTGGCTGAGTAGTTTTCCATAAATATTCATATATGTGACTGAGTGTATATATATATATATATATATATATATATATATTCTTTAATTCATCTATCAATGGGCACTGAGGTAAGCAATTGAATTTTGTATATTAATCTTGTATTGTACAGCCTTGCTATGATTGCTTATTTTCAGTTTTTGTTGTTGTTGATTCTTTGGGATTTTCTACATAGAAAATCATGGCATCTGCAAATAAAGACAGCTTATTTCTTCCTTTGAAGTCTCTATAACTTTTCTTTTTCTTGGCTTATTGAATTAACTAGGGCTTCTCTTACCATGTTGAATAGTTGTGGTGAGAGGAGACATCCCTATCTTGTTCCCATTTTGGGGGAAAGCATCAAGTTTTGTAGATGTTCATTATCAGGTTGAGGAGTTTCCTTTATTACTAGTTGGTGAGAAATTTTATCATGAGTGGGTGTTGGATTTTGTCAAATGCTTTTTCTGCATCTATTGATATGATCAAATTATTTCTTGTCTTTAGTCTGGTGAAATGATGATTACATTGATTGAATTTTTAATGTTCAGCTTTACCTACCTGTTAAAAACATCCCACTTAGTAGTGGGTATAATTCTTTTCATATATTGTTGTTATTGATTTGCTAATAATGTTTTGTTGAGATTTTTGTGTGTATGTTCATGAGAAGTACTGGCATATAATTTTTCTTTCTTATAACAGCTTTATCTGGTTTTGATAGTAGGGTAATGCTGGCCTCAAAGAGTGAATTAAGGAGTGTTTCCTCTGATCTGCATCTATTTTTTGAAGATATTATAGAGAATTTGAATAATTTCTTTCTCAAATGGTATAATTCTCCAAAGATCCCATCTGAGCCTAGTATTTTCTGATTTGGAAAATTATTGACTATTAATTCAATCACTTTAATACATATAGTCATGTTCCGATTATCTACTTATCTCTTGTGTGAGTGTTAATACATTGTGTCTTTCAAGAAACTGATCAATTTCATCTAAGCAATCAAATTTGAAACAAATATAGTTGTTTATAATATCCCTTTATTATTCTTCCAATAAAAGAAATTGATAATGATGGACCTTCTTTTATTTCTGATATTAGTAATTGCATCTTCTCTATTTCTTAGTTAACTGGGCTAAAGGTTTATATATTTTATCATTTTGAAAATGCAACTTTTGTTTTCATTGATCTTACTCTACTAATTTCATGTCTTCAATTTCACTGATTTCTGCTCTAATATTTATTCCTCTCCTGCTAACTTTATATTTAACTTCCTCTTCTTTTTTATTTTAAATTTTAAAATATATCTTTATTTATATCCAACTATTTGATACAATGAAAAGTGGTTTTTAATTTAGGTAGAATGATATAACAAAATAATGAAAGTCGTATAGTGTTTGAATTAAAGAATATTTGTAAAAATTATTGATTCCTATATGAAATTGTATTTTAATAGTTTGATTTATTTTATTGAACTATATTTGATTTGCAATATTATATTAGTTTCAGATGTACAACATAGTGATTCAATATTTTTATAAATTGTACTCTGTTGAAAATTATTACAAAATTATACCTATATTTCCCTATGCTGTATAATATGTCCTTCTTGATTATTTATTTTATACATAGTATTTTGTATCTATTAAAACCATATACGTGCCTTGTCCCTCCAACTTTCCATCTCCCACTGGTAACGACTAGTCTATTTTCTATACGTGAGTCTATTTCTGTTTTGTTAGCATTCATTTGTAGGCATGTATGTGCTTCTCACAAGTAGAGTCTAGGCTTCCACAGCTTTCTTATGAGTCCAACTGGCCCTCCAACCAGCCAAGGGGATTTGTCTTCCCAGTGTCAGACCCCAGGGCAGGGGCACCCTATATTTGGTTCAAACCACTAACTCCCCAAGGAGGATATCCATCTGTGTAATCTCCCATTTCCTTTGAGTCCCTTCCCAGGGGCACAGGTCCTGACCTTATTGCTTCTCTTCCCTTCCTACCTGATTCTGTTTAGATGTTTCTTACAGCTTTGGTTTTATAGGAGCCTTTCTGTCAGTCTCTAGTTAGTTTTCAGTGAGAATTGTTCCACATGTAGATGTATTATTGATGTGTTCATGGGGGGAGATGAGTTCTGTGTGCGCATATTCCATCATCTTGATCTCCTCCCTCTCTTTCCATTATAAAGTGGAAAGTCAGGTTATTCATTTTAGATCTTTCTTGTTTTCTAATACATGTGTATTCAGTGCTGTAAATTTCCCTTTAATTACTACATTTACATATCCTACAAATTCTGATAAGCTATATTTTAATTTTCTTTTAGGTGAAAATATTGATATTTAAAATTATATTTTTATTTTTTTAACATCTTTATTGGGGTAAAATTGCTTTACAATAGTGTGTTAGTTACTGCTTTATAACAAAGTGAATCAGTTATACATACACATATATACCCATATATCTTCCAACTTGGATTTCCCTCCCTCCCACCCTCCCTATTCCACCCCTCTAGGTGGTCACAAAGCACAGAGCTGATCTCCCTGTGCTATGTGGCTGCTTCCCACTAGCTATCTATTTTACATATGGTAGTATGTATAAGTCCATGCCACTCTTTCACTTCGTCTTAGCTTACCATTCCCCCTCCCCGTGTTCTCAAATCCATTCTCTACATATGCATCTTTGTTACTTGCCCACCCCTAGATTTTTCAGAGGCTTATTTTTTTTGTTAGATTCCATATATGTGTGTTAGCATAGAGTATATTTTTTTCTCTTTCTGACTTACTTCACTCTGTATGACACACTCTAGGTCCATACACCTCATTACAAATAACCCAGTTTCATTTCTATTTATGACTGAGTAATATTCCATTGTATATTTGTGCCATATCTTCCTTGTCCACTCATCTGTTGATGAACACTTTGGTTCTTCCATGTCCTTGCTATTGTAAATAGAGCTGGAATGAACATTGTGGTACATGACTCTTTTTGAATGATGGTTTTCACAGGGTATATGCCCATCAGTGAGATTACTGGGTCATATGGTAGTATTTTTAAGGTTTTTAAGGAACCTCCATACTGTTCTCCATAGTGGCTGTATCATTTTACATTCCCACCAACAGTGCAAGAGGGTTCCCTTTTCTCCACACCCTATCCAGCATTTATTGTTTCTAGATTTTTTGATGATGGCCATTTTGACTGGTGTGAGATGATATCTCATTGTAGTTTTGATTTGCATTTCTCTAATGATTAATGATGTTGAGCATTCTTTCATGTGTTTGTTGGCAGTCTGTATATCTTCTTTGGAGAAATGTCTATTTAGGTCTTCTGCCCATTTTTGGATTGGGTTGTTTGTTTTTTTGATATTGAGCTGCATGAGCTGCTTGTAAATTCTGGAGATCAATCCTTTGTCAGGTGCTTCATTTGCAAATATTTTCTCCCATTCTGAGGGTTGTCTTTTGGTATTGTTTATGGTTTCCTTTGCTGTGCAAAAGCTTTGAAGTTTCATTAGGTCCCATTTGTTTATTTTTGTTTTTATTTCCATTACTCTAGGAGGTGGGTCAGAAAGGATCTTGCTGTGATTTATGTCATAGAGCGTTCTGCCTATGATTTCCTCTAAGAGTTTGATAGTTTCTGGCCTTACATTTAGGTCTTTAATCCATTTTGAGCTTAGTTTTGTGTAGGGTGTTAGGGAGTGATCTAATCTCAAACTTTTACATGTACCTGTCCAGTTTTCCCAGCACCACTTATTGAAGAGGCTGTCCTTTCTCCACTGTATATTCCTGCCACCTTTATCAAAGATAAGGTGACCATATGTGCGTGGGTTTATCTCTGGGCTTTCTATCCTTTTCCATTGATCTATCTTTCTGTTTTTGTGCCAGTACCATACTGTCTTGATTACTGTAGCTTTGTAGTATACTCTGAAGTCAGGGAGCCTGATTCCTCCAGCTCCTTTTTTCGTTCTCAAGATTGTTTTGGCTATTCGGGGTCTTTTGTGTTTCCATACAAATTGTGAAATTTTTTGTTCTAGCTCTGTGAAAAATGCCAGTGGTAGTTTGATAGGGATTGCATTGAATCTATAGATTACTTTGAGTAGTACAGTCATTTTCACAATGTTGATTCTTCCAATCCAAGAACATGGTATATCTCTCCATCTATTTGTATCATCTTTAATTTCTTTCAACAGTGTCTTATAATTTTCTGCATGCAGGTCTTTTGTCTCCTTAGTTCGGTTTATTCCTAGATATTTTATTCTTTTTGTTGCAATGGTAAATGGGAGTGTTTTCTTGATTTCCATTTCAGATTTTTCATCATTAGTGTATAGGAATGCCAGAGATTTCTGTGCATTAATTTTGTATCCTGCTACTTTACCAAATTCATTGATTAGATCTAGTAGTTTTCTGGTAGCATCTTTAGGATGCTCTATGTATAGTATCATGTCGTCTGCAAACAGTGACAGCTTTACTTCTTCTTTTCCAATTTGGATTCCCTTTATTTCCTTTTCTTCTCTGATTGCTGTGGCTAAAACTTCCAAAACTATGTTGAGTAAGAGTGGTGAGAGTGGGCAACGTTGTCTTGTTCCTGATCTTAGTGGAAATGCTTTCAGTTTTTCACCATTGAGGATGATGTTGGCTGTGGGCTTGTTATATATGGCCTTTATTATGTTGAGGAAAGCTCCCTCTGTGCCTACTTTCTGCAGGGTTTTTATCATAAATGGGTGTTGAATTTTGTCTAAAGCTTTCTCTGCATCTATTGAGATGATCATATGGTTTTTTTCCTTCAATTTGTTAATATGGTTCATCACATTGATATATTTGCGTATATTGAAGAATCCTTGCATTCCTAGAATAAACCCCACTTGATCATGGTGTATTATCCTGTTAATGTGCTGTTGGATTCTATTTGCTAGTATTTTGTTGAGGATTTTTGCATCTATGTTCATCAGTGATATTGGCATGTAGTTTTCTTTCTTTGTGACACCCTTGTCTGGTTTTGGTATCAAGGTGATGGTGGCCTCGTAGAAGGAATTTGGGAGTGTTCCTCCCTCTGCTATATTTTGGAAGAGTTTGAGAAAGGCAGGTGTTAGCTCTTCTCTAAATGTTTCATAGAATTCGCCTGTGAAGCCATCTGGTCCTGGGCTTTTGTTTGTTGGAAGATTTTTAATCACAGTTTCAATTTCAGTGCTTGTGATTGGTCTGTTCATATTTTCTATTTCTTCCTGATTCAGTCTTGGCAGGTAGTGCATTTCTAAAAATTTGTCCATTTCTTCCAGATTGTCCATTTTACTGGCATAGAGCTGCTTGTAGTAATCTCTCATGATCTTTTTTATTTCTGCAGTGTCTGTTGTTACTTCTCCTTTTTCATTTCTAATTCCATTGATTTGAGTCTTCTCCCTTTTTTTCTTGATGAGTCTGGCTACTGGTTTATCTATTTTGTATATCTTCTCAAAGAACCAGCTTTCAGTTTTATTGATCTTTGCTATTGTTTCCTTCATTTCTTTTTCATTTATTTCTGATCTGATTTTTATGATTTCTTTCCTTCTGCTAGCTTTGGGGTTTTTTTGTTCTTCTTTCTCTAATTGCTTGAGGTGCAAGATTAGGTTGTTTATTCGAGATGTTTCCTGCTTCTTAAGGTGGGCTTGTATTGCTATAAACTTCCCCCTTAGAACTGCTTTTGCTGCATCCCATAGGTTTTGGGTCGTTGTGTCTCCATCATCATTTGTTTCTAGGTATTTTTTGATTTCCTCTTTGATTTCTTCAGTGATCACTTCATTATTAAGTAGTGTATTGTTTAGCCTCCATGTGTTTGTATATTTTACAGATCTTTTCCTGTAATTGATATCTAGTCTCGTGGCGTTGTGGTCGGAAAAGATACTTGATACAATTTCAATTTTCTTAAATTTACCAAGTCTTGATTTGTGACCCAAGATATGATCTATCCTGGAGAATGTTCCATGAGCACTTGAGAAAAATGTGTATTCTGTTGTTTTTGGATGGAGTGTCCTATAAATATCAATTAAGTCCATATTGTTTAATGTATCATTTAAAGCTTGCGTTTCCTTATTGATTTTCATTTTGGATGATCTGTCCATTGATGAAAGTGGGGTGTTAAAGTCCCCTACTATGTATGTGTTACTGTCGATTTCCCCTTTTATGGCTGTTAGCATTTGCCTTATGTATTGAGGTGCTCCTATGTTGGGTGCATAAAGATTTACAATTGTTATATCTTCTTCTTGGATCGATCCCTTGATCATTATGTAGTGTCCTTCTTTGTCTCTTCTAATACTCCTTATTTTAAAGTCTATTTTGTGTGATATGAGAATTGCTACTCCAGCTTTATTTTGGGTTCCATTTGCATGGAATATCTTTCTCCATCCCCTTACTTTCAGTCTGTATGTATCTCTAGGTCTGAAGTGGGTCTCTTGTAGACAGCATATGTAAGGTCCTTGTTTTTGTATCCATTCAGCCAATCTGTGTCTTTTGGTGGGAGCATTTAGTCCTTCTACATTTAAGGTAATTATCGATATGTATGTTCCTATTCCCATTTTCCAAATTGTCTTGGGTTCGTTATTATAGGTCTGTTCCTTCTCTTGTGTTTCTTGTCTAGAGAAGTTCCTTTAGCATTTGTTATAAAGCTGGTTTGGTGGTGCTGAACTCTCTCAGCTTTTGCTTGTCAGTAAAAATTTTAATTTCTCCATCAAATCTGAATGAGATCCTTGCTGGGTAGAGTAGTCTTGGTTGCAGGTTTTTCTCCTTCATCACTTTCAGTATGTCCTGCCACTGCCTTCTGGCTTGTAGGGTTTCTGCTGAGAGATCAGCTGTTAACCTTATGGGGATTTCCTTGTGTGTTATTTGTTGTTTTTCCCTTGCTGCTTTTAATATGCTTTCTTTGTATTTAATTTTTGACAGTTTGATTAATATGTCTCTTGGCGTATTTCTCCTTCGACTTATCCTGTATGGGACTCTCTGTGCTTCCTGGACTTGATTAACTATTTCTTTTCCCGTATTAGGGAAGTTTTCAACTATAATCTCTTCAAATATTTTCTCAGTCCCTTTCTTTTTCTCTTCTTCTTCTGGAACCCCTATAATTCAAATGTTGGTGCATTTAATGTTGTCCCAGAGGTCTCTGAGACTGTCCTCAGTTCTTTTCATTCTTTTTTCTTTATTCTGCTCTGCACTAGTTTTTTCCACTATTTTATCTTCCAGGTGACTTATCCGTTCTTCTGCCTCAGTTATTCTGCTATTGATCCCATCTAGAGTACTTTTAATTTCATTTATTGTGTTGTTCATTGTTGCTTGTTTCATCTTTATTTCTTCTAGATCCTTGTTAACTGTTTCTTGCATTTTGTCCATTCTACTTCCAAGAATTCGGATCATCCTTACTATCATTATTCTGAATTCTTTTTCAGGTAGACTGCCTATTTACTCTTCATTTGTTAAGTCTGGTGCATTTTTATCTTGCTCTTTTATCTGCTGTGTGTTTTTCTGTCTTCTCATTTTGCTTATCTTACTGTGTTTGAGGTCTCCTTTTTGCAGGCTGCAGGTTCGTAGTTCTTGCTGTTTTTGATGTCTCTCTCCAGTGGCTAAGGTTAGTTCAGTGGGTTGTGTACGTTTCCTGGGGGAGGGCACTAGTGCCTGTGTTGTGGTGGATGAGGCTGGATCTTGTCTCTCTAGTGGGCAGGGTCACGTCTGATGGCGTGTTTTTGGGTGTCTGTGGCCTTATTATGATTTTGGGCAGCCTCTCTGCTAATGGGTGGGTTTGTGTTCCTGTTTTGCTAGTTGTTTGGCATAGGTTGTCCAGCACTGTAGCTTGCTGGTCTTTGAGTGAAGCTGGGTGCTTGTGTTAAGATGGCGGTCTCTGGGCGATTTTCGCTGTTTGAAATTATGTGGAGCTGGGAGGCCTCTTGTTGACCAGTGTCCTCAGAGGCACAGCCCTGACTCTTGGCTGGAGCACCAAGAGCCTTTCATCCACATGGCTCAGAATAAAAGGGAGAAAAAATAGAATTAGTAGAAGTATGAAGAAAGAAAGAAAGAAAGGAGGGAAGGAAGAAAGGAAGGAAGAAAGAAAGAAGCAAAGAAGGAAAGAAGGCAAGAAGGAAAGAAAGGAGGGAGGGAGGGAGGAAGGAAGGAAGGAGGGAAAGAAGGAAAAAAGACAGAAAGAAAGAAGATACAGTAAAATAAAATAACGTATAATAAAGTTATTGAATTAAAAAATACTTATTTAGAAAAAAAAACAGAGGGATGGATAGAACCTTAGGACAAATGTTGGAAGCAAAGCTATACAGACAAAATCTTACACAGAAGCATACACATACACCCTCACAAAAAGAGGTAAAGGGGAAAAAATCATAAATCTTGCTCTCAGAGACCACCTCCTCAATTTGGGATGATTCATTGTCTAAAGGAGGGAAGGAAGGAAGGAAAGAAAGAAAGAAAGAACGAAGGTAAAGTATAATAAAGTTATTAAAATTAATTATTAAGAAAAATTTTGTAAAAAAAAACATTAATGGATAGAACCCTAGGACAAATGGTGGAAGCAAAACTATACAGACAAGATCCCACACAGAAGCATACACATACACATTCACAAAAAGAGGAAAAGGGGAAAAAATCATAGATCTTGCTCTCGAAGCCCACCTCCTCAATTTGGGATGACTCATTGTCTCTCCATGTATTCCACAGATGCAGGTACATCACGTTGATTGTGACGCTTTAATCCGCTGTTTCTGAGCCTGCTGGGAGAGATTTCCCTTTTTCTTCTTTGTTCTCACAGGTCACAGGGGCTCAGCTTTGGATTTGGCCCTGCCTCTAAATGTAGGTTGCTGGAGGGCGTCTGTTTTTTGCTCAGACAGGACGGGGTTAAAGGAACCACTGATTCGGGGGCTCTGGCGCACTCAGGCCGGGGGGGGAGGGGCACTGTGTGTCTGGCGGGCCTAAGGCGGTAGAGGCCGCCATGACGTTGAAGCAGTCTGAGGCACGCCGTGCATTCGTGCGCTCTCCCGGGGAAGTTGTCCCTGAATCCCGGGAACCTGGCAGTGGCGGGCTGCACAGGCTCCGCGGAAGAGGGGTGTGGATAGTGACCTGTGCTCGCACACAGGCCCCTTGGTGGTGGCAGCAGCAGCCTTAGCGTCTCCCGCCCATCCCTTGGGTCCGTGCTTTTAGCCGCGGCTTGCGCCCGTCTGTGGGGTCCGCACTTTTAGCCGCAGCTTGCGCCCATCTCTGGGGTTCGCACTTTTAGCTGCAGCTCGTGCCCATCTCTGGAGTTCCTTTAAGCAGCGCTCTTAAACCCCTCTCCTCGCGCACCAGGAAACAAGGAGGGAAGAAAAAGTCTCTTGCCTCTTCGGCAGGTGCAGACTTTTCCCCGGACTCCCTCCCGGCTAGACGTTGTTCACTAACCCCTTCAGGCTATGTTCAAGCTGCCAACCCCAGTCCTCTCCCTGCGCTCCGACTGAAACTGAAACCCGAGCCTCAGCTCGCAGCCCCGCCCGCCCAGGCGGGTGAGCAGACAAGCCTCTCGGGCTGGTGAGTGCCGGTCGGCACCGATCCTCTGTGCGGGAATCTCCCCACTTTGCCCTCCGCACCCCTGTTGCTGTGCACTCCTCCGCAGCTCTGAAGCTCCCCTCACCGCCTCCCGCAGTCTCCGCCCACGAAGGGGCTTCCTAGTGTGTGGAAACCTTTCCTCCTTCACAGCTCCCTCCCACTGGTGCAGGTGCCGTCCCTATTCTTTTGTCTCTGTTTTTTCTTTTTTTCTTTTGCCCTACCCAAGTACGTGGGGGAGTTTCTTGCCTTTTGGGAGGTCTGAGGTCTTCTGCCAGCCTTCAGTAGGTGTTCTGTAGGAGTTGTTCCACGCGTAGATGTATTTCTGGTGTATCTGTGGGGAGGAAGGTGATCTCTGCGTCTTACTCTTCCGCCATCTTCAAGGTCCCCCCTCATCTTTAATTTCATTCATCATTGTCTTATAGTTTTCTGCATACAGGTGTTTTGTCTCCTTCCGTAGGTTTATTTCTAGGTAGTTTATTCTTTTTGTTGCAATGGTAAATCGAAGTGTTTCCTTAATTTCTCTTTCTGATATTTTGTTGTTATTGTATAGGAATGCAAGAGATTTCTGTGCATTAATTTTGTATCCTGCAACTTTACCAAATTCTTTGATTAGTTCTAGTAGTGTTCTGGAAGCATCTTTAGGATTCTCTATGTAGAATATCATGTCATCTGCAAACAGTGAAAGCTTTACTTCTTCTTTTCCAATTTTGATAATTTTTTTCTTCTCTGAATGTTGTGGCTAAAACTTCCAAAAGTATGTTTAATAATTGTGGTGAGAGTGGACAACGTTGTCTTCTTCCTGATCTTAGAGGAAATGGTTTCAGTTTTTCACCATTGAGAATGATGTTGGCTGTGAGTTTGTCATATATGGCCTCTATTATGTTGAGGTAAGTTCTCTCTATGCCTACTTTCTGGAGAATTTTGATCATAAATTGGTGTTGAATTTTATTAAAAGCTTTTTCTGCATCTATTGAGATGAACATATGGGTTTTCTCCTTCTATTTGTTAATATGGTTTATCACATATTGAAGAATCCTGGCATTCCTGGGATAAACCCCACTTGATCATGGTGTATGATCCTGTTAATGTGCTGTTGGATTCTGCTTGCTAGTATTTGGTTGAGGATTTTTGCATCTATGTTCCTCAGTGATATTGGTCTGTAGTTTTCTTTCTTTGTAACATCTTTGTTTGGTTTTGTTATCAGGGTGATGGTGGCCTCATAGAATGAGTTTGGGAATGTACCTCCTTCTGCTATATTTTTGAAGAGTTTGAGAAAGATAGGCATTAGTTCGTCTCCAAATGTTTATTAGAGTTTGCCTACAAAGCCATTTTGTCCTGGGCTTTTATTTGTTGGAAAAATTTAATCACAGTCTCAATTTCAGTGCTTCTGCTGTGTCTGTTTATGTTTTCTCTTTTTTCCTGGTTCAGTCTCAGAAGGTTGTGCTTTTCTAAGAATTTGTCCATTTCTTCCAGGTTGTCCATTTTATTGGCATATAGTTCCTTGTAGTAATCTCTCATGATCCTTTGTTTTTGTGCAGTGTCAGTTGTAACTTCCTTTATTTCATTTCTAATTCTATTGATTTGAGTCTTCTCCCTTTTTTTCTAGATGAGTCTGGCTAATGGTTTATCAATTTTGTTTATCTTCTCAAATAACCAGCTGTTAGTTTATTGATGTTTGCTATTTTTTCCTTCATTTATTTTTCATTTATTTCTTATCTGATCTTTATGATTTCTTTCCTTCTGCTAACTTTGGGGTTTTTTGTTCTTTCTCTAATAGCTTTACGTGTAAGTTTATGTTGTTTATTTGAGATTTTTCTTGTTTCTTGAGGTAGGATTGTATTGCTATATGCTTCCCTCTTAGAATTGCTTTAGCTGCATCCCATAGGTTTTGGACCATCTTGTTTTCATTGGCCTTTTCGCAAGCTGCAGGTTTGTAGTTCCCATTGTCTTTCCATGTCTGCCCCTGGTGGGTAAGTTTGGTTCAGTGGGGCGCATGGACTTCCTGATGAAGTGGATACTGCCTGTGTTCTGGTGGATGAGGCTGGATCTTGTCTTTCTTGTGGGCAGGACCACATCCAGTGGTGTGTTTTGGGGTGGGATTTTAGGCAATGTCTCTTCTAATGGGTGGGTTTCTGTTCCTTTCATCCTAATTGTTTTGCATAGGGTGTCAAGTTCTGTAGCTTACTGGTCGTTCAGTGGAGCTGGGTCTTAGCCTTGAGATGGAGATCTCTGGGAGAGCTTTCACCCTTTGATATTATGTGGAGCCAGGAAGTCTCTGGTGGACCAATGTCCTGAACTGGGCTCTCCCACCACAGTGGCTCAGGCCTGATACCCGGCTGGAGCACCAAGACCCTGTCAGCCACACAGCTCAGAAGAAAAGGGAGAAAAAAAGAAAGAAAGTAAAAAGTAAAATAAAATAATTAAAGTAAAAATAATTATTAAAAATAAAAATATTTAAGAGTAATAAAAAAAGAAAGAAGAGAGCAACCAAACCAAAATAAAATCCACCAATGATAACAAGTGCTAAAAACTATATAAATAAATAAATAAATAAATAAATAAATAAATAAATAAATAAATTAGACAGACAAAACCCTAGGACAGATGGTAAAAGCATATCTATACAGACACAATCACACAAAGAAGCATACACATACACACTCACAAAAAGAAAGGAAAAATATATATATGTCCATATTTAAAAGAAAAAGGAAGAGAGCAACGAAATAAATAAATCTACCAATGATAATAAACTCTAAATACTAAACTAAGATAAACTTAAAACCAGAAACAAATTAGATGCAGAAAGCAAACTCCAAGTCTATAGTTGCTTCCAAAGTCCACTGCCTCAATTTTTGGATGATTCACTGTCTATTCAGGTATTCCACAGATGCAGGGTACATCAAGTTGATTGTGCCAATTTAATCCACTGCTCCTGAGGTTGCTGGGAGAAATTTCTCTCTCTCTTATTTGTTTGCACAGCTCCTGGAGTTCAGCTTTGGATTTGGCCCTGCCTCTGTGTGTAGGTCACCTGAGGGTGTCTGTTCCCTGCCCAGACAGGAGCTGGTTAAAGTAGTAGCTGATTAGTGGTCTCTGGCCCACTCAGGCCAGGGGGATGGTGGGGTACGGAATGTGGGGTGAGCCTGCAGTGGCAGAGGCCTGTCTGACATTGCAACAGCCTGAGGTGTGCTGTGTGTTCTCCCGGGGAAGTTGTCACTGGATCATGGGGCCCTGGCTGGCAGGCTGCAGAGGCTCCTGGGAGGGGAGGTTTGTATGTGACCTGTGCTTGCACACAGGCTTCTTGGTGGCTGCAGCAGCAGGCTTAGCATTTCATCCACGTCTCTAGTGTCCACGCTGATAGCCAAGCTCGTGCCCGTCTCTGGAACTCATTTACACTGTGCTCTGAGTCCGTTCTCCTTGCGCACCTCAAAACAATGGTCTCTTACCTCTTAGGCAGGTCCAGACTTTTTCCCGGACTCCCTCACTCCTCGCTGTGGCGCAGTAGCCCCGTTCAGGCTGTGTTCACCCAGCCGACCCCAGTCCTCTCCCTGGGATCTGCCCTCTAAAGCCCGAGTCTCAGCTCCCATCCCCCACCCATCCCAGCGTGTGAGCAGACAAGCCTCTCGGGCTTGTGAGTGCTGGTCAGCACTGATCTTCTGTGTAGGAATCTCTCCACTTTGCCCTCTGCACCGCTATTGCTGCACTCTCCTATGTGGCTCTGAAGCTTCCCCCCCCAAGCCCCGTCTCCACCACCAAAGGGACTTCCTAGTGTTTGGAAACTTTTCCTCCTTCACAGCTCCCTCCCAGAGGTGCAGGTCCCATCCCTATTCTTTTGTCTCTGTTTTTTTTTTCTTTTCCCCTACCCATATATGTGGGGTGTTTCTTTCCTTTTGGGAAGTTTGAGGTCTTCTTCCAGCATTCAGTAGCTCCTGTACGAGTTGTTCCACATGTAGATATATTTCTGATGTATTTGTTGGGAGGAAGGTTATCTCCACGTCTTACTCCTCCACCATCTTGAAGGTCTCCAGTCTCTGTTTTTTAATTGGTGTATTTAGACTATTGACATTTAAAGTGATTATTGTAATTGGATTAATATCTTCTTGTTGCTGTTTTCCCTTTACTGTCCTTGTTCTTTGTTTCTTTTTTAATCTTCCACTCTTTTTTATATATTCTCTGGTTTTAATTGAGCCATTTATGTGATGCCACATTATCTCTTCTGTTAGCATGCATGTCATTAATACTTCTTGGGAGGTTTTAGTTTTATTTTTTATTTTTGTTTTACATTTTAGGAGTTTCTCTAGAGTTAACAATATAAATTTAAAACCAATATAAGCTATTGCAAATAACAGTATATTCTGTCACATGTAGTTCAAATCCCTTATAACAGAGTGTTCCCAATTTCCCCTTTCTACTCCATATAACATTGCTGTCATCCATTTCACCTATCTGGAGCTGTAATCACCAAATATAAATTTACTAATATTATTTTAAACAGTTATCTGTTAGGTGAATAACAATTTTCATGTTTATACTGCCATTTTCCTCTCAGTCTCCCAGAATGGTGCTTGTTGTCATAAAATTCTAATGAGTCCTCTCTGAACTTTGTCATTGAGAATAGCTTCATCAATTTTACTTTTACATTTGATCTTCATTATTTTACATATCTTTGGATATCAGGATATGTTTAGGTCTGTGGCTCTGCTAGTTTCTGTTTGCTAATTTTTATTTAATGTACAAGAAGAATACATTAAGAGAAAGGTATGGTATTCTGAAAATTAAGGAAGATTAAGGAAATTAAGGAAAATTTTAACAATTTTAATGCTTCTGTGATAATATAAATTTTTACCTTTAAAAAAACTGTTTACAGGACTACAATTTTGTTGTTTTATTTGTAAACTTGTTAAAACTCACACAGAAAACTAATTAGAGCAGAACAGTAATTCCCCATCATCTTACTGTATCAGTTTTCATATTTCATTTTAATTTTTCCTAAATGAAGCTAATATGTTTTCTTTGTTTCATACACTTGAGGAGGAGACAAGGAGTTAAATCAATTATCAGATTCAGTTATTTTTTTTATTAACTGACAAGGTGAATCTGGCTTTTTGAAAATAACTAGTGGTAAATAAGGCTTGAGATATATGTATTGCATTGTGTGTGTGTGTGTGTGTGTGTGTGTGTGTGTGAATGTACATGTATATTATCTTGAGTAATTGGAAATAAACAGTCCCTTTAGAGTTTGAGTGCCCTCTTATACACTGTATGTGATTTTGATGTTTATAATTTTTGCTGCTCTTGTCTATATTAATTGGTTGTCTTCTAATTTAGGCCATGGGCTTTTTTCAGCCTTACAAGCTAACATCAAAAAAAATCGCCAAACTATAAAGACTCATTACCAACTCACCTTCATCTGAGGATGTTCACACATAGTAAAAAGCAAAATAACTCTTCTTTATTATGTGCTTTGATTAAGTAAAGAAGCCTCAAGTCTCACTATTTTCGGTGCTATTGAAGTACCTGTTTGTTGACATTAAAACCAAAATAAAGATTAGGCCAGGGAAGTTTTACTTTAAAAAAATTGAACAATGTTCATTACTCCATAAACATGTTAGTTGATCACATTTTAGCTTATTATGTGAACTGATGAGTGAAAAGAAAGGGGGAGTAATGAAATTAACTCACCTTTTTAATACACGTCTTCCACAAATGAAACTGCCTAATAAAGTTTGAATGTGTAATGATGCAGTTAAGCAAGTTATAACATATGTTATATCTCTCTATGGAGCACTCCCACCATTGTAAAATAATATTTTTATTTATTTTTATTATTTTTTTTAGTTTTATTATTATTATTTTTTGTGGTACATGGGCCTCTCACTGTTGTGGCCTCTCCTGTTGTGGAGCACAGGCTCCAGACGCGCAGGCTCAGCGGCCATGGCTCACGGGCCCAGCTGCTCCACAGCATGTGGGATCTTCCTGGACCGGGGCACAAACCCATGTCCCCTGCATCGGCAGGCGGACTCTCAACCACTGTGCCACCAGGGAAGCCCTTCATTTTTATTTGTGGTCCAGAAAAAACACATAATATAAAAATTACCACCTTAACCATTTTTAAGTGTACAGTTCAGTAGTGTTAAAGCATATTCACACTTTTTGCAACAGATATCCTGAATTTTCTCATCTTGCAAAACTGAAACTCTATACCCATTCATTAACTGCACCTCCGCATAGCCTTAAGCAACCACCCCTTTACTTTCTTTCTGTATGAATTTAATTACTACTGTTTGTTTTACATATTCAGGGTCTCTAATGATTGGTGCATATATGTTTATAATTATATCTTCCTGGTAAGTTGACCCTTTTATCATTATATAATGTCTTTCTTGTCTTGCAACAGTTTTTTACTTAAAAGTCTATTTTATCTGATATTAGTTTATCCACCTCTGGTCCCTTTTGCTTACTGTGTACATGGAATATCTATTTCCATCGTTTCACTTTCAGCCTATATGTATCCTTAGACCTAAAGTGAGTCTCTTGTAGACAGCATATAATTAGATTCTGTTTTCATCCATTCAGTTAATCTATGTATTTTGATTGGGAAGTTTAATTTATTTAGATTTAATTACTGTTAGGGAAAAAGTTACTACTGCCATTTAGATAATAGTTTTCTTTATATATTTTGTCTTTTTTATCCATTTCTTCTCCTCATGTTTGTGTGTATATATTATAGATAATTTCTTTGTGGTTACCATATAGGTTATGTAAAACATCTTAAAGTTATAACAATCTATTTGAAACTGATATCAATTTAACTTCAATTGCATAAAAACCTATACTCCTTTAAAAGCTCTGCCCCCTACTTTATATTATTGATGTGAAAATTTACATTTTTGTATATTCATATAGTGATGTGAATATGTACCTATTAACATAGACTTATTTTTATGCTTTTGTCTTTTAAATTCTGTAAAATAATTAAAAGTAGAATTACACACCAAAGTTACAATAATATATGTGTTTTTGTTTGTCATGTATTTACTTTAACTGGAGAACTTTATATTTTCATATGGCTTCATGTAACTGTCTAGTGTCCTTTCCTTTCAACTTGAAGGACTCCCTTTATCATTTCTTCTAGTGCAGGTATAGCTTTTATTTATCTTGGAAAGTTTTAATTTTTCCTTCATTTTTGAAGGACAGCTTCACTGGATATGGTATTTTTGGTTGACATGCCTTTTTTAAGCCCTTTGAATATATCGTTTCACTGACTTCTGGCCTGCAAGATTTCTCCTGAGAAATCCTCTGAAAATCTTAGAGACTCCCTTTTGTGTGACATATTACTTTTCCCTTGCTGCTTTCAAGATTCTCTGTCTTTGACTTTTGACTGTTTGATTATGTGTCTTGGTGTGGGTCTCTGGGTTTATCCTGGTTGGAGTTTGTTGAACATATTGAATTTTTATGTGCATTTCTTTCCTCAAATTTGGGAATTTCCTGTTCGTTATTGCTTCAAATAATCTCTGTGCTCCTTTTGCTCTGTCTTCTCCTTCTGGGACTCCCATATTGTATGTATTAGTCCTCTTGATGGTTTTATATGTGTTCCTTATGCTCTATTCACATTCTTTCCTTTTTTTTTTTTTTTTTGTGATACGTGGGCCTCTCACTGTTGTGGCCTCTCCCGTTGCAGAGCACAGGCTCCAGACGTGCAGTCTCAGCGGCCATGGCTCACGGGCCTAGCAGCTCTGTGGCACGTGAGATCTTCCCAGACCGGGGCATGAACCCGTGTCCCCTGCATCAGCAGGCAAACTCTCAACCACTGCGCCACCAGGGAAGCCCTCATTTTTTTTTTTTCATTTTGCTCCTCTGACTTAATTTTAAAGAACATTTCTTCAAGTTTGCTGATTAATTTTTCTGACTAAGCAAGGCATCTTTTGAATCCCAAATAAAATTTTAGTTTAGTTATTGTGTTTTTTAGCTCCAGAATTCTGTTTGGTTCTATTTTATAATTTCTATCTCTTTGTTGATATTCTCATTTTGTTCATGTATCATTTTCCTGATTTCATTTAGTTTTCTATCAGTGTTCTCTTTTAGCTCATTGAGCATTTTTAAGATGGTTAAGTTCTTTTTCATGTGAATCAGAGATTTGCTGTTCTTTAGGATCAGTTTCTGGAGATTTATTGTATTCCTATAATTGGGCCATTTCCCCCTTTCTTTGGCTTGCAATTTTTGTTGAGATTTTGGCATTTTTAAAAAGGCCCACCTCTCCCATCTTTTACAGATTGGTTTTGTACAAGTAAAGACTTTCTGAAATCAGCCCAGCTAGAGGCTCTGTGATCTCTCCAACTTTTTCTAGGGATATGTTCCCATCGGTCTTGTGTATGCATTTTTCTGTAGTATATACAGCTGCTTTTATCTTTCTTAATTTCCCTGAGACTCACCCCTGCTTCTTCTCAGGAGGTTTTGGTTTCATTTTCCATTGTATTTCTCTGCCTGTAATCTGTTACCTGTCTGACACCTACCCACTAAACTGCAGACTCCTTGCTGCTGTAATATGTCCCCATGTTTACTTTTGTTTTCGTCAGCCCTTAACCTAGTATTCAAACTATGCTGCTGTTCTCACTGGTGCTCTGATTCAGACAAAAGAGAAACCAGGCCTTTGGGAAGCCCTCAGACAAGCCAGAAGTTTGGATGCATGTTCTACTCGTTACATCTCAAGAGTCCTCCATGAATTAGGAAGCTTACTCCCAATTGTGCAGTGCTGAACTGTGTAGGGGGAGGGGAAAAGGCTAGCAAAATTCCATGAATTTTATACCCTTTTTGGTGCAGTTTTTCTTGGTTTTGCATTTGCTTGTGTGCTTCAGGTTCTTAACTGCTTTCTAGAGTTATCACAGATGTAGTTTGGGTCTTATATTTTTGTTAACTTATGTTTTGTTAACTTAACTATAAAAAGGGCCTGGATCTTCTTTTCTTAGTCCACCATCTTGCTGACATCACCACATTCACACCATTTTGAAAGCATTTATTTGTTAATTTTCGTTTTCCCTTGAGTGAAAGAACAAATCAGAAGATTAGAGAAAAACTGACTGCTATTCCAAATTCCGTGCTAACTTTTGTTTCATTTGGTCTTCCATGACCATACAAAGAGATCTCACAATAAATATAATGTCTGCTGAGTCTTTAGCTTTTACTAAGGGTTTCTGTCACTTTCTATTTTCATTTAATCAAGAAATGTTTCCTGACCACAGTACTGACATTTACTGACCAGATACAAGGCATTGTTTTGGGTACTGTGAAGAATACAAAGATATGGGTCTAATTTTTCTATCTGAGAATTTACTTAATCTACCAACCTAATGATTACATTTCTCTATTTTTTTTAATTTTTAAAAAATTTTAACTGGAGTATAGCTGCTTTACAATGTTGTGTTAGTTTCTGCTGTACGGCAAAGTGAATCAGTTACACATACATATATATCCACACTTTTTCAGATTCTCTTCCCATTTAGGTCACCACAGAACATTGAGTAGAGCTCCCTGTGCTATACAGCAGGTTCTCATTACAGTAGGTTGTCCATTTTGTATATAGTAGTGTACATATGTCAATCCCAATCTCCCAATTCATCCCACTCCCCCGACTTTGCTCTACTTTTAAACTTTTTCTTTTGAAGTAACTTTAGATACATAGGAATTTGAAAAGATGGTACAGAGGAATCATATGTACCCTTTACTTTGTGTGTTTTATTGGTTACATGTTACCTAACTGTAGTATCATATCAATACAGAAAATTGATAATGGTATAAAGTATGTATATAGATCTGCATTATTTTGTCATACATGTGGATTCATGTACCCACCACCACGATCAAGATACAGAACTATTCGATCACCAGAAACATCCCCCTCTTGCTATCCCTTTATAGTGACAACTTTTCCCCCCTTCTCTTCTACTATGCCTGACACATTTTTTCCATTTCTATATTTTTTTCACTAATACCATCTTTTATAAAATATATCATTCAGTATGTGATCTTTTGTGATTGGCTTTTTTTTTAACCCATCATAATGCCCTTGAGATCCATCCAAGTTTTTCTGTGTATAAATAATGTATCCCTTCTTGTTATGAGTAGCATTCTATAATACAGATGTACCTCAGTGTGTTTAACTGTTTACCTAATGTAAGACACTTTTGTTGTTTTTAGTTTGGGGCTGTTATAAATGAAACTATATGAAAAATTGTGTTCACCTGTCTGTATGGAGATACGTTTTCATGTCTATTGGATATATGCCCAAGAGTTTGATTACCAGATCATATGGTTAATTGTATGTTTAAGTTTTTAATAAACTGTCAAACTATTTTCCAGAATGGATGTACCTTTCTACATTCTTATCTAGAATGTACAATATATTCAGTTTTTCTGAAAACTTGTCAGCAATTGACATTGTCATTTTTTTAATTTTAATTGTTTTAATAAGGATGTAGTGATAGTTCATAGTGGTATTATTTTGCATTTCCCTAATGGCTAGTGATGTTGAACATTGTTTCATGTACTTATTTGTCATCCACATTTCCTCTTCAAAAGGTCTGCTCATGTCTCTTCATGTCTTTTGCCCATTTTCCTACTAAATTGTTTTATTTTCTGCTGATGAGTTTTAAGGGTTTTTATTTATTCTAGATATGTCTTTTGTAAGACCACTTGGTTTGCCAATATTTTCTCAGATCTGTAGCTTGTCCTTTCTTCTTTACAGAACAAAATGTTTTTATTTTATAAAAAAAACAAGTTACTGATATTTTTTCTATGGTTCATGCTTCTGATATCATATCTAATAATCTTTCATGAAGACCTAGATAGATCTTGAATATAATCTCCTGTGTTGTCTTGGAAAAGATTCATTATTTTACATATATATCTATGATTGGGTTTTTTCTGCCTTTTGTATTATTATACATTTCAAGTTCATTTTTGTATAAAGTGTGAGGTTTATTTGGAGGTTCATCTAATTCTTTTGGTTTATTAATAACCAATTTCTCCAGCACCGTTTGTTGAAAAGGCTATCTTTAATTAGGCCACGATTTTGTGGGCCATTTCTGGGTTCCCTGTTAAGTTCCCTTGATCTATGCGTGTATCCCTCTGCAAGTACCGCTTAGTCTTCATTACTGAGGCTACACAGTACATCTTAAAAATAGGTTAAATGATTTCTCCCACTCTATTCTTCCTTTCAAAATTATTTTAGCTATTCTAGCTACATTTTTTCCTCATACCCATTTTAGAATAATCTTGTCTATATTTATGAAAATTCTTGCTGGGATTTTGATAGTAACTGCATGAAACTTGTATATCAATTTGTGTAGAATTGACATATTTACTATGTTGAGTGTTCCAATCCATGACCACATTTGGTATTGTCTATTTATTTACACCTCCACTGATAGCTTTTATTAGCATTTTGTAGTTTTCAGCATATCTTATATTTATTTGGTTAGTTTGGGAAGCAATTGTTAATATCACATTTTAAATTTCAGTTTCCTTGTGTTCATTGCTAGATATAAAAATACAAATAATTTTGTATATTAATCTTGTATCCTGAGATCTTGCTGAACTCATTTATTAGTTCTAGGAAATTTTGTATATACTTCAGCATTTTTGTGTAAACAATCTTCAAATAGGGAAAGTTTCATTTCTTTCTTTGATGAAGTAGTGTTGCTTTACAATATTATATTATTTCCAGGTGTAAAGCATAGTGATTGAGTATTTTTATAGATTATACTCCATTAAAAGTTATTAAGATAATGAATATAATTCCCTGTGCTACACAATAAATCCTTATTTCTTATCTATTTTAAACATAGTTGTTTGTATCTCTTAATTCCATACACCTAATTTGCCCCCACCACTTCAGCTCTTCTCATTAGTAAACAGTAGTTTGTATTCTATATCTGTGAGTCTGTTTCTCTTTTGAATATATACTCATTTGTATTATTTTTAAATTCCACATGCACATGATATCATATAATATTTGTCTCTCACTGTCTAACTTATTTCACTAAGCATAATATTCTCTAGGTATATCCACGTTGCTGCAAATGGGAGAATTAATTTCTTTTTTATATCTAAATAATATTCCATTGTATATATATATATAAAGTCACTTTTTTAAAATATTTGATGTTCATGGGCATTTGGGATGCTGTATTACATTGACTACAGTAAAGAGTGCTGTTATGAACATTGGAGTGCATATATCTTTTCAAAGAGTGTTTTAATTTTTTTCTGGATATATATATATATACAGGAGTGGAATTATTGGATCATATGGTAGTTTTATACTTAGTTTTTTAACAGACTTCATGCTGTTTTCCATAGTGGCTGCACCAATTTACCTTCCCACCAATAGTATGCAAGTTTTCTCTTTTCTCCAAATACTTGCTGACATTTGTTATTTGTAGAAATTTTAGCGATAACTATTCTGACAGGTGTGAGGTGATATCTCGCTGTTTTGAGTAGCCTTTCTTTAATATTAACAAAGTTGAGCATCTTTTCATGTGGCTGTTAGCCATCTGTATGTCTTCTTTGGAAAAAAAGTCTATTCAGGTCTTCTGCCCAATTTTCGATTGGGTTGCTTGTTTGTTTGTTTGTTTTTTATTGAGTAGTATGAGCTGTTTAAATATTTTCGATATTAACCCCTTGTCAGTCACAGAATTTGCAAATAATTTCTCCCATTCCATAGGTTGTCTTTTTGTTTTGTCAATGGTTTCCTTTGCTGTGCAAAAGCTTTTAAGTTTAAGTAGATCCCATTCATTTTTGTTTTTGTTTGTTTGTTGCTTTTATTTCTTTTTCTTTAGGAGACAGATCTAAAAAGATATTGCTACACATTATGTCAAAGAGTGTTCTGTCTATTTTCTCTTTTAGGAGTTTTATGATTTCAGGTTTTACATTTAAGTCATTTTGAGTTTATTTTGTGTATTGTGTCATGTAATGTTCTAATCTCATTGTTTTACATTTAGTTGTCTAGTTTTCTCCATCACCAATTCTTGAAGACAATATCTATTCTCCATTGTGTATTCTTGGCACCTTTACCATAGATTAATTGGCCATACGTGCATGCGTTTATTTCTGGGCTCTCTATTTTGTTCCATTGATCTATGTCTGTTTTGTTGCCATTATCATGCTTCTTTGATTACTGTAGCTTTGTATTATAGTCTAAAGACAGGAAAGGTGATAATCCCAGCTTCGTTCTTTATTCTCAAGATTGCATTGAATATTCTCAATCTTTTGAGGTTTCATATGAATTTTATGACAATTTGTTCTAGTTCTGTGAAAAATGTCATGGGCTTTTGATAGGGATTGCATTACATCTGTATATTGCTTTGGGTAATATAGTCATTTTAACAATATTAATTCTTCTAATACAAGGACATCTTTCCAATTCTTTGTATCATCTTGAATTTCCTTTATAAATATTTTATAGTTTTCAGAGTATAGGTCTTTCACCTACTTGGTTAAGTTAATTCCCAGGTATTTTGTTCTTTTTGATGTGATATTAAACAGGATTTTTAACCTTTCTCTTTCTGATATTTCAGTACTAGTTTATGGAAAAGTAATATATTTCTGTACATAAAACTTGACTGTACTCAGTCATTTGTTAGTTGTAATAGATTTTGTGTGGAGACTTCAGGGTTTTCTACATAATGTATCATGTCATCTGTAAATACTTACCATTTCATTTCTTCTCTTCCAATTTGGTTATTATTTATTTCTTTTTCTTGTCTGCTTGCTGTGGCTAGGACTTCCCATAGTATGCTAAATAGAAGTAGTGAGAGTGGGCATCCTGGATTTGTTTCTGAATTTAGGAGAAAGGTTTTCAGCTTTTCACTGTTGTGTATGATGTTAGCTGTGAGTTTGTCATGAATGGCCTTTATTATGTTGAGATATGTTCCCTCTATACACACTTTGATGAAAGATTTTATCATGAATGGATGTTGGATTTTGTCATATGATTTTTCTACATCTATTGAGATGATCATGTGATTTTTATCCTTCCTTTTGTTAATGTGGTGTATCACATTGATTTATTTGCCAATGTTGAACCATACTTGTGACCTTGGAATATATCCACCTTGATCATGGTGTATGTTACTTTTTATGTATTCTTGGGCTTAGTTTGCTAATATTCTGCTGAGGATTTTTGCATCTATATTTATCGAAGATATTTGCCTGTAATTTTTTTTTATATTGCCTTTGGTTGGTATTTGGGTAATGGTGACCTTGTAGAATGAATTTAGGATTTTTCCGTCCTCTTCAATTTTTTGGAATAGTTTGTGAAGATTAGGTATTAGTTCTTCTTTATATGTTTTGTAGAATTCCCCTGTGAAGCCAACCAGTTCTGGACTTTTCTGTGCTGGGAAATTTTTTATTACAAATTCAAGTTCCATATTAGTGATTGGTCTGTTCAAACTATCAGTTTCTTCTTAATTCATTCTTGGCAGTTTGCATGTTTCTAGAAATTTGTCAGTTTCTTTTAGGTTGCCCAATTTATCGGTATAAAGCTGTTCATAGCATTCTCTTATGATTTTTTGTATCTCTGTGATAATTGTTGTTATTTCTCCTCTTTCACTTCTTATTTTGTTTATTTGAGTCCTCTCTCTTTCCTTCATTGTGAGCCTGGATAAGGGCTCATCAATTTTGTTTATTTTTTCTATTTTTTTAATCTCTATTTTATTTCCTGTCTGCTTACTTTGGTCTTTGTTGTTCTTTCTTTTAATCTTTTAGGTGGTAAGTTAGGTGGTTTGTTTAAAGTTGTTTTCATTTCCTGAGGAAAGCTTGTATCAGTAAAAACTTCTTTCTTAGAAGAGTTTTTGCTGCATGTCATAGATTTTGGAGTGTTGTGTTTCCATTGTCATTTGTCTCAAGGTATTTTCTGAGTTTTCCATTTGATTTCTTCACTGACCCTTTTTTTTTTTTTAGTTTCATGTTGTTTAGTCTCCATGTGTTTGTTCCTTTCCCATTTTTCTTTCTATAGTTGTTTTCTAGTTTCATACTGTTATAGTTGAAAAAAATTTGATATAATTATATATATATATAATTATATAGGTAAACACACACATCTATATGTTAATGCATGTTATAGCCTTTTCTTTGTATTGATCCCTGTATCACTATATAACCCCCTTATTTTTGTTTCATTGTACAATTTGTTTTAACATTTAATTGTTCTTATATATGTACTGTGACCACAGTTTTAATATTGCCATTTTAATTATGATATATCTTGGTGTGGGGCTGTTCGGGTTCATCTTGTTTGGGAATCTCCTTCTTACTGTACATGGATATCTGTTTCCTTCTTCAGGTTTAGGAAGCTCTCAACCATAAATTCTTCAAATACTTTTTTGATCCCATTCTCTCTTCTTCTGGAACTTCAATAAAGTTAATATTCGAGCACTTAATGTTATTTAAGAGATATTTAAATTAGTTTTTTTCCTTTTTTTTCCTGATCTGGTGGTTGCCTTTGCATTTATACCTTCTATACTGCCCTTAATCAATCCTTTTCTTAAGCTTTTACTATGTGGTCTGTCACTTTTTTTTTTTTACATCTTTATTGCAGTATAATTGCTTTACAATGGTGTGTTAGTTTCTCCTTTATAACAAAGTGAATCAAATATACATGTACATATGTTCCCATATCTCTTCCCTCTTGCATCTTCCTCCCTCCCATCCTCCCTATCCCACCGCTGTAGGTGGTCACAAAGCACCGAGATGATCTCCCTGTGCTATGCGGCTGCTTCCCACTAGCTAGCTATTTTACGTTTGGTAGTGGATATATGTCCATGCCACTCTCTCACTTTGTCACAGCTTACACTTCCACCTCCCCATATTCTCAAGTCCATTCTCTAGTAGGTCTGTGTCTTTATTCCTGTCTTACGCCTAGGTTCTTCATGACATTTTTTTCTTAGATTCAATACATATGTGTTAGCATATGATATTTGTCTTTCTCTTTCTGACTTACTTCACTCTGTATGACAGACTCTAGGTCCATCACACTCACTACAAATAACTCAATTTCATTCCTTTTTATGGCTGAGTAATATTCCATTGTATATGTGTGCCACATCTTGTTTATCCATTCATCTGATGATGGACACTTAGGTTGTTTCCATCTCCTGGCTATTTTAAATAGAGCTGCGATGAATATTTTGGTACATGAATCTTTCTGAATTATGGTTTTCTCAGGGTATATGCCCAATAGTGGGATTGCTGAATCATATGGTAGTTATATTTTTAGTTTTTGAAGGAACCTCCATACTGTTCTCCATAGTGGCTGCACCAATTCACATTCCCACCAGCAGTGCAAGAGTGTTCGCTTTTCTCTACACCCTATCCAGCATTTCTTGTTTCTAGATTTTTTGATGATAGCCGTTCTGGCTGGTGTGAGATAATATCTCATTGTAGTTTTGATTTGCATTTCTCTAATGACTAATGGTGTTGAGCATTCTTTCATGTGTTTGTTGGCAATCTGTATATCTTCTTTGGAGAAGTGTTTATTTAGGTCTTCTGCCCATTTTGGACTGGGTTTTTTGTTTTTCTGTTTTTGAGCTGCATGAGCTGCTTGTAAATTTTGGAGATTAATCATTTGTCAGTTGCTTCATTTTCACATATTTTCTCCAATTCTAAGGGTTTTCTTTTGGTCTTGTTTACGGTTTCTTTCACTGTGCAAAAGCTTTTAAGTTTCATTAGGTCCCATTTGTTTATTTTTGTTTTTACTTCCATTTCTCTAGGAGGTGGGTCAAAAAGGAACTTGCTGTGATTTATGTCACAGATTGTTCTGTCTATGTTTTCCTCTAAGAGTCTGACAATTTCTGGCCTTACATTTAGGTCTTTAATCCATTTTGAGCTTATTTTTGTGTATGGTGTTAGGAGTGATCTAATCTCATACTTTTGCATGCACCTGTCCAGTTTTCCCAGCACCACTTATTGAAGAGGCTGTCTTTTCTCCACTGTATATTCCTGTCTCCTTTATCAAAGATAAGGTGATGATATGTGCATGGGTTTGTCTCTGAGCTTTCTCTCCTCTTCCATTGATCTATCTTTCTGTTTTTTTTTGCCAGTACCATACTGTCTTGATTACTGTAGCTTTGTTGTATAGTCTGAAGTCAGGGAGCTTGATTTCTCCAGCTCCGTTTTTCGTTCTCAAGATTGCTTTGGCTATTTGGAGTCTTTTGTGTTTCCATACAAATTGTGAAATTGCTTGTTCTAGTTCTGTGAAAAATACCAGTGGTAGTTTGGTAGGGATTGCATTGAATCTGTAGATTGCTTTGGGTAGTAGAATCATTTTCACAATGTTGATTCTTCAATCCAAGTACATGGTATATCTCTCCATCTGTTTGTATCATCTTTGATTTCCTTCATCAGTGTCTTATAATTTTCAGAATACAGGTCTTTTGTCTCCTTAGGTAGGTTTATTCCTAGACTTTTAAATTTTTTTGTTGCAATGGTAAATGGGAGTGTTTTCTTGATTTCACTTTCTGATTTTTATCAGTAGTGTATAGGAATGCAAGAGATTTCTGTGCATCAATTTTGTGTTCTGCTACTTAACCAAATTCATTGATTAGCTCTAGTAGTTTTCTGGTAGCATCTTTACGGTTCTCTATGTATACAATCATGTCATCTGCAAACAGTGACAGTTTTACTTCTTCTTTTCTGATTTGGATACCTTTTATTTCCTTTTCTTCTCTGCTGTGGCTAAAACTTCCAAAACTATGTTGAATAATAGTGGTGAGAGTGGGCAACCTTGTCTTGTTCCTGACCTTAGTGGAAATGCTTTCAATTTTTCACCATTGAGAATGATGTTGGCTGTGCTTTTGTCATATATGACCTTTAATATGATGAGGAAAGTTCCCTCTATGCCTACTTTTTGGAGGGCTTTTCTCATAAATGGGTGTTGAATTTTGTTGAAAGCTTTCTCTGCATCTATTGAGATGACCATATGGTTTTTCTCCTTCAACTTGTTAATATGGTGTATCATATTGATTGATTTGCGTATACTGAAGAATCCTTTCATTCCTGGAATAAACCTCACTTGATCATGGTGTATGATCCTGTTAATGTGCTGTTGGATTCTGCTTGCTAGTATTTGTTTGAGGATTTTTGCATCTATGTTCCTCAGTGATATTGGTCTGTACTTTTCTTTCTTTGTGACATCCTTGTCTGGTTTTGTTATTAGGGTGATGGTGGCCTTGTGGAATGAGTATGGGAGTGTTCCTCCCTCTGCTATATTTTCGAGGAGTTTGAGAAGGTTAGGTGTTAGCTCTTCTGTAAATGTTTGATAGAATTTGCCTGTGAAGCCATCTGGTCCTGGGCTTTTGTTTGTTGGAAGATTTTTAATCACAGTTTCAATTTCAGTGCTTGTGACTGGTCTGTTCATATTTTCTGTTTCTTCCTGATTCAGTCTTGGCAGGTTGTGCATTTCTAAGAATTTGTCCATTTCTTCCAGCTTCTCCATTTTATTGGTATAGAGTTGCTTGTAGTAATCTCTCATGATCTTTGGTGTTTCTGCAGTGTCAGTTGTTACTTCTCCTCTTTTATTTCTAATTCTATTGATTTGAGTCTTCTCCCTTTTCTTCTTGATGAGTCTGGCTAATGGTTTATCAAATTTGTTTATCTCCTCAAAGAACCAGCTTTACTGTTATTGATTTTTGTTATCATTTCCTTCATTTCTTTTTCATTTATTTCTGATCTGATATTTATAATTTCTTTCCTTCTGCTAACTTTTGGGTATTTTTGTTCTTCTTTCTCTAACTGCTTTAGGTGCAAGATTATTTTGTTTATTTGAGATGTTTCCTGTTTCCTGAGGTAGGATTTTATTGCTATAAACTTCCTCTTAGAACTGCTTTTGCTGCGTCCCATAGGTTTCGGGTTGTCGTGCCTGCATTTTCATTTGTTTCTAGGTATTTTTTTAGTTCCTCTTTGATTTCTTCAGTGATCACTTCGTTAATAAGTAGTGTATTGTTTAGCCTCCATGTGTTTGTATTTTTTACAGATCTTTTCCTGTAATTGATATCTAGCCTCAGAGCATTGTGGTCAGAAAAATTACTTGATACAATTTCAATTTTCCTAAATTTACCAAGGCTAGATTTGTGACCCAAGATATGATCTATCCTGGAGAATGTTCCATGAGCACTTCAGAAAAATGTGTATTGTGTTGTTTTTGAATGGAATGTCCTACAAATATCAATTAAGTCCATCTTTTTTAATGTATCATTTAACTTTTGTTTCTTTACTTATTTTCATTTTGGATCATCTCTCCATTGGTGAAAGTGGGGTGTTAAAGTCCCCTACTATGAATTTTTTACTGTCAATTTCCCCTTTTATGGCTTTTAGTATTTGCCTTATATATTGAGGTGCTCCTATGTTGGGTGCATAAATATTTACAATTGTTATATCTTCTTCTTGGTTTGATCCCTTGACCATTATGTAGTGTCCTTATTTGTCTCTTGTAATAGTCTTTATTCTAAAGCCTATATTTTCTGATATGAGAATTGCTACTCCCGCTTTCTTTCGGTTTCCATTTGCATGGAATATCGTTTTCCATCCACTCACTTTCAGTCTTTATGTGTCTCTAGGTCTGAAGTGGGTCTCTTGTGGACAGCATATATATGGGTCATGTTTTTGTATCCATTCAGACAGTCTGTGTCTTTTGGTGGGAGCATTTAATCAATTTACATTTAAGGTAATTATCGATATGTGTATTCCTATTTCCATTTTCTTAATTGTTTTGGTTTTGTTATTGTAGTTCTTTTTCCTCTCTTGTGTTTCTTGCCTAGGGAAGATCCTTTAGCATTTGTTGTAAAGCTGATTTTGTAGTGCTGAACTCTCTCAGCTTTTGCTTGTCTGTAAAGGTTATAATTTCTCCATCAAATCTGAATGAGATCCTTGCTGGGTATAGTAATCGTAGTTGTAGGTTTTACTCCTTCATCACTTTAAATATATCCTGCCAGTCCCTTGTGCTTTGAAGAGTTTCTGCTTAAAGTTCGGCTGTTAACCTTATGGGGATTCCCTTGTGTGTTATTTGTTGTTTTTCCTTTGCTGCTTTTAGTATGTTTTCTTTCTATTTAATTTTTGACAGTTTGATTAATATGTGTCTTGGCGTTTTTCTCCTTGGATTTATCCTGTATGGGACTCTGTTCTTCCTGGACTCGAATCACTGTTTCCTTTCCTTATTAGGGAAGTTTTCAACTATAATCTCTTCAAATATTTTCTCAGTCCCTTTCTTTTGCTCTTCTTCTTCTGGGACCCCTAAAATTCGAATGTTGGTGCATTTAGCATTGTCCCAGAGGTCTCTGAAACTGTCCTTATTCCTTTTCATTCTTTTTTCTTTATTCTGCTCTGCAGTAGTTAGTTCCATTATTTTGTCTACCAGGTCACTTATCCGTTCTTCTGCCTCAGTTATTCTGCTATTGATCCCTTCCTGAGTATTTTAAATTTTGTTTATTGTGTTGTTCATCATCGCTTATTTCAACTTTAGTTCTTCTAGGTCCTTGGTAAATGTTTCTTGCATTTTGTCTATCCTATTTCCAAGGTTTTGGATCATCTTTACTATCATTATTCTGAATTCTTTTTCAGGTAGACTGCCTGTTTCCTCCATTTGTTAGGTCTGTTGGGTTTTTACCTTTCTCCTTCATCTGCTGTGTGTTTTTCTCTCTTCTCATTTTGCTTATCTTACTGTGTTTGGGGTCTCCTTTTTGCAGGACGCAGGTTTGTAGTTGCCGTTGTTTTTTGTGTCTGTCCCCAGTGGTCTATGTTGGTTCAGTGGGTTGTGTAAGCTTCCTGGTGGAGGGGACTAGTGCCTGTGTTCTGGTGTATGAGTCTTTATCTTTTCTTTCTGCTGGGCAGGTCCATGTCTGGTGCTGTGTTTTCAGGTGCCTGTGGACTTATTATGATTTTAGGCAGCCTCTCTGCTAATGGGTGGGGTTGTGTTCCTCTCTTGCTAGTTATTTTGCATAGGGATTCCAGCATTGTAGCTTTTTGGTCGCTGAGTGAAGCTGGGTTTTGATATTGAGATGGAGTTCTCTGGGGGATTTTAGACATTTGATATTACGTCCAGCTGGGAGATCTCTTGTGGACCAGTGTCCTGAAGTTGGCTCTCCCACCTCAGAGGCACAGCACTGACTCCTGGCTGCAGCACCAAGAGCCTTTCATCCACACAGCTCAGAATAAAAGTGAGAAAAAGTAGAAAGAAAGAAAGAAAGAAAGAGGATAAAAGAAAATAAAAGTAAGATAAAAGAAAATAAAGTTACTAAAATAAAAAATAATTATTAAGAAAAAAAAATTTTAAGAGTAAAAAAAAAATATGGACAGATAGAACCCTAGGACAAATGGTAAAAGCAAAGCTATACAGAGAAAATCTCACACAGAAGCCTACACATACACACTCACAAAAAGAGGAAAAAGGGAAAAAATAATAAATCTTTTTCTCAAAGTCCACCTCCTCAACTTGGGATGATTCAGTGTCTATTCAGGTATTCCACAGATGTAGGGTACATCAAGTTGATTTTGGATATTTAATATGCTGCTCCTGAGGCTGCTGGGAGAGATTTCCCTTTCTCTTCTTTGTTTCCACAGCTCCTGGGGCTCAGCTTTTGATTTGGCCCCGCCTCTGCGTGTAGGTGCCCAGAGGGTGTCTGTGCTTTGCTCAGACATAATGGGGTTAAAGGAGCCACTGTTTGGGTGCTCTGTCTCACTCAGCCCAGGGGAAGGGAAGGTTACGATGCGGGGCCAGCCTGCAGACACAGAGACCGGTGTGATGTTGCACCAGCCTGTGGCATGCCGTGCGTTGTCCCAGGGAAATTGTCCCCGGATCCCGGGACCCTGGCAGTGGCGAGCTGCACAGGCTCCCTGGAAGGGAGGTGTGGATAGTGCCCTGTGCTCGCACACAGGCTTCTTGGTGGCAGCAGCAACAGCCTTACCATCTCTCGGGTCCATGCTGTTATCCACGGCTTGCGCCCATCTCTGTAGCTCTTTTAAGCAGCGCTCTTGATCCCCTCTCCTTGTGCACCAGGAAACAAAGAGCGAAGCAAAAGTCTCTTGCCTCTTCAGCAGGTCCAGACTTTTCCCCAGACTCCCTCCCGGCTAGGCGTGGTGCACTAACCCCTTCAGGCTGTGTTCACGCCGCCAGTCCTCTTCCTGCACTCCGACCGAAGCCCTGAGCCTCAGCTCCCAGCCCCGCCCACCCCAGCGGGTGAGCAGAAAAGCCTCTCTGGCTAGTGAATGCCGGTCGGCACCAATCCACTGTGCGGGAATCTCTCTGCTTTGCCCTCTGCACCCCTGTTCCTGTGCTCTCCTCCACGGCTCTGAAGCTTCCCCGCTCCACCACCCGCAGTATCCGCCCATGAAGGGGCTCCTACTGTGTGGAAACCTTTCCTCCTTCACAGCTCCCTCCCACTGGTGCAGGTTCCGTCCCTATTCTTTTGTCTCTGTTTACTCTTTTTTCTTTTGCCCTACCCAGGTACGTGGGAAGTTTCTTGTCTTTTGGGATGTCTGAGGTCTTCTGTCAGTGTTCAGTAGGTGTTCTGTAGGAGTTGTTCCACATGTAGATGTATTTGTGATGTATCTGTGGGGAGGAAGTTGATCTTCGCATCTTACTCTTCTGCTATCTACCCAGCAGCCCCCTAAATTACTTTTTTTTTAATAATTGTGTTTTACTTTCTGCTGTTCTGATTGGGTGATTTCTATTATTCTATCTTCTAGATTGTTTATGTATTCTTTTCTATCCCTGAATCTGCTATTCATTCCTTCTCATATTTTTTTTTTATTTCAGTTATTGAATCATCTGTTTTTGATTGGGCGTATTTTATATTTTCTCATTCCTTGATAAAATCATCTCTGATTATATCAATTCTTCTCCCTAATTCTGGGTCACACTAGCTCTGTTCCCTTTAAGTGTGTGTTTGTCCTTCTCCCCATATCAGGAACTTTGCCCCAGAGGGGGGGAGTGCTGAAGCAAGTGGGGCCAGTGTGTATACAGATGTCTGATGCACTCCCTGTGTAGGTGTCTGCATTTCTGCTTAGGTGCAGCCCACAGTTGAGTATTTTCCCCAATCCTGGTCCCCAGATCCAATTATGTGCTCTGGTGTGGACTGAGCAGGGCCAGAGTGTTCATTTGGCTTGAGCTGGGGCACATAGCAAGTCAGCCATGGGAAACTCAGGAGCCACTAGAGCAGACCTCTCTGCCCTGCCTGGGGTCAAGCCCCATTTGCCTCTCACAAGTGATCACTGTCTTCAGGCTCTGTCACTCCTTTCCAGTATGGAACCACTGCACAGGCAAGGCAGGGCCCATGTCACTTCTCTGTTGCATTGGGGTGTGAGCTGTGACAGAACGCCTGCCATCAGAAATCTGGGCTTTTTCTGTGGCACCACTAGAGTAAGTGACAACAGTGGCTGCTGTCAGCCCGTCCAGGTTCTGCCCCAGGAGCAGATTGCCTTTTTGTCTCAAGGTCAAGCCTTTCTCCCAGTCCTGGCCACTCCAGATCCAGTGCCGTACTATGGCATTGAGTGGGGCTGGAGTGTTCACTCAGCTCACTGGGACACACAGCAAGATGGTCATGAGAAACCCAGCAGCTGCTAGTGCAGATTTCTATCCATCCTGCCTAGGGGCAAGCCATTGTGCTCACTCCTCATGAGTGGAGTCCAGGCTTCTCCGTCCTTTCTATCTGTCCCAGCATTCCTCCAATCAGCCAAGGAGCTTGTCTCCTCCACATAAGACCCCAGGGCTGGGGCATCCAGTCTGTGGCTTGGACCACTCCCTCCCCAGGGTGGGTGTCTGCCCATGCAATCTCCCTTTTCTTCTGAGTCCCCTCCTAGGGGCACAAATCCCAACCCAATCACTCTTCTTCCCTTCCTACCCAATTACATATCTATCTTTTTTTTTTTTAACACCATTGGTTGTACAGGAACCCTTCTGCCAGTTTCCAGTTTGTTTTCAATAGAATACTTCCACATGTAGATGTATTTTTGATGTGTTCATGGGGGGAGGTGAGCTCCACCTCTTACCCTGCCATTTTGATCTCCCTCTCCAAGTGTAATTTCTTCCTTTCCAATATATATGTCTTTTAATTTATTTTCTTGTCTTATTTTGCTGGCTAGAATTTCTAGTTCTAATTGTGTTGAATAGCAAGGTGAAAGTAGATGACTTTGCTTTGTTCCTGATATTAGAGGAAAGGCATTCAGTCTTTCATCATTAAATACAGCCAATTTTTGTTTTTTCTAGCAATGTTTTATAAAGTCACCACAAACACTAACTTAGTGAATACTGAACCATTGCTCCTAATAAAAAAATAGTGTTAGGTTCTTGCAAGCCTCTGGTCACAAAATTTTTGTCAATCAATCAAGTTTTTTCAAAAAGCTTGTATTGAGTGTGATTCTGCTTAAAGACATCTTTGTTTAACATATATTTTTGATTCATTTATGCTGAATTCATCATGGACAACAGCATTATAACTCAAGTCTGATTGAAACTTATCAAACTCCTTATAGGTAGATGATTTACAAATGTTTTCTCCCATTCCACAGGTTGCCTTTTCATTCTGTTTTCTTTTCCTTCACTATACAGAAATTTTTTTTAGATTAGTATAGTCTCACTTGTCTATGTCTGCTTTTGTTGCTTGTGCTTTTGGTGTCATAGCCAAGGAATCATTGCCAATACCAATGTCATGAAGATTTTCTCCTGTTTTCTTCTGAGAGTTTTACAGCTTCAGGTCTTACATTTAAGTCATTAATCTATTTTGAGTTGATTTTTGTATATGCAGTGAGATAAGTGTCCAGTTTCATTCATTTTTATGGACACCTAGTTTTTTCAACACCATTTATTGGATAAAGTACTCTTTCCTCATTATGTGTTCTTAGAATCTTTATCATATCTCTTTTACCCCAATAGTTTTCAGGTACTCATATTTATGTAGAGTTTTCCACCCATGCATTAGGGCATTTCAACGCCTTGTAAGGCTTTGGAAAGCTAAGCATTTCCCGAAGCTCTGTTTCTCTGTGGTTGTCACTGTGCCACTTCATTCATCCAATGAGAAACTAACTAACTCCAGTAGACTTCTAGACTTAAATTTGTTGGCAAATATGCATAAAAATAGCATTCATTTGTATAGGGTCTTAACTTTCCAAGTGTTGCCACATCTATTCACCTTACACTTATCTGAGTGGTGTATATGGTAGGTGTTATGTTTATTTGACAAATTAGTAAACCAAGGCCCAAAGCTTTTAAAAATCTCACCAAATTAGCTGATGGCAAAGGTAAAACTTTATATCTGTGACTTATATGCTCCATTCTGTTTACTGCCTGTGCTATATTGCTTCTCCACTCCCTTTTCTTTCTTCTCTGTTTATCATTAACTATATGGGTTGAAATAAATATCAATGCACTTTCTTTACACGGATTAAATTTGATTCGTTTTTTATTGGTTAAATTATAAATTGTCAAATGTGCTATGGAAGAACAAAGAAGTTAAGAATCACTGAACAATTATTTTAAATCATTTTAAAATGGAAAAAAATAGAAGATAATACGGCATTCTTGGGAATATTAACAATACATTTCTAAGTAATCCATGAGTCAAAGAGGAAGAATCAAAGTATTAAAAAATACTTAGAAGTAAATGAAAAAGTGAAGACACTATGTTAGAATATGTGGGATATATCTAAAGCAGTTCTGAGAGGAAAATTTATAGAATGAAATATATACATTAGAAAATAAGGAAACTCTCAACTCCATAATGGAGGGTCCCAATTCTGAAATCAATGAAATTGAAAACAGATAAACAATATAGAAAATTCATGAAAAAAGAGCTTAGTCAAAAAAATTAGTAAAATTCATAAACCCCTATGAAAACTGACAATGATAAAAGGGAAAAACAAATGACCAAAATGGGGAAAGAAACTGAATCAAAAGGATAATAAGGGCATACAATAAGCAATTCTACAGTGACAAGTTAAACAGCTTAGAAGAAATGCACTAATTTCTCAAAAACTACAGTCTCAATCAAACCATAACTCAATCAGGAAGAAATAATGTCAATAACATGGATATTATAACTAATAAAGTTAACGTGCAATTAAGAGACATCTGATAAAGATATCTGCAAATACAAATGATTTTTACCAATCATTTAAAGAATAATTAACAGCAATTCAAGACTCTTCTGAAAATAGAAAAGGAAAGAACACTACCCAACTCATTTAATAAGTTCAGTGTTCCCCTGATTCCAAAAGAAGTATACACAGACAGTAAAAAAGAGAAAAAGAAAAGTATACACCAATATATGTCATGAAATTAGATTCAAACAATTTTAAAACATGAGCAAATCAATTCCAGCTTTTATGAAAATAATAAAACACCACAATCAAGTGGAATTTATTTCAGGCATGCAACGCTAGTTCGATATCCAAATGTCAATTGTTGTATACAGAATAGGAGGAGGCAAAACTACGATGTTGGTGAACTGAGCCTCCCCACCTTCCCCCCAAAAAAGGTCAAAGACTGGACAGCTGTTCATTAAGAAAACATTTCTGGGAGAACTTTACAGTCCACTTCAGAAATTTTAGCAATGCCGTGGAACAAAAAACATCAGAAAATTGTACAAGGAGAGAAGAAATATAGCTTCATTTTGCCTGCATCATCCCATTCCCAAAGCCAGCATTATTTAATGCCAAGAAGGAACTTCTCAGCTAGGAAATGTTCCTCTCACCAAGAAAGAGGGGGTGAGTGACCACCTTCTCCTGCATTTCAGGGCACTGCAATGAGCTCCTTCTTTGGTTTCTCCCCCATCAGACTGGCAAAGCTGAGGTTACAAACCTGATGAGGAACAAGGAAGAAAAGCAAGGTTCTTATTAGCAGACACACAGCAAGTACAATACTAGTTCAGAGAGACCTGCTCTGCAGAAAAATTCAGCAGATTTTGCCATTGACAAAGCCAACAGCCAACAGAACTGCTGCAAATTTTGCCAGCTTTTGCCTGACAGATATTCACATTCACTGATGCCACATGCCTAAGTCCTTCACCACTCATGTTAGAGCCCAGGAGCCATACTGGCAGCCAACTCAGGCCTCTGTAGCTTCAAAAGTTTAACACACCGACCTATGCCCCACCAGCTAACATACACCACTATGGCAGCCTCTCCAGGTATACACTTGCACACCACTGACCTGATGTTCATCATCCACCTCCACTTCTCTACTTCAGTGTGCACACCCAGAGGAGAGTGTATAGCCACAGAGGAGCACATAGATATCCAGGGCCCCATACTTGCTTGTGGGACTTGATCAGTCCCTGCCTTCTGTCACTTGTACCACCATACCAACTTGTAGATAGTCCCTCCAGATGTGCACCTGCGTGTCTCCAGCCTGACCCAAGTGACTGGCCACTACAATGTGCACAACTGAGGGGAGAGTGTACAGCCATGGGAGAGCACACAAACAACCAGAGCCTCTGCAGCTGCTGGTGAGCCTGTCATTGACCTCAGCTCTTGTTGCCTTCTCTGGCCCCCATCACTATGTGTATGTCTGCATCCAGCTCCTTCAGATGACCCCCAAAATGATTGTGTGCACACCTCAAAACCCCAACAGCCCTTGCAGCCAAGGGCCTACAGACCACCTCCCCCAACTGCACCAATGCTGTGGAGCTAAAGTGGTATCTAAGAATCCCAAACCAGTGCTGTCACATGCCCCCACACTTAGCACTTTGCACCACTAGCCTCACAGTGATATTACACTCCAATGTACCCCCACCCACAGGTTAGAAGCTTCTCTTACCAACATCAGTCTATAAAGCCTGGAAGAGTTAACTGCATCGTCAAATGTGCAGACACCTATGTAAGGCTATTGGGATCATGAAGAAGCAGGGAAACATGACTCTACCAAAGGAATTCAGTAAACCTCCAGTAACTCACGTCAAAGAAATTGAGATACAGGAATTGCCCAACAAAGATTCAAAATAATTGTTCTAAAGATGCTTCTCAGAGAGCTACATGAGAACATAGATTAAATTTCTAATGATATCATAAAACCAATACAAGAATTAAATCAGAAGCTCAACAAAGAGAGAGAAAACATTAAAAATAACTAAACAGAATTTTGTAGCTGAAGGATACAGACGAAGTGAAGAATTTAATAGAGAGCTTCAGCAGCAGACTTGATCATACAGAAGAATAAGTGATCTAGATGGCAAATAAATTGAAATTATCCATAGAGAGAAGCAAAAGAAAAAAGAATGAAAAGAAATGAAGAAAGCAAACAGAACTTATTGAGCACCATTGGAAAGAAAATAATGTACACATCATTGGAGCCTCAAAAGAAGAAAACCAGGAGAAAGGAATAGAAATGTTATTGAAAGAGATAATGGTTAAGAATTTTCCAATCATGGGGAGAAATTTGGACATCCAAGTTTATGAAGATAATATGTTACACCAAAATTTCAATTCAAAATATTTTTCTCCAAGAGACATAGGAAACTCTCTAAAATCAAAGAGCAAGAATTTCAAATGCAGCAAGAGAAAATAATACTCTCACATAAGGGAATAATCAGAAGAGTAACAGCACATTTCTCATCAGAGACCTTGCAGACCAGGAGAAAATGGGATAATACATTCAAATTATTGACAGAAGGAAACTGCCAAATCAGAATACTTTACCCAGCAAAGTAGACCCTCAGAATGAAGGCAAAATAAAACATTTCCTACTAAATAAAAGCTGAGGGAATTCATCATCACTAAACCTGCCTAATAAGAAATGCTGAATGGAGTTCTTCAATCTGAAACATAAGGACACTAATTAGTAACATGAAACATATGAAAATGTACAACACACTGGTAAAGGTAAGAATATAGTTAGTTTCATAATACCCTACTTGTAATATGTTGAAATATGTAATATATATTAACTACTAAGCACTAGTATAAAAGTCCAAGAACAAAAGTGTTAAAAATAGCTATAGTGAGGACTCAAATCAAGACAGTGGAGTAGGAGGATGTGGAACTCATCTTCCCCCACAAACATCAAAATTATATCTACATGTGGAACAATTTTCACTAAAACTAACTGGAAGCTAGCAGAAAGATTCCTGTACAACCAAGGCTGTAAGAAAGATACATGCGGAGTTGGGTATAGGGGAAGAGAAGTGATCAGGTCAAGACCTGGGGAGTGAGCACACCATCCCTGGGGTCTAGCAAAGAGAAGACAAACCCCTTGGCAGGTTGGAGGGCTGACTGGACTAACAGGAAGTTGATGGAAGCTTGTATTCTCTTGTGAAGAGCATGAAAATGCTTTCTTGTTCCCAAAGCAGGGTGGAAAGGGCAGATTAAAACCACATGGCTGGCTGACTCATTCCCAGAACTGCCCCAGCATGTACCACAGCTGAGCTGAACAAATATTCCAGCATCATTTGCCTGGCATTGCAGTTCCACACTGGACTATGGTTGGTCACAACTGACGAAAAAGCTCAGGATGTGACACTGTGGTGACTCAGACCCTAAGCAATGACTGAGCAGTTAAGAGACAGCCATTACTCATGATTGCACAGGGGGCTCATCAGAGGCAATCCAGATTTCTGATGGTGGCCAGACTGCCACACCCCACAACCTGACCCTCGCTGAATACCCACACTGGCTGCTCCTACTCCAGTACTGCTCCCCTCTGGGGCTGAAGGTGCTGGGACTGGGAGGGAGAAGTGTACACACTTAAAGGAAAATGAGGCAGATTGGACCCAAACCTCAGTGATTCTGCTCCAGCAAGTTGGGGCCTGACCCCACACTCAGGGCAGTGAAAGTCACTGAGCAGAAGGGAATCCCCAGCTCACACCTGGCTCTGACCCTAGCCCTTCCAACTCCAGCCTAACAAGGTGATAGCTTCCAGCACACTTTGAGGAAACACATGACTCATATTCACATCAAATCCAGTTCTTCCACCAAAGCCATAGGACACAACCAGAATGTGTAGGAATGCTCCCACATAAAGATACCCTTTCAAGAATACCATGGGTAACTATTTCACATAATTTCATACAGAGAAGCAAAATAAAATGACAGAAGAATTTGTCTCAATTGAAAGAGCAAGAGGAGACTTCCCTAGTGGTACAGTGGTTAAGAACCCATCTGCCAATGCAGGGGACATAGGTTCAAGCCCTGGTTCAGGAAGATCCCACATGCCACAGAACAACTAAGCCCTTGTGCCACAATACTGAGCCTGTGTTCTACAGCCCACAAGCCACAACTACTGAGCCTGTGCCCCACAATTACTGAAGCTCACATGCCTAGAGCCTGTGCTCTGCAACAAGAGAAGTCACTGCAATGAGAAGCCTGTGCACTGCAATGAAGAGTAGCCCCTGCTCACCACAACTAGAGGAAGCCTGCATGTAGCAATGAAGACCCAATGCAGCCAAAAGCAAAATAAGTAAATAAATTTATAAAAAAGAAAGAGCAAGAGAAAACTAACAAAAACAAGTAACAAAAGAGAAATAAACAGTTAACAAGAAAAAGAATTCAAAGCATTAGGAATAATATTGCTTATTGAATTAGGGAAAATTAGATGAACAGTGAGAATTTTAACAAGGAACTAGAAAATATAAAAAAGAACTAGTCAGAACTAAAGAATAAAATAACTGAGATGAAAAACCCACTAGAAGGAATAAACAGCAGGATCAGCAATACACAAGAATGTATAAGTGATCTGGAAGACAGAATAATGAAAATCACATAATCAGAAGAGCAAAAAGAAAACAAATTTTAAAAATGAAAACACTTTAAGGTATCTTTGAGATAACATGAATCATTTACATATTAAGGGTACAAGAAGGAGAAAGAGAAGGAGGGTGAAAATATGTTTAATGAAATTATGGCTGAAAATTTCCCAAGCCTGAAGAAGGAAACAGATATTAAGATACAAGGAAGCACAGAGGGTCACAAACAAGATGAACACAAACAGTAGGTACTTGTTAGTTATCTATCTTATATAAGTGTGTGTATGTTCATCCCAAGATCCTGATTTATCCCTCCCCTCCACTTTTCCCCTTTGGTATCCATATAGCACAGGGAACTCTACTCAATATTCTGTGATATGGGGAGATCAGCTTAGTGCTTTGTGACTGAGGTGGGATAGGGAGGGTGAGAGGTAGATGCAAGAGGGAGGGGATATGGGGATATATGTATACATATAGCTGATTCACTTTGTTATACAGCAGAAACTAACACAACAACGTAAAGCAATTATACTCCAATGATGATGCTAAAAACATAAAAAAATAAAAGGGCATGTATTAGGAAAATGTTAGAATGACAAGAGGAATCTAATAAAAATCATTTACATTTGCTTGTTTAATAAAAAAATATTCTGTTATAACCTATATGAGAAAAGATTCAAAAATAAAAGAATGAATATATGTATATGTATAATTGAATCACCTTGCTGTACACCTGAAACTAACACAACATTTTAAATCAACTATACTCCAATAAAATTTTAAAAATAAAAGAAAAATAAAAGATGAACACAAACAGACCCACACCAAGATATATCACAATTTAAATGCAAAATTAAAGATGAGAGAATTGTAAAGGCAGTAAGAGAGAAAAAGTGTCTGATTTTTCTGCAGACTTTTCAGGTCAGAAGTCAATGGCATTCTATATTTTAAGTTCTGTAAGGGAAAATCTGCAACCTAGATCATTTAGAATAGAAAGAGAAAGAAGGAACTTCTCAGACAAGCAGAAACTAAAAGACTTCATCAATACTAAACTGATCCTAAACGAGATGCTAAAGGGCCTTCCCTACGTGGAAAAGAAAAGGCTATAACAAGAAGTAAGTATATATAGGAAAGTAAAAAATCCCACTAGTAAAGGCAAATATATAGTTAACGTTGTGGAACAACAAGAAAAATAAACTAGTATGAAGATTAAAAGACAAAAAATTGTAAAATTCGTATAACTAAAATAATCAGTCAAGGAATAAACATGAAAATGTAAAATATGCCATCAAAACCAAAAAGCATGGGGGAAAGGAGTAAAAAATACAGATCTTTTAGAAAGTGTTTGAACATACATGACCACCTGTTTAAAACATATAGTTATCGTTCAACATATACCAACCCCATGGTAACCACAAATACACAAAATGAGTGAAAGGAACAAAAGCACATGACTAAATAAAATCATCAAACTACAAGAAAATAAACTAAAAGAAGAAAAAAAACAGGGAAGACCTATAAATAAACATAAAACAAGTAATAAAATGGCAATAAGTACTTACCTATCAGTATGTACTTTAAATATCAATGGACTAAATGATCCTTAAGACAAAGTATGGCTGATTGGATTAAAAAATAAGACACATCTATATGCTGCTTACAAGAGACTCACTTTAGAAATAAAGGCACACTCACACTGAAAGTGAGAGGATGGAAAAAAGATATTTCATACAAATGGGAATGACAGGAAATCTGGGGTAGGGATGCTTATATCATACAAAATAAACTCTAAAACAAAATCTATATCAAAAGACAAGGAAGGGCATTATATAATAATAAAGAGATCAATACCAGAAGAGGATATTGCACACATTAACGTATATGCACCCAATAGAGAAGCAACAATATATATGTAAAGCAAATGTTAACAGACAGATTAACATATATACACTAATATGAATAAAATA
Organism: Delphinapterus leucas; assembly: GCF_059928025.1. Lineage (NCBI taxonomy): Eukaryota > Metazoa > Chordata > Mammalia > Artiodactyla > Monodontidae > Delphinapterus > Delphinapterus leucas. Next base: position 78,285,687 of record NC_143150.1, on the reverse strand, counting down.
GATAACTAATAAGAACCTGCTGTATATTTTAAAAATTAACATAAAAAGGGAGAAATTGACAACAATAAGAGAATACTAGGGGACTTTAATGCCACACTTACATCAATGGACAGATCATACAGGCAGAAAATCAATAAGGCAACAGTGGTCTTAAAGGACACAATAGACCAGTTAGACTTAATAAGTATCTATAGGGCATGTCATCTAAAAACAGCAAAATACACATTCTTTGCAAGTGTACATGGAACATTCTTCAGGATAGGTCACATGCTAGGCCACAAAACAAGTCTAACACATTTAAGCAGAAAGAACTTCTATCAAATTTTTTTCCAAATGCAATGGTCTGAAACTAGAAATCAATTACAGAAATAAAAATGGGAAAAACACAAACACATTGAGACTAGACCATATGATATTTATATAACCAATGGGTCAATGAAGAAATCAAAGAGGAATTCAGAAAATACCTTAAGACAAATGAAAATATAAACACAACTTTAAAACTCTGGATGCAGCAAAAGCAGTTCTAAGAGATAGTTTATAGTGATAAAGTCCTACCTTAAAAACAAGAAAAATCTCAAATAAACAAACTTTCCATCTAAAGGAATTTGAAAAGGAAACAAAAAAACCAAAGTCAGTAAAAGGAAGGAAATAATAAAGATCAGAGAGGAAACAAATAAGTACAGACCAAAAAAACAACAGAAAAGATCAATGAAACCAGGGGCTTGTTCTTTGTAAAGATAAACAAAATTGATGTATTTTTGGCAAGGCTCATCAAGAAGAAAAGAGTGAAGACAAATAAACCAAATACAAAACAAAAGAGGAGAAGTAACAATAGACATCACAGAGATACAAAAAAATCATAAGAGAACACTGTGCAAAGTTATATGCCAACAAACTGGACAACCTAAACGAACTGGACAAATGCCTAGAAATATACAATCTTCAAAGACTGACTTAGCAAGAAATAGACAATCTGAGCAGACAGATCACTAGTAGTGAAATTTAATTTACAATTTAAAAAACTACAACAGAAGCCCAGGATTGCATGGCTTCACAAGAATTTTTTCCCAAACTTATATAAGAACACTAACATCTATCCTCAAATTATTCCAAAATATGGAAGATGATTGAATACTCCCAAATTCATTCTACAAAGCCACCATCACCCTGATATAAAAATGAGACAAAGACACTACAAAAAAATTATAGGCCAATAACTCTAAGGAATATAGATGCAAGAACCTTCAACAAAATACTACCACACTAAATTCAATAATATGTAAAGAGGATCAAATCCCATGATCAAGTGGTATTTATACCAGAGATGCAACAATGGTTCAATATCAGCAAATAAATGTGATACACCACATGAAAAAAGGAAAGGATGTAAATTGGTACAACCAATATGGAGACCAGTATGGAGGTTCCATAAAAATCAAAAAATAGAACTGTTATATGATCCAGGAATACCACTTCTTGGCATATATCTGGAGGAAACCATACTTTGAAAAGATACATTCACCCCAGTGTTCACTGCAGCACTAGTTATGATATCCAAGATATGGGAGCAACCTAAATGTCCATCAACAGAGGAATGGATAAATAAGTAGTTGTACATATATACAATGGAATACTACTTGGCCATAAAAAAGAATGAAATAATGCCATTTGCAGCAACATGGATGAACCTAGATATTATCATGCTAAGTGAAGTAAGTCAGACAAAGAAAGACAAGTATCATATGATATCACTCATATATGGAATCTAATTTTTAAAAGTGATACAAATGAACTTATTTCCAAAACTGAAACAGACTTACAGATATTGAAAACAAACTTATGGTTACCAAAGGGGGAATGTGGGGGGGGGCAGGGATTAATCAGGAGCTTGGAATTAACATACACACACTACTATATATAAGATAGATAACCAACAAGGACCTACTGTATAGCACAGGGAACTCTACTAAATATTCTGTGATAGCCTATGTAAGAAAAGATTCTGAAAAAGGATGAATATATGTATATGTATAACTAAATCACCTTGCTGTACACCTTAAAGTAACACAATATTGTAAATTAACTATAGTCCAATAAACTTTAAAAAAATGGTCAAAGTATCAACAGGAAAATCATGGGGAAAAAAATACAAATGCTCAACTTCACTCAAAATTAAAGAGATAAAAGTTAAGACAAAAATGAAATGTTTCTTAACCTATCAAATTAACAAAAAAAAGTTTAAAAATATCTGGTGTCAATAAGTGTGTATGGAAATCTGTACTGGAGGATGTGCAAATACTGGCAACCTTATTTGGAAGGTAATTGGGCTACCACTGTTAAATTTTAAATGTACATACCATTTGGCCCCGTAATTTTACTTCTAGGAATTTATTTTATGCATATTTATTGCCATATTGTTTACAGTAATAAAAATGGAAATAACACAAAGATTAAAAAAGGGAAGGATAAAAATGTGATTTAAATCACATTATCATCACAATGCATGCAGAAAAAGCATTTGACAAAATCCAACATCCATTCATGGTAAAAACTCTCATCAAATTTGCTATAGAGGTAAAATATCTCAACATAATAAAGGCCACTTATGACAAACCCACAGCTAACAACATAATCAACAGTGAAAAGCAGAAGACTTTTCCACCAAAATCAGGAAGAAGACAAGGATGGCCACTCTCACCACTTATATTTAACATATTATTGGCAGGTCTAGCCACAGTAATCAGACAAGAAAAAGAAATAAAAAGCATCCAAATTGTAAGTGAAAAATTAAAACTGTCACTATTTGCAAATGATATAATGCTATATATAGAAAACATAAAAAATATTAGAATTAATAAATGAACACAGCAATGTTGCAGGATACAAGACTGATATAGACTAATAATGAACTATCAGAAAGAGTAATTAAGGAAACCGTTCCATTTGCAATCACATAAAAAAGAATAAAATGCATAGGAATAAACTTATGCAAGGAGGCATAAGACTATGTGTGAAAACTCTAAAACGTTGATGAAGGAATTTGACTATGAAACAAGGAAATGGAAAGATATAACCTGTTGTTGGGTTGGATGAATTAATATGGTTAAAATATCTATAGTGCCCAGGGCTTCCCTGGTGGCACAGTGGTTGAGAGTCCGCCTGCCATTGCAGGGGACACGAGTTCGTGCCCCAGTCCGGGAAGATCCCACATGCCATGGAGTGGCTGGGCCCGTGAGCCATGGCTGCTGAGGCTGTGCGTCTGGACCCTGTGCTCTGCAACGGGAGAGGCCACAACAGTGAGAGGTCCGCGTATCACCAAAAAAAAAAAAAAAAAAAAAATATATATATATATATATATATATATATATACACACTGCCCAAAACAATCTACAGATTTAATGCAATCCCTATAAAAATACCCATGACAATATCTACAGAACTTGAAGAAATAATTCTAAAATTTATATAGAAGCACAAAAGACCCTGAATTGCCAAAGCAATCTTGAGAAAAAAGAAAAAGCCAGAAGTATCACAATCCCTGGTTTCAGACTATACTACAAAGCTACAGTAATCAAAACAGCATTTTACTGTCACAAAAATAGACACATAGATTAATGAAACAGAATAGAGAGTCCAGAAATAAACTTGTGCACCTATGGCCAATTTAGATGAAGGAGCCAAGAATATACAATGGGGAAAAGACAGTCTTTTCAAGAAGGGGTGCTGGGAAAACTGGACAGCTACATGTAAAATAATGAGATTTAGAACATTTCCTCACACAATTGACAAAAATAAACTGAAAATGTGTTAAAGACCTAAGTGTAAGATGTGTAACTGTAAAGTACTAGAAGAGAACATTGGCAGAACACTTTGACAGGAATTGTAGCAATACTTTTTTGGATCTGTCTCCTAAGGCAAAAGAAAGAGTAGGAAGAAATAAACCAATAGTACCTAATTGAACTTAAGAGTTTTTACACAGCAAAGGAAATCAGCAAAATTAAAAGACAACCTACTGAATGTTAGAAAATATTTGCAAGTGATATAAGCAATATCCAAAATTTATAAACAGCTTATAAAACTCAATATAAAAGAAACAAGATATCCAATTTAAAAATGGGCAGAAGACATTTATATAGATATTTAACCACAAGTGATATACTGATCTCCAGCAGGCACATGAAGAAATGCCCAGAATTGCTAATCATCAGAGAAATGCAAGTCAAAACCACAATGAGTTTTCATCTCACATCTTTCAATATGGCTATCATCAAAAAGTCTACAAATAACAAATGTTGTTGAGGATGTGGAAAAAATGGAACCATAGTATACTGTTTGTGGGATTATAAATTTGTGCATCCATCATGGAAAACAGTTTGAGGTTCCTCAAAAAACTAAAAATAGAGCTACCTTATGATCCAGCATTTCCACTCCTGGGTGTATATATCCAGAAAAAATGAAAACACTAATTCATAAAGATACTTGCATCCAAATATTCATAGTAGCATTATTTACATTAGCCCCAATATGGAGGCAAAAATAAGTGCCCATCAACAGATGAATGGATTAAGAAGACGTAGTATATATACACAATGGAATATTACTCAGCCATAAAATTGGAATTCTGCCATTTCCAACAATGTGGATGGGCACAAAGACTATTATGATTAGTGAAATCAGTCAAAGACGAATATTATATGTTACCACTTGTATGTGGAAACTAAAAAATTTTTTAAATGAATGTATTTAACAAAACAGAAAAAAGACTCATAGATATAGGGAACAAACTTGTGGCTAACAGTGGGGAGAAGGAAATGGGGAAGGAGTGAGAAAGTGATATGGGATTGAAGACACAAACTAGTATATATAAAATAAATAAGTAACAAATATATATTGTACATTATTAGGAATTATAGCCATTATTTTATAATAACTTCAAAAGGATTATAATCTATAAAAATATTGAATTACTATGTTGTAAACTTGAAACTAATATATATCATAAATCAGCTATACTTCAATAAAACTTTTAAGTTAAATATTTTTTATATTTAAAAATAGCTATAACTTTAACAATTTTTTTTACTGGATACAATGTAAAAAGATGTAAATGATAATATGGGAAATAAAAAAGGCCATGAGTAAAAGAATAGAGTTTTTGTATGCAATCAAAGTTAAGTTGTTACCATCATAAAATGGCATGATATATATATGATATGTAATTTAAGACTTAAGGTAACCACAAAGTAAAAACCTACAGTAGAATCACAAAATATAAGTATAAGGAATCAAAGCGTACATGTATAAAAAATTATCAATTCACAAAGGAAGGCAGAAAAAGAGTTACAAAGTAACAAGAGAACTTCATAATAACCAGAAAATTATCAATATGATCGTATTCATATGTCCTTCTATAGTAATATTACTTTAAATGTAAATATATTGGATTCTCAAATCAAAAGGCATAGGGTGGCTGATGGATGAAAAAAATAGTCCCTGCATGTGTCCTACAAGAGACTCACCTCAGCTTGAAGGGCACACATAAGCTCAAAACGAAGGAATCACAAAAGATATTACATTCAAGTCGAATCTAAAAGAGAGCAGGCATAGCTATACATATATGAGACAAAATGGACTTTAAGTCAAAACGATAACAAGAGACAAATATGTAATTAAATAATGGCAATGACAATCAAGAAGATGTAACAAACATAACTATGCATACACCCAACATCAAAGCACCTACATAAATGAAGCAAATATTAACAGATCTCATGGAGAAATAGAAAGTAATACAATAATAGTAGGGGCCTTAAATAACACATCAAACCAGTTGGATTTAATACATATCTAAAAGACATTTCATTCAACAAAAGAAGAATACACATTCTTTTTAAGTGCACATGGAATGACCTTCAGGATAATCCACATATTACACCATAAAAAAATCTCAATTTAAGAGAATATAAATTATATTAAGCATTTTATCCAACCACAATGGGATGAAACTAGAAAAATGGGAAAAACAAAATCATGTGGAGACTAAACAATATGCAACAACAACAACAAATCAACAATGGGTCAATGAAGAAATCAAAGAGTAAATCAGAAAGAAAATACCTTGAGACAAATGAAACTAAAATGTAACTTTCCAAAATCTATGGGACGCAGCAAAAGCAATTCTAAGAGGGAAGTTTAGAGCAATGCAGGCATACCTCAAGAAACAAGGAAAATCACAAATAAAGAACATAACCTCTCATCTAAAGGAATTAGAAAGAGAAAAACAAAAATTCCCAAAGTAGGAGAAGGAATGAAATAATAAAAATCAGAGAGAAAATAAATAGAATAGAGACCAAAAGAAACAAAAAAACAAAAACAATATAGAACCTAACTATGGAAGTTAAAGGCCTAAAATATTAAAACTATAAGACATTGATGAAGGAAATTGAAGACGATATAAGTAAATGGAAAGATATCACATGTTCATGGACTGGAAGGAAGAATATTGTTAAAATGTCCATACTACCCAAAGCAATGTGCTGATCTAATGCAATCCCTACCAAAACACCCATGACATTTTTCCCTGAACTAGAACAAAAAATAATCTGAAATCTATATGGAGCCACAAAAGACCCCAAATAGCCAAAGCAATGTTGAAAAAAATGAACAAAGCTGAAGGTATCATGCTCCCTGACATCAAGATATACTAAAAAGCTACAGTAATCAAAACAGTACTGGCACAAAAACAGACACATAGATCAATGGAACAGAATAAAGAGCCCAGAAATAAACCTATGCACTTATGGCCAATTAACATATGACAGAGGCAAAAATACACAATGGGGGAAAAACAGTCTCTTCAATATATGCTGTAGGGAAAACTTTACAGCTACAATTAAAAGAATGAAATTAGAACATTTTCTCACACCATATACAAAAATAAACCCAAAATAGGTTAAAAACCAAAATGTAAGACTGGAAATCATAAAAATCCTGAAAGAAAACATACGCAGAACACTCTTTGACAGAAATTGTAGCAACATTTTTTTGGATCTGTGTCCTCAGGCAAAGGAAACAAAAGCAAAAATAAACAATTGGGGCCTATTAAACTTGCAAGGTTTTGCACAGCAGAGGTATCCATCAACAAAACAAAAAGACAACATACTGAATTGGAGAAAATACTTTCAAATGGTATAACAGATAGGAGTTAATATCCAAAATACATAAAGAGCTCATACAACTCAATATTTAAAAATCCCTCAAAAAAGTGGGCAGACCTAAATGATCATTTTTTTGTAAGAAGATACACAGATAGCCAAAATCACATGAAAAAATACCCACCATTACTAATCATGAGAAAAACACAAGTCAAAACCACAAAGACATATCACCTCACACCTGTCAATATTGTTATCATCAAAAGTCTGCAAATAACAAAAGTTGGTGTGAATATGGAGAAAAGGGAGCCCTAGTGCACTTGATGAGAATGTTAATTGGTTCAGTCACTATTGAAAACAGGAAGTTTTCTCAAAAAAGTAAAAATAAAACTACCATATGATCCAGCAATTTCACTTCTGGGTATATATCTGAATAAAATGAAAACACTAATTTGAAAAGATATATGCACCCCAATGGTAATAGCAGCATTATTTACCATAGCCAAAATATAGAGGCAACCTAAGTGCCCATGAACAAATGAATGGATAAAGAAGATTATACACACATGCGTGCACACACACACACACACACACACGCACACTGGAATATTACTTAGCCATAAAAATGAAAAATTTTCATTGCAATAACATGGATGGACCTGGAGTATATTCTGCTTAGTGAAATAACCCAGATGGAGAAAGATAAATACTGTATGTTATCACTTATATGTCTAATCTATAAAATAAACAACTGAATATAACAAAACAGAATTACAGATATAAAGAACAAGCCAGTGGTTACCAGTGGGGAGAGGGAAGGATGGAGGGGCGAGATAGGTGTAGGAGATTAAGAGGTTCAAACTATTATGTATAAAATTAATAAACTTCAAGGATATATTGTACCACACAGGAAATGTAGCCAATATTTTATAATAACTTAAATGGAGTTTAATGTATAAAAATATTGAATCACTATGTTTTACACCTGAAACTAATATAATATTGCAAATCAACTATACTTCAATTAAAAAATGAAAAGGAAAGAAACATCTTAAAGCAAATGAAATTGGAAGCACATATCAAAATGTATGGGATACTTTAAAATCAGTTCTAATTAGGAAGTTTACTGTGTTAAATGCTTACTATAAGGAAAAAAATATCTCAAATAACCTAACATTACTCCTCAAGGTAAGAGTAAAAGAGGAAATGCCTAAGCCCAACATTAACATAAGAAAGGATATAATAAAGAACAGAGCAGAAATAAGTGAAACATAGACCAGAAAAACTACAGTAAAGATCAACAAAACTAAGACCTGATTTTTGAAGATAAACAAAATTGACAAAACTTTAGCAAGACTTAGATGAAAAAGACTAAACAAATAATCAGAAATGAGAGTGGAGACATTACAGCTGATACAAAATATTATAAGAATCTACAAAATATGCCCAAACTAGGTAACCTAGAATAAATGAAAAATTCCTAGAAACATACAACTAACCAAGACTAAATCATGAGGAAATAGAAAATCTGAACAGACCAGTAATGAGTACGGTAATTGAATTAGCCATCGAAAACCTCCAGCACAATATCCCATCGCCAAATGGTCTTGCTGGTGAATTTTATGAAACATTAAAGAAGAAATAATGTCAAATGGTAATTATGTGTCAGGATAGATGTCTTAATTAATGCTTCAGTGATAATCATTTTACAATATATGTGTATCAAATCAACACATTGTACACTCTAAGCTTACACAACTTTATATACCTATTATATCTCAGTACAGCAGTAAAAAAAACTTTTTTTTCTTTTTTGTTTCTGGCCACACCACGTGGCTTGCAGGATCTTAGTTACCCAACCAGGGATTGAAACTGGGCCCACAGCAGTGAAAGCGCCAACTCCTAACAACTGGACCACCAGGAAATTAATAAAACTGTTAAAAAATATTAGTGTAATCTACCATATCAACAGGCTAAAGAACAATCATGATTATATCATTTGACAGAAAAATCATGCAAATCCAACACTGATTTACAATTAAAAGCCACCAGCATATTATCAAAAAAGGGAAACTTCCACAACTTTATAAAGAGGTTCTACAGACTTCCCACAGCTGACTTTATACATAATGGTGAAAGACTGCATGCTTTCCCCTTAAGATCAGGAACACGACAAGTATACCTGCTTGCACCACTCTTACTAAACACATTACTAGAATTTTTAACCAGTGCAATAAGACAAAAAAAGCAAAAGCTTACAGACTGTAAAAGGAGAAATTACAATGTTCCTTTCTGCTGATGACATGATAGTCACTTCTAAATTCCCAAGAAATCTACAAAACTATACCTTACTGGAACAAATAAGTTTATTGAGCAATATTTCATTGTTCAATATCGACACACAAGAATCAACACGTTTATACAATAAAAATAAACACATGGAAACTTAAATTTAAAACTCAATACTATTTAAATTCACTCCAAAGAAAATCAAATACTTAGTGATAAACCCAAGAAAATATGTGCAATATACTCATGTTGAATATCAGAAAATGCTCAGGAAAACTTCATTGAAGGCCCAAATAAGGAAAAGTTTATACTGTGCTGATGGATTTGAAGACAGCATGTTAAATATGTCAGTTCCTTCAAAATGTATATGTAGAACAAATGAAATTCCTATGAAAAGCCCAGCAAGGATTTTTATAGACATAGACAAGCTTATTTTGAAATGTATATGAAATGCAAAGATACCAGAATAAGTAAAATAATTTTGGAAAATAATAATATACAGATCAGCCAAGATGGCATAGTAGAAAGTCCCAGAGCTCACCTCCTGTCATGGGTACACCAAAATCACAACTATTTGCCGAACAAATATCAATGAAATAGACCAGAACCTACCAGAAAAGATCTACAACTAAAGACATAAAGAAGGAGCCACAATGAGCTGGGTAGGAGGGATGGACTCACCATGTAGTCAACTCCCATACACACACATGGAGAATAATTACATTGCAGAGGTTCTCCCATGGGAGTGAGAGTTCTGAGCCACACATTAGGCTCCCCAGCCACCGGGGCTTAATTTTGGGAGTCCCACAGGACTGGGGAAAATAGACACTTCACTTTTAAAGGGCACACACAAAATCTCACAGGCTCTGGGACCCAGGGCAAAAGCAGTCATTTGATAGGAGCCTGGGCCAGACCTACCTGCCAGTCTTGCAGAGTCTCCCAGAGAGGCAACAGGCAAATATTGCTCATCTTGAGGATATAGACACTGGTGGCAGTCATTCTTGGATGCTGCTTCTACCATGTGGACACCGGTACACACAGCATCACTGTGGAATCCTCCCTCTAGCTCATTTGTGCCTGCCTATAGGCATCAGTGTTGGGCTGCCTCAGGCCAAGCAACTAACTTGACAGGGTCACAGGCCCACTCATCAACAGAAAAGCTGCCTAAAGTCCTCCTGAGCCTGCAGCCACCTGTAGATATTGTCCTGCCCACTGGAGGGCCCAAGAACCTTCTCCACCCACCTTGGGCAGCCATCAGTCCCAGAATCCCCTGGGCCCTGGTCCTGCTCTACAGGAAACGTGCTGTAGCCTCTGGACCAGGCTCAACCACCAGGGGGCAGACACAAGAATACCACAATCCTGTGGCCTACAGACCCATCCTGCCCACAGCATAATAGACCCTGCCCTGAACCCAGCTGAGTGCTGGCCTTGACCACTAGCAGGGCAACAAAAGCTTCAGGACACCCCAGAACTTGGACCCAAATGTGTCAGGAACTAAGCCCCCTCCAACCTGACACTGGCTCTGGGATCCCTGGGCCTTGCAACCAGACCCCAGGATATGGCTCATCTTGCCAGTAGTTCAACACTAAGCCCAGGACCTGACTTCATCAACCAGTGGGTGGGCAAGAGCCCTGGAGGCTTCTGGATTCTGACTCTGCCCACCAGTGAGACAGCACTAGCCCTGGGGCCCCCAGGGTACTGTGGCCCCACCAACAAGCAGCTGGTAACCTCCGCACAAGACAAGGCCTGGCAACCAACAATACTGGAGGCTAACCAAGCCTACCAGATTGCCCACATAGCTCACCACAACAGAAGGACCCACCTAGCCCTTATAGGGGAAACTGTAGACCATATAGCTTTGGTGAGAAGAAGGAGTGTGCTTCTGGACCACATAGGATATCTTCTACAGAAGGCCACTTCTCCAAGGTCAGGAAATGTAACTAAACTACTGGATACATAAAAATACAAAAAGCAACTTAGGCAAAATGCAGCAACAGAGGAACAAGTTTCAGATGAAGGAACAAGATAAAACCCCAGAAGAAGAACTTAAGTGAAGTGGAGATAGGCAATCTACCTGAGAAAGAGTTCAGGGTAGTGATCATAAAGATGATCAAAGAACTTGTGAGAAGAATGGATGCACAGAGGGAGAAGTTAGAAGAGTTTAACATAAAGTTAGAAAGCATGAAGAAAAACCAAATGGAGATGAATAATAAAATAACTGAAGTGAAAAATACACTAGAAGGAATCAATAGTAGACTAAACGATACAGAGGAATGGATCAGTGAGCTGAAAGAAAGAGTAATGGAAATCCCTGATGCTAAACAGGAAAAAAAAGAATGAAAAGAAATGTGGAAAGTTTAAGAGACCTCTGGGACAACATCAACTGCACTAATATTTGCATTATAGGGGTACCAGAAGGAGAAGAGAGAGAGAAAGGGACTGAGAACATAGTTGAAGAGATAATAGCTGAAAAATTCTCTAACCTGGGAAAGGAAACAGTCACCCAAATCCAGGAAGCACAGAGATTCTCATACAGGATCAACCCAAAGAGGAACATACCAAACCACATTGTTATTAAAATGACAAAAATTAAAGACAGAATATTAAAAGCAACAAGGGAAAAGCAACAAATTCACTTCGTTGTACAGCAGAAACTAACACAACATTGTAAAGCAACTATACTCCAATAAAAAAAACATACAAGGGAACTCCCATAAGTCTATCAGCTGAATTTTCAGCAGGAACTCTGCAGGACTGAAGGGAGTGGCAAAATATATTTGAAGTGATGAAAGGGAAAAACCTACAATGAAGAATACTCCATGCAGCAAGGTTCTTGTTCAGATTTGATGAAGCTTTATAGATAAGCAAAAACTTAAAGAGTTCAGCACCAACAAACCAGCTTTACAAGAAATGTTAAAGGAACCTCTCTAAGAGAAAAAGAAAAGGCCATAATTAGAAACATGAAAATTACAAAATGAAAAAGCTCACTGGCAAAGACAAACATACAGTAAAGTTAGGAAATCATCCATGCCCAAAGCTAGTAGGAAAGTTAAAAGACAAAAGTAGTAAAATAATCTATATCCACAATAAGCAGTTAAGGGATATATAAAACAATTAGATGTAAAATATGATATAAAAAACAGTATACATGGGGAGAACAGTACAAATACAGAATTGTTGAAATGCATTTGAAATTAAGAGATCAGCAACTTAAAACAATCACACATATATACAGTCTTGTATAAAAACTTCATGGCAACCACAAACCAAAAATCTATACTATATATACAAAAAGCAAAAGGGATCCAAAGACAATACTAAAAATAGTCATCAAATCACAAGAGATGAGAACAAAAGATGAAGAAAGGGGAAAAACAGACCTACAAAACAACCCCAAAACAATTAACAAAATGGCAGTAAGAGCATACATATCAATAATTACCTTAAATGTAAATGGATTAAATGCTCCAACCAAAAGGCATAGACTGAATGAATACAAAAACAAGACCCATATATATGCTGTCTACAAGAGACCTACTTCAGACCTAGGGACACATACAGACTGAAAGTGAGGGGATGGAAGAAGATATTCCATGCAAATGGAAATCAAAAGAAAGCTGGAGTAGCAATACTCATATCTGACAAAATAGACTTTAAAATAAAGACTGTTACAAGAGACAAAAAGGACACTACATAATGATCAAGGGATCAATCTAAGAAAAAGAATAATATGAAAGAAATAACTCTCCCTGATGCTACATCTCACTATATAGCTGTAATAAACAAGACAATGTGGTACTGACAATAGACTTTTGAGAAAAGTATGATAGGAATTCAATGAAAGAAGGTAGTCTTTTAACAATTGTCAGTGAGCAACTGAACATCCACAGGGAAGAAGGAAAGAAAGAAAAAAGAAAGAAAGAAAGAAAGAAGAAAGAAAGAAAAAGAAAGAAGAGAAGAGAAAGGAAGAAAGAAAAGGAGGGAGGAAGGAAGGAAGGGAGGGAGGGAGCGAGGAAATTAAGCTTTAAACCTCAAACCTTATACAAAATTTAACTCAAAATGGATCATAGATTTAAACATAAAACTGTAAAACTTTTGGAACAAAGCATGGGAGAAAACCTTTATGACATAGAGCTAGGAGAAGTATTTTTAAATTGACACAAAAAGCACAATTCATAAACAGAAAAATTGATAAATTGGGCTTCATAAAAGTTTAAAACTTTTGTTTTTTTTACAAACTCTCTTAAAATGATAAACAGACAAAACACAGAATAGGATACCAAAATACTTGTGTATAGAGTATATAAAGAACTCTAAAAATTGAACAATAAAAAATAATTCAATTTTAAAAAGCAAAAGTGATATGAACAGACATTTCATAAAAGAGGATATATGGATGGAAACAAACCCATGAAAACATATTTATCAGTAGTCATCTGAGAAATGCAAATTGAAACCATAATGTGATATCCCTACACACCTATCAGAATGGCTAAAGTAAAATATACTGATAATAACAAATTTTGACACTAATGTAGAAACAATGGGTTGCTCATACCTTGCTGGTGGGAATGTAAAATGGTACAGATACGCTGGAGAAAAGTATGATAGTGTCCTTTTAGAATATACATACATTACCATATGACCTTTGCAAATATAAAGTGTTCTCGAATATATATAACAACTTTATTCCAACTGAAAAGTGTAAACACTCCAAATGTCCTTCAACAAGTGAATAAACGAACTGTGGTACAACCATACTATTTGGCAATAAAAATAATTTAGTGTTAGATAGACGAAATCACTTGGATGGATCTCAGAGGGATTAGGCTAAGTGAAAAACACTTATGTACTGTATTATTCCATACAATTAACTTTATTACAATAACAAAATTATAAAGATTGAGAATGCATTAGTGGTTTCTAGAAGTTAGGGATTGCAGGAAATGTGGTGAATTTGGTTAAAAGGGGTAAAATCAGGGATCATTGTAGTGATAGAACCCTTCTGTAACTACATTTTTGTGGTGCATACATAAATCTACACATATAGTTAAACTGTATAGAATTGTATTCTATGCACACAAATATGAAAATAGTGAAAATCAATAAGTTCCCTGGATGGTATCAATGTCGATTTTGTACTTTAGATATTATACTGTAGTTATGCAAGATGCACCTATTGGAGAAAACTGTGTGAAGTGTACATAGTAATTCCCTGTACATTATTATGAAATTTCATGTGAATCTACAACTGTTTCAAAATACAAAAAATTTAAATCTATTCCCAGAGTCTTTTGATAGATGAGTTTAACTTATATACGTTTATTTTACTTATTGATGCATTTGGATACTTTTCTAACATTATTGTTTTGAGTGTTTCTATTTATCATACTTTTAATTCTTCATTTCCTGATTTTGTTGGTTTGATCAACTTGTATTTCTTTCTTTTTAATATATTGTTTATAATCTGTTTATTCTACTTAGTACAGAAAAAATATTTTATATACTATTAAATATATTTTTGTAGTGGCTTACCCAAGCTGCCATTTTTTTGAAATTTTATTTTACTTATTTTTTTTATTCAGCAGGCTCTCGTTAGTTACCCATTTTATACATATTAGTTTATATATGTAAATCCCAATCTCCCAAATCATCACACCACACACCCACCATTTTCCCCCCTTGGTGTCCATACGTTTGTTCTCTACATTTGTGTCTCAATTTCTGCCCTGCAAACCGGTTCATCTGTACCATTTTTCTAGGTTCCACATATATGTTAATATACAATATTTGTTTTTCTCCCTCTCACTTACTTCACTCTGTATGACAGTCTCTAGATCCATCCACGTCTCTACAAATGACCCAATTTACTTGCTTTTAATGGTTGAGTAATATTCCATTGTATATTTGTACCATATCTTCTTTATCCATTCGTCTATCGATGGGTATTTAGGTTGCTTCCATGTCCTGGCTATTGTAAACAGTGCTGCAATGAACATCGAGGTGCATGTATCTTTTTGAATTATAGTTTTCTCTGGGTATATGCCTAGTAGTGCAATTCCTGGGTCATATGGTAATTCTATTTTCAGTTTGTTAAAGAACCTCCATACTGTTCTCCATAGTGGATGTATCAATTTACATTCCACCAACAGTGCAAGAGGGTTCCCTTTTCTCCACACCCTCTCCAGCATTTGTTGTTTGCAGATTTTCTGATGATGCCCATTCTAACAGGTGTGAGGTGATACCTCATTGTAGTTTTGATTTCCATTTCTCTAATAATTAGTGATGTTGAGCACCTTTTCATGTGCTTCTTGGTCATCTGTATGTCTTCTTTGGAGAAATGTCTATTTAGGTCTTTTGCCCATTTATGGATTGGGTTGTTTGTTTTATTAATATTGAGCTGCATGAGCTGTTTATATATTTTGGAGATTAATCCTTTGTCCGTTGATTCATTTGCAAATATTTTCTCCCATTCTGAGGGTTGTCTTTTGGTCTAGTTTGTAGTTTCATTTCCTGTGCAAAAGCTTTTAAGTTTCATTAGGTTCCATTTGCTTATTTTTGTTTTTATTTCCATTACTCTAGGACGTGGATCAAAAAAGATCTTGCTGTGATTTATGTCAAAGGTTGTTCTTCCTATGTTTTCCTCTAAGAGTTCTACAGTGTCCGGTCTTACATTTAGGTCTCTACTCCATTTTGAGTTTATTTTTGTGTATGGTGTTAGGAAGTGTTCTAATTTCATTCTTTTACATGTAGCTGTGCACTTTTCCCAGCAGCACTTATTGAAGAGACTGTCTTTTCTCCATTGTATATCCTTGCCTCCTTTGTCATAGATTAGTTGACTATAGGTGCGTGGGTTTATCTCTGGACTTTCTATCCTGTTCCATTGACCTATATTTCTGTTTTTGTCTCAGCACCATATTGTCTTGATTATTGTAGCTTTGTAGTATAGTCTGAAGTCAGGGAGTCTGATTCCTCCAGCTCCGTTTTTTCCCTCAAGACTGCTTTGGCTATTCGGGGTCTTTTGTGTCTCCATACAAATTTTAAGACTTTTTGTTCTGGTTCTGTAAAAAATGCCATTAGTAATTTTATAGGGATTGCATTGAATCTATAGATTGCTTTGGGTAGTATAGTCATTTTCACAATACTGAGTCTTCCAATCCAAGAACAAGGTATATCTCTCCATCTGTTTGTATCATCTGTAATTCCTTTTATCAGTGTCTTATAGTTTTCTGCAAACAGGTCTTTTGTCTCCCTAGGCAGCTTTATTCCTAGGTATTTTATTCTTTTTCTTGCAATGGTAAATGGGAGTGTTTCCTTAATTTCCCTTTCAGATTTTTCATCATTAGTGTATAGGAATGCAAGAGATTTCTGTGCATTAATTTTGTAACCTGCTATTTTACCAAATTTATTGATTAGCTCTAGTAGTTCTCTGGTAGCATCTTTAGGATTCTCTATGTATAATATCATGTCATCTGCAAACAGTGACAGTTTTACTTTTTCTTTTCCAAATTGTATTCCTTTTATTTCCTTTTCTCCTCTCATTGCCATGGCTAGGACTTCCAAAACCGTGTTGAATAATAATGGTGAGAGTGGACATCCTTGTCTTGTTCCTGATCAGAGAGGAAATGCTTTCAGTTTTTCACCATTGAGAATGATGTTTGCCATGGGTTTGTCGTATATGGCCTTTATTATGTTGAGGTAGGTTCCCTCTATGCCCACTTTCTGAAGAGTTTTTCTCATAAATGGGTGTTGAATTTTGTCAAAATCTTTTTCTGCATCTATTGAGATGATCATATGGTTTTTATTCTTCAATTTGTTAATATAGCATATCACATTGATTGATTTGTGTATATTGAAGAATATCCGTGGGGTAAATGCAAATTGATCATGGTGTATGATCCTGTTAATGTGTTTTTGGATTCTGTTTGCTAGTATTTTTTTGAGGATTTTTGCATCTATATTCATCAGTGATATTGCTCTGTCATTTTCGTTTTCGTAGTATTTTTTCCGGTTTTGGAATCAGGGTGATGGTTGCCTCATAAAATGAGTTTGGGAGTGTTCCTACCTCTGCAATTTTTGGAAGAGTTTGAGAAGGATGGGTATAAACTCTTCTCTAAATGTTTGATAGAATTCAATTGTGAAGCCAAATGGTCCTGGACTTCTGTTTGTTGGAAGATTTTTAATCACAGTTTCAACTTCATTACTTGTGATTGGTCTGTTCATATTTTCTATTTCTTCCTGGTTCAGTCTTGGATGGTTATTCCTTTCTAAGAATTTGTCCATTTCTTCCAGGTTGTCCATTTTATTGGCATAGAGTTACTTGTAGTAGTCTCTTAGGATACTTTATATTTCTGTGGTGTCTGTTGTAACTTCTCCTTTTTCATTTCTAATTTTATTGATTTGAGTCCTCTCCCTCTTTTTCTTGATGAGTCTGGCTAATGGTTAATCAATTTTGTTTATCTTCTCAAAGAACCAGCTTTTAGTTTCATTCACCTTTGCAATTTTTTCTTTGTTTCTATTTCATTTATTTCTGCTCTGATCTTTATGATTTCTTTCCTTCTACTAACTTTGGGTTGTGTTTGTTCTTCTTCCTCTAATTCCTTTTGGTGTAAAGTTAGATTGTTTATTTGAGATGTTTGTTGTTCTTGAGGTAGGCTTGTATAGCTATAAACTTCCCTCTTAGAACTGCTTTTGCTGCATCCAATAGGTTTTGGATCATCGTGTTTTCATTGTCATTTGTCTCTATGTAATTTTTGATTTCCTCTTTGATTTCTTCAGTGATCTCTTGGTTATTTAGTAATGTATTGTTTAGCCTCCATGTGTTTGTGTTTTTTACATGTTCTTTCCTATAATTTATGTCTAATCTCATAGCATTGTGGTCAGAAAAAATGCTTCTTATGATTTCAATTTTTTTTAATTTACTGATGATTGATTTGTGACACCAGATGTGATCTATCCTGGAGAATGTTCCATGTGCACTTGAGCAGAAAGTGTAATCTTTTGTTTTCAGATGGAAAATCCTGTAAACCTTAGTTAAATCTTTCTGGTCTGTTGTGTCATTTAAAGCTTCTGTTTCCTTATTAATTTTCTGTCTGGATGATCTGTCCATTGTGGCAAGTGTGATGTTAAAGTCCCCCACTATTATTGTGTTACTGTCGATTTCCTGTTTTATAGCTGTTAGCAACTGACTTATGTATTGAGATGCTCCTAAGCTGGGTGCATATATATTTATAATGGTTATATCTTCTTCTTGGATTGATCCCTTGATCATTATGTAGTGTCCTTCCTTGTGTCTTGTAACATTCTTTATTTTAAAGTCTATTTTATCTGATATGAGTATTGCTACTCCAGCATTCTTTGATTTCCACTTCCATGGAATATCTTTTTCCACCCCCTCACTTTCAGTCTGTTTGTGTCCCTGGGCCTGATGTGGGTCTCTTGTAGACAGCATGTATATGGGTCTTTTTTTCTATCCATTCAGTGAGCCTCTGTCCTTTGGTTGGAGCATTTAATCCATTCGCATTAAAGGTTACTATTGATATGTATGTTCCTATTACCATTTTCTTAATTGTTTGGGGGTGGTTTTTGTAGGTTGTTTTCTTCTCTTGTGTTTCCCACTTAGGGAAGTTCTTTTAGTGTTTGTTGTAGAGCTTGTTGGTGGTGCTGAATTCTCTTAGTTTTGCTTGTCTGTAAAACTTTTGATTTCTCTGTCGAATCTTGGGTTCTTCCCTTTCATCACTTTAAATATATCATGCCACTTCCTTCTGGCTTGTAGAGTTTCTGCTGCTGAATCAGCTGTTAACCTGATGGGAGTTCCCTTGTATGTTATTTGTCATTTTTCGCTTGTTGCTTTTAATAATTTTTCTTTGTGTTTAATATTTGTCAAATTGATTACTATGTGTCTCAGCTTGTTTCTCCTTAGGTTTATCCTGCCTGGGACTCTCTGCCCTTCCTAGCCTTGAGTGGCTATTTCCTTACCCATGTTAGGGAAGTTTTCGACTATAATTTCTTCAAGTATTTTCTCGGGTCCTTTCTCTCTTCTTCTGGGACCTCTATAATGCGAATGTTGTTGTGTCTAATGTTGTCCCAGAAGTGTTTTAGGCTGTTTTCATTTCTTTTCATTCTTTTTTCTTTATTCTGTTCCATGGAAGTGAATTCCACCATTCCGTCTTCCAGGTCACTTACCCGTTCTTCTGCCTCAGTTTTTCTGCTATTGATTCCTTCTAGTGTAGTTTTCATTTCACTTATTGTATTGTTCTTGTCTGCTTGTTCTTTAATTCTTCCAGGTGTTTGTTCTTTAATATTTCTAGGTCTTTTTAAAGCATTTCTAGCATCTTCTCGATCTTTGCCTCCATTCTTTTTCCGAGTTCCTGGATCATCTTCACTATCATTTTTCTGAGTTATTTTTCTGGAAGTTTGCCTATCTCCACTTCATTTAGTTGTTTTTAAGGGGTTTTTATCTTGTTCCTTCATGTAGTACATAGTCCTCTGCCTTTTTATTTTGTTTATTTTTCTGTGAATGTGGTTTTCATTCCACAGGATGCAGGATTGTAGTTCTTTCTGCTGTCTGCCCTCTGGTGGATGAGGCTAGCTAAGGGGCTTGTGCAAGCTTCTTGATGGGAGGGACTGGTGGTGGGTAGAACTTGGTGTTGCTCTGGTAAAACTTTAATCAGAGCTCAATAAAACTTTAATCCGATTGTCTGTTGTTTGGTGGGGCTGAGTTTCCTCCTTGTAGGTTGTTTGGCCTGTGGTGACCCAGCTCTGGAGGCTACAGGATCTTTGGTGGGGTTAATGGAAGAATCTGGGAGGGCTCATGCCAAAGAGTACTTCACAGTACTTCTGTTGCCAGTGTCCTTTGTCCCCACAGTGAGCCACAGCCACTCCCCTCCTCTGCAGGAGACCCTCCAACACTAGCAGGTAGGTCTGGTTCAGTTTCCTATGGGATCACTGCTCCTACCCCCTGAGTCCTGATGCACACACTACTTTGTGTGTGCCCTCCAAGAGTTGAGTATCTGTTTCCCCCAGTCCTGTAGAAGTCCTGCAATCAAATCCCACTAGCCTTCGAAGTCTGATTCTCTGGGAATTCCTTCTCCCATTGACAGACCCCCAGGTTGGGAAGCCTTACCTGGGGCTCAGAAATTTCATTCCAGTGGATGGACTTCTGTGGTATAATTGTTCTCCAGTTTGTCACCCACCCAGCAGTTATGGGATTTGATTTTATTGTGATTGTGCCCATCCTACCGTCTTATTGTGGCTTCTCGTTTTTCTTTGGATATGGGGTATCTTTTCTGGTGAGTTCCAGTGTCTTCCTGCCAATGACTGTTCAGCAGTTTGTTGTGATCCAGTGCTCTTGCAAGAGGAAATGAGCACACATCCTTCTACTCTGCCATCTTGAACTGATCTGCAAGTTTGCATTCTTAAACAATATCTGTTTTAACCCCTCACTTCCATTCCATGATAACCATACTTTTATTCTCTGTTTTTTCAAGTTTTACTTTCTTAGGTTCCACCTGTAAGTGATGTACAATTGTCTTTCTCTGCCATACTTATTTCAAATAGCCTATAGCTCTTGTGAATACTGCTGCAATAAACACGGGGGTGAATAATCTCTTTAATATTTTGTTTTTATTTCTTTTGGTTATATACACAGAAGAAGTGGAATTGGTGGATCATATAGTGGGTCTATTTTTAATTTGTTGAAGATTTACCATATAGTTTTCCATAGTGAACCAATTTAAATTCCCACCAACAATGAACTAGGGTTCCCTTTTCTCCACATGCTTGCAAACACATTTCTCTTGTCTTCTTGATGATAGCCATTTTATCACGTTTGAGATGATATCTCATTGTGGTTTTGATTTGATTTTACCTGGTGACGAGTAATATTAAGCATCGTTTAATGTACCTGTCGTCCATTTCTTTATCTTCATTGGAAAAACATCTCTTTTTTTTTTTTAAGAGCTAAACTGGTTTTTTATTTTTCTTATTTTTATCATGTGCATACATATGCTAGAAAATAAAATAAAAGGGTGTATGATAAAATAAAAGGGTGTGTAACAAAAACCAACAATCCCTTGCTCTACCTTTCCCAAACATCAGTTACTTTCCCAGGGCCAACACTTGAAATGTTTTCTATTTTTACTTCTTCTAGTGGTTAGCTCCATATCTTTAAATATGTTTATGTAGCTATTTCTTTTTTTGAACTTCTTTATTGGAGTATAATTTCTTTACAATGCTGGGTTAGTTTCTGCTTTATAACAAAGTGAATCATTTATACATATACATATGTTCCCATATCTCTTCCCTCTTGCATCTTCCTCCCTCCCAGCCTCACTATCCCAGCCCTCTAGGTGGTCACAAAGCACCGAGTTGATCTCCCTGTGCTATGCGGCTGCCCCCGGTTAGCTAGCTATTTTACATTTGGTAGTGTATATATGTACATGCCACTCTCTCAATTGGTCACAGCTTACCCTTCCCCCTCCCCATATCCTCAAGTTCATTCTCTAGCAGGTGTGTGTGTTTATTCCTGTCTTACCCCTAGGTTCTTCATGACCATTGTTATTTTTTTTCTTAGATTCCATATATATGTGTTAGCATATGGTATTTGTTTTCCTCTTTCTGACTTACTTCACTCTGTATGATAGACGCTAGGTCCATCCACCTCACTACAAATAACTCAATTTTGTTTCTTTATATCGCTGAGCAATACTCCATTGTATATATGTGCCACATCTTCTTAATCCATTCATCTGATGATGGACACTTAGGTTGCTTCCATCTCCTGGCTATTGTAAATAGAGCTGCAATGAACATTTTGGTACATGACTCTTATTGAATTATGGTTTTCTCATGGTATATGCCCAGTAGTGCGATTGCTGGGTCGTACGGTAGTTCTATTTGTAATTTTTAAGGAAGCTCCATACTGTTCTCCATAGTGGCTCTACCAATTCACATTCCCACCAGCAGTGTAAGAGTGTTCCCTTTTCTCCACACCCTCTCCAGGATTTATTGTTTCCAGATTTTTTGATGATGGCCATTCTGACCAATGTGAGATGATATCTCATTGTAGTTTTCATTTGCATTTCTCTAATGATTAATGATGTTGAGCATTCTTTCATGTGTTTCTTGGCCATCTGTATATCTTCTTTGGAGAGATATCTATTTAGGTCTTGAGCCCATTTTTGAATTGGGTTGTTTGTTTTTTTGTTATCGAGCTGCATGAGCTGCTTGTAAATTTTGGAGATTAATCCTCTGTCAGTTGCTTCGTTTCCAAATATTTTCTCCCATTCTGAGGGTTTTATTTTGGTCTTGTTTATGGTTTCTTTGCTGTGCAAAAGCTTTTAAATTTCATTATGTCCCATTTGTTTATTTTTTTTTATTTCCATTTCTCTAGGAGGTGGGTCAAAAAGGGTCTTGATGTGATTTATGTCATAGAGTGTTCTGCCTATGTTTTCCTCTAAGAGTTTGATAGTTTCTGGACTTACATTTATGTCTTTAATCCATTTTGAGCTTATTTTTGTGTATGGTGTTAGGGAGTGTTCTAATCTCATACTTCTACATGTACCTGTCCAGTTTTCCCGGCACCACTTATTGAAGAGGCTGTCTTTTTTCCGCTGTATATTCTTGCTTCCTTTATCAAAGATAAGGTGACCATATGTGTGTGGGTTTATCTCTGGGATTTCTATTCTGTTCCATTGATCTATCTGTATTTGTGCCAGTACCATACTGTCTTGATTAGTGTAGCTTTGTAGTATAGTCTGAAGTCAGGAAGCCTGATTCCTTCAACTCCATTTTTTGTTCTCAAGATTGTTTTGGCTCTTCTGGGTCTTTTGTGTTTCCATACAAATTGTGAAATTATTGGTACTAGTTCTCTGAAAAATGCCAGTGGTAGTTTGATAGGGATTGCATTGAATCTGTAAATTGCTTTGGGTAGTAGAGTCATTTTCACAATGTTGATTCTTCCAATCCAACAACATGGTATATCTCACCATCTATTTATTTCATCTTTAACTTCTTTCATCAGTGTCCTATTATTTTCTGCATACAGGTCTTTTGTTTCCTTAGGTAAGTTTATTCCTAGGTATTTTGTTCTTTTTATTGCAAAGGTAAATGGGAGTGTTATATTAATTTCACTTTCAGATTTTTCATCATTAGTGTATAGGAATGCCAGAGATTTCTGTGCATTAGTTTTGTATCTGGCTACTTTACCAAATTCACTGATTAGCTCTAGTTGTTTTCTGGTAGCACCTTGGTATTCTCAATGTATAGTGTTATGTCATCTGCAAAGAGTGACAGATATACTTCTTCTTTTCTGATTTGGATTTCTTTTCTTTCTCTTCTCTGATTGCTGTGGCTTAAACTTCCAAAACTATGTTGAATAATAATGGTGAGAGTTGGCAACCTTGTCTTGTTCCTGATCTTATTGGAAAAGCTTTCAGTTTTTCACCAGTGAAGACGATGTTGGCTGTAAGCTTGTCATACATGGTCATTATTGTGTTGAGGAAAGTTCCCTCAATGCCTACTTTCTGCAGGGTTTTATGGGTGTTGAATTTTGTCAAAGCTTTCTGTGCATCTATTGAGATGATCATATGGTTTTTCTCCTTCAATTTGTTAATATGGTGTATCTTGTTGATTGATTTGCATATACTGAAGAATCCTTGCATTCCTGGAATAAACCCCACTTGACCTTGGTGTATGATCTTTTTAATGTGCTGTTGGATTCTGTTTGCTAGTATTTTGTTGAGGATTTTTGCATCTATGTTCATCAGTGATATTGGCTTCTAGTTTTCTTTCTTTGTGACATCTTTGTCTGGTTTTGGTATCAGGGTGATGGTGGCATTGTAGAATGAGTTTGGGAGTGTTCCTCCCTCTGCTATACTTTGGAAGTGTTTTAGCAGTGTAGGTGTTAGCTCTTCTGTAAATGTTTGATAGAATTCCCCTGTGAAGCCATGTGGTCCTGGGCTTTTGTTTTTTGGAAAATTTTTATTCACAGTTTCAATTTCAGTGCTTGTGATTGGTTTGTTCATATTTTCTATTTCTTCTGATTCAGTCTTGGCAGGTTGTGCTTTTGTAAGAATTTGTCCATTTCTTCCAGGTTGTCCACTTTATTGGCATAGAGTTCCTTGTAGTAATCTCTCATCATCTTTTTTTATTTCTGCAGTGTCATTTGTTACTTCTCCTTTTTCATTTCTAATTCTATTGATTTGAGTCTTCTCCCTTTTTTTTTTTTGATGTGCCTGGCTAATGATTTATCAATTTTGTTTATCTTCTCAAAGAACCAGCTTTTAGTTTTATTGATCTTTGCTATCGTTTTCTTCATTTCTTTTTCATTTATTTCTCATCTGATCTTTATGATTTCTTTCCTTCTGAAAATTTTGGGGTTTTTTTGTTCTTCTTTCTCTACTTGCTTTAGGTGAAAGTTTAGGTTGTTTATTTGAGGTGTTTCCTGTTTCTTAAGGTAGGATTGTATTGCTATAAAATTCCCTCTTCGAACTGCTTTTGCTGCATCCCATAGGTTTTGGGTCATCGTGTCTTCATTGTCATTTGTTTCTAGGTATTTTTTGATTTCCTCTTTGATTTCTCCAATGATCACTTCGTTATTAAGTGGTGTGTTGTTTAGCCTCCATGTGTTTGTAATTTTTACAGATATTTTCCTGTAATTGATATCTAGTCCTGAAGCGTTGTGGTCGGAAAAGATACTTGATACAATTTCAATTTTCTTACATTTACTAAGTCTTGATTTCTTACCTAAGATATGATCTATTGTGGAGAATGTTCTATGAGCAGTTGAGAAGAACGTGTATTCTGTTGTTTTTGGATGAAATGTCTTATAAATATCTATTAAGTCCTTGTTGTTTAATGTATCATTTAATGCTTTTGTTTTCTTATTGATTTCATTTTCGATGATGTGTCCATTGGTGAAAGTGGGGTGTTAAAATCCCCTACTATGAATGTGTTACTGTCGATTTCCCCTTTTATGGCTTTTAATATATGCCTTATGTATTGAGGTGCTGCTATGTTGGGTGCATAAATGTTTACAATTGTTATATCTTCTTCTTGGTTTGATCCCTTGACCATTATGTAGTGTCCTTATTTGTCTCTTGTAATAGTCTTTATTTTAAAGTCTATTTTGTTCTGATATGAGAATTGCTACTCCGGTTTTCTTTTGATTTCCATTTGCATGGAATAATTATTTCCATCCCCTCACTTTCAGTCTGTATGTGTCTCTAGGTCTGAAGTCGTTCTCTTGTAGACAGAATATATATGGATCTTGTTTTTGTATCCATTCAGCCAGTCTGTGTCTTTTGTTGGGAGCGTTTAATCCATTTACATGTAAGGTAGTTATCGATATGTATGTTCCTATTCCCATTTTCTTAATTGTTTTGGGTTCGTTATTGTAGGTCTTTCCCTCCTCTTGTGTTTCTTGCCTAAAGAAGTTCCTATAGCATTTGTTGTAAAGACGGTTTTGTGGTGCTGAACTGTCTCAGCTTTTGCTTATCTGTAAAGGCTTTAATTTCTCCATCAAATCTGAATGAGATCCTTGCTGGGCAGAGCAATCTTGGTTGTAGATTTTTCTCCTTCATCACTTTAAATTTGTCCTGCCACTCCCTTCTGGCTTGCAGAATTTCTGCTGAAAGTTAAGCTGTTAACCTTCTTGGGATTCCCTTGTGTGTTATTTGTTGTTTTTCCCTTGCTGCTTTTAATATATTTTCTTTGTATTTAATTTTTGATAGTTTGATTAATATGTGTCTTGGCATGTTTCTCATTGGATTTATCCTGTATGGGACTCTCTGTGCTTCCTGGACTTGATTAACTATTTCCTTTCCCATATTAGGGAAGTTTTCAACTATAATCTCTTCAAATATTTTCTCAGTCCCTTTCTTTTTCTCTTCTTCTTCTGGGACCCATATAATTCGAATGATGTTTTGTTTAATGTTGTCCCAGAGGTCTCTGAAACTGTCCTCAGCTCTTTGCATTCTTTTTTCTTTATTCTGCTCTGCAGTGGTTATTTCCACTACTTTATCTTCCAGGTATCTTATCCTTTCTTCTCCCTCAGTTGTTCTGCTATTGATCCCTTCTTGAGTATTTTTAATTTTATTTATTGTGTTGTTCATTGTTGTTTGTTTCCTCTTTAGTTCTTCCACGTCCTTGTTAAATGTTTATTGCATTTTCTTTATTCTATTTCCAAGATTTTGCATCAACTTTACTATCATTATTCTGAATTCTTTTCCAGGTAGACTGCGTATTTCCTCTTCATTTGTTAGGTCTGGTGGGTTTTTATCTTGCTCCTTCATCTGCTGTGTGTTTTTCTCTCTTCTCATTTGGCTTATCTTACTGTGTTTTCAGTCTCCTTTTTGCAGGCTGCATGTTCATAGTTTCTGTTGTTTTTGGTGTCTGTCTCCAGTGGCTAAAATTAGTTCCGTGGGTTGTGTAGGCTTACTGGTGGAGGGGACTAGTGCCTGTGTTCTGGTGGATGAGGCTGGATATTGTCTTTCTGGTGGGCAGGTCCACATCTGGTGTTTTTTTTTGTGGTGTCTGTGGCCTTTTTATTATTTTAGGCAGCCTCTCTGCTAATGGGTGGTGTTGTGTTCCTGTCTTGCTAGTTGTTTGGATAGGGTGACCAGCACTGTAGCTTGCTCATCATTGAGTGAAGCTGAGTCTTGGTGTTGAGCTGGGGATCTCTTGGAGATTTTCACCATTTGATATTACATGGAGCTGGGGGGTCTCTTGTGGACCAGTGTCCTGAAGTTGGCTCTCCCACCTCAGAGGCACAGCACTGACTCCTGTCTGGAACACCAAGAGCCATTCATCCACATGGCGCAAAATAAAAGGGAGAAAAAGTAGACAGAAAGAAAGAAAGAGGATAATATAAAATAAAATAAAGATAAAATAAAATTATTAGACTAAAAAATAATTATTAAGAAAAAATATTTAAGTAAAGAATTACAGATGGACACAACCCTAGGACAAATTGTGAAAGCAACTCTATACAGACAAAATCTGACACAGAAGCATACACATGCACACTCACAAAAAGGGGAAAAGGGGAAAAATAATATATCTTGCTCTCAAAATCCACCTCCTCAATTTGGGATGATTCGTTGTCTATTCAAGTATTCCACAGATGCAGTGTACATCAGGTTGATTGTGGAGATTTAATCCGCTTCTCCTGAGGCTGCTGGGAGAAATTTCCCTTTCTCTTCTTTGTTCGCACAGCTCCCAGGGTTCGGCTTTGGATTTGACCCCGCCTCTGCATGTAAGACGCCTGAGGGCATTTGTTCTTCATTCAGACAGGCTGGGGTTAAAGGAGCAGCTGATTCGGGGGCTCTGGTTCACTCAGGCTGGGGGGAGGGAGGGGCACGGAGTGTGGGGTGAGCCCGCGACAGCGGCACAGGCCTGCGTGCCTTTGCAGCAGCCTGAGGCACTCCATGCATTCTCCCGGGGAAGTTGTCCCTGGACCATGGGACCCTGACAGTGGCGGGCTGCACAGGCTCCCAGGAGGGTAGGTGTGGAGAGTGACGTGAGCTCACACACAAGTTTCTTGTTGGTGGCAGCAGCAGCCCTAGCATCTCATGCCCGTCTCTGAGGTCCATGCTGTTAGCCCGAGCCTCAGCTCCCAGCCCCCGCCTGCCCCGGTGGGTGAGCAGACAAGCCTCTCGGGCTGGTGAGTGTTGGTCAGCACCAATCCTCTGTGCGGGAATCTCTCCACTTTGCCCTCTGCACCCCTGTTGCTGTGCTGTCCTCCATGGCTCTGAAGCTTCCCCCTGTGCCACCCACATTCTCCACCCGCGAAGGGGCTTCCTAGTGTGTGGAAACCTTTCCTCCTTCACAGCTCCCTCCCACTGGTGCAGGTCCTGTCCCTATTCTTTTTTCTCTGTTTTTTTCTTTTTTCTTTTGCCCTACCCAGGTACGTTGCGACTTTCTTGTCTTTTGGGAGGTCTGAGGTCTTTTGCCAGCTTTCAGTGGCTGTTCTATAGGAGCAGTTCCACGTCTAGATGTATTTCTGATGTATCTGTGGGGAGGAAGGTGATCCCTGTGTCTTACTCTTCTGCCATCTTCAGAAAGTCAGAGAAACATCTATTTAGTTCCTGTGCCCACTTTTTAAATTGAATGGTATGCTTGTTTTTTGTTTGCTTGTTTATTGTGCTATTGAGTTTTATGAGTTCATTATATATTTTAGATATTAACCCCTTATCTGATATATGATTTGCAAAATTTTTTCCCATTCTGTAGGTTACCTTTTCATTTTGTTTATTGTTCTTTTTGCTGTACAGAAGTTTTAAGTTTGATGTAGTCCCTTGTTGGTGTTTGGTTTTGTCGTTTGTGCTTTGGTATCATGCCAAGGCTAATGTCAAAGACCTTCCCTACATTTTCTTCTAGGAGTTTTATGGTTTCAGTTCTTAGTTTAAGTATTTGATCCATTTCAAGTTAATTCTTGTGTGTGGTGAAAATAGTGGTCCAATTTCATTGTTCTGCATGTATTTATCTAGTTTTCTCAACACCATTTGTTGCACAAACTATCCCTTCCCCAGTGGGTAACCTTGCTCCCTTGTCAAATATTAGTTAATCATATGTGTTCAATTCTGGGCTCTTAATTTTGTTTCATTTGTCTATGTGTCTCTTTATGCCAGTACCATAGCATTTTAATAACTATAGATTTTGTAGTGTAGTTTGAAAACAGGGGGAGTGATACCTCTGCCTTTGTTCACTTTTTTCTGAGGACTGTTTTGTCTATTCATGTTTTTTTGTGGCTTTATGTAAGTTTTAGGATTTTTTTCTATTTCTATGAAAACTTTCATTGGAATTTTGATAAGGATTGCATTGAATCTATGGCTTCAGATAGAATAGACATTTTAATAATATTAACTCCAGATCCATGAACATGGGATGTCTTTCCATTTGTTTGTATTTTCTTCAATTCCTTCCAATGAAGTCTTACAGTTTTTATGGTACAGATATTTCACTTCCTTGTTTAAACTTATTCCTAGAATTTTCTTTCTGTTACTGTGAATGAAATAATTTTCTCTATTTTTTCAGATATTTTATTTTTAGTGTGTATAAATTCAACTAACTTCTGTATGTTGATTTTACATCCTGCAACTTTACTGAATTCCTTAATTAGTTCCAACAGATTTTTGGTTGAGTCTGTGGGATTTTGCATACATAAAATCATATCATTTTCAAGTAATGACAATTTTACTTCTTTCTTGCTGATTTGGATGCATTTCTTTGCCTTGCCTGATTTGGGAGGACTTTCAGTAATATATTGAATAAGTGGTGAGAATGGGCAACCTTGTCTTTTTTCTAATTTTATAGGAAAAGCTTTCAATTTGTCCCCTTTGAGTACAGTGTTAGCTGTGGGTTTGTAGTATATGGCCTTTATCATGTTGTGGTATGTCCCTTCTATAACCAATATTTTGAGTGTTTTTATCACAAAAGGATGTTGTATGTTATCAAATGATTTTTCTGCACCTATTGAGTAGATCACATGATTTTTATCTTTCATTCTGTTAGTTTGTTATTGTATTAAATTTATTGATTTGTCTTTATTGAACCATTCTAGCATCCCAGAGATAAATCTTTCTTGGTAATGTTGTATAATCCTTTTAGTGTGTTATTGAATCTGATTTGTTAAATTTTTTAACAACTTTATTGGAGTATAATTGCTTTACAATTGTGTGTTTCTTCTTTAAAACAAATTGAATTGGCTATACACATACATATATCCCCGTATCTTCTCCGTCTTGCATCTTGCTCCCACCCTCCCTATCCCACCCCTCTAGGTGGTCACAAAGCACTGAGCTGATCTCCCTGTAATCATCAGGAATAAGGGTATATAATGCTCTTTTCTTGTAGTTTCCTTATCTGGCTTTGGTATCAGGGTAATTCTGGGCTTGTAAGTATTCCTTCCCCTTCAATATTTTGGAACATTTTGAGAAATATTGATGTTAATTCTTCTTTAAATATTAGATAGAATTTCCCAGTAAGACCTTCTGATCCTGGGGTTTTCTGTGTTTGAGGGTTTTGATTCCTCATTCCATAATTTTACTCATAATTGTCTCTTCAGATTTTTTTTGTATCTTCCTGATTCTGTTTTAGTAGGTTGTGTGTTTCTAGGAATTTAACTATTTCTTCTAGATTATCTAATTTTTTGTCATATAATTGTTCATAGTAGTCTTTTATGATTCTATGCATTTCTGTGGTATCATTTGAAATGTCTTCTCTTTCGTTTCTAATTATATCATTTGAGTCCTCTCTTTTTCATAGTCTCACTAAAGATTTCTCCATTCTATCATTTCAAAAAATCAGCTCTTAGTTTTGTTGATTCTTTTTATAGATTTTCTGTTTGCTATATCATTTATTTTCACTCTGAGCTTTATTATGTGCTTCCTTATGCTAACTTTGAGCTTAATTTGTTCTTTTCCTAGTTTACTAAGGTGTAAAGCTCAGTTGCTTTTTGAGATAATTCTAATTTCTTAATATACACATTTATCACATAAACATTTCTCTCAGAAGTACCTGTCCAGCATCCCATAGGATTTGATATATTTTATTTCCATTTTCACTTTTTTGAGATACATTTTTTTTTCATATTTTAAGTTATTTATTTATTTTTATTTTATTGGAGTATAGTTGATTTACGATGTTGTGTTACTTTCAGGTGCACATCAAAGTGACTCAGTTATACAGGTACATATATTTATTCTTTTTTAGATTCTTTTCTCATGTATGTTATCACAGAATATTGAATAGAGCTCCTTGTGCTATACAGTAGGTCCTTGTTGGTAATCTATCTTATATATAGTAGTTTCTGTGTGTTTATCCTAAGATTATTATTTATTCCTCCCCCCATGTTTCCCATTTGGTAACCATAAGTTTGTTTTCAATATCTGTAAGTCTATTTCCATTTGTAAATATGTTCGTTTATTTTCTTTTTTTAAAAAAAATTAGATTCCACTTATGAGTGATATCATGATACTTGTCTTTGTCTGCCTTACTTCACTTAGTATGATAATCTCTAGGTTCATCCATGTTGCTGCAAATGGCATTATTTCATTCTTTTTTATGGCTGATTAGTATTCCATTGTGTATATGGAATAGTATATATAGTATAGCAACGTTTTTATCTATTCCTCTGTCAATGGACATTTAGGTTTCTTCCATGTCTTGATTATTGTAAATTTTGCTGCAATGAACATTGTGGTGCATGTATCTGTTTGAATTATGGTTTTCTCCGGATACATGCCAAAGAGTGGGATTGCTGGGATATATGGTAGTTCTATTTTAGTTTTTTTTTTAAATTAGTTTATTTATTTATTTATTTATGTCTGCATTGGGTCTTCATTGCTGCATGCAGGCTTTCTGTATTTGCAGTGAGTGGGGGCTACTCTTCATTGTGGTTCGTGAGCTTCTCATTGTGGTGGCTTCTCTTGTTGTGGAGCACTGGCTCTAGGCATGTGGGCTTCAGTAGCTGTGGCACGCAGGCTCAGTAGTTGTGTCTCATAGGCTCTAGAGTGCAGGCTCAGTAGTTGTGGCACACAGGCTTAGTTGCTCCGCAGCATGTGGGATCTTCCCAGACTGGGGCTGGAACCCATGTCCCCTGCATTGGCAGGTGGATTCTTAACTTCTGTGCCACCAGGGAAGTCCTCTATTTTAGTTTTTTAATGAACCACCATACTGTTCTCCATCTTGATTGTACCAATTTACATTCCCTCCAACAGTGTAAGAGGGTTTCCTTTTCTGCACACCCTCCCAAGCATTTACTGTTATAGACATTTTGCTGATGGCCATTCTGACTGGTGTACTTTGATTTTACTTTACTTGCATTGTACTTTTGATTTGCATTTCTCTGATAATTAGTGATGTCAAGCATCTTTTCATGTGCTTTTTGACCATCTGTATGTCTTTTTTAGAGAAACGTCTATTTAGATATTCTGCCCATGTTTTAATTAGGTGGCTTTTTTTTTTTGAACTGCATGTGCTATTTTTATCTTTTGGAGATTAATCCTTTGTTGGCCACTTTGTTTGCAAATATTTTCTCCCATTCTGTGGGTTGTCTTTGGTTTTGTTTATGGCTTCCTTTGCTGTGCAGAAGCTTTTGAGTTTAATTAGGTACGATTTGTTTATTTTGTTTTTATTTTCATTAATCTAGGAGGTGGATCAAAAAAGATATTGCTGAGATTTATGTTAGAGAGTATTCTGCTTATGTTTTCCTCTAAGAGCTTTATAGCATCTGACCTTGCATTTAGGTCTTTGACCCATTTCATGTTTATTTTTGTCTACGGTGTTAGTGTCTAATTTCAGAGTTTTTTGGGTTTTTTTGCTGCATTGAGTCTTCATTGCTGTGCATGGGCTTTCTCTAGTTGTGGCAAGTGGGGCCTACTCTTTGTTGTGGTGCACAGGCTTCTCCTTATGGTGGCTTCTCTTGTTGCGGGGCACAGGGTCTAAGCATGTGGGCTTCAGTAGTTGTGGCATGCAGGCTCAGTAGTTGTGGCTCTCAAAAGTTGTGACAGTGGATGTCCTTGCCTTATTCCTCATCCTAGATGGAATGCTTTCAAATTTTCACCATTGAGAATGATGTTAGCTGTGGTTTTTTTATATATGGCCTATATTATGATGAGGTAAGTTCCCTCTATGCCCACTTTCTGGAGAGATTTTACTTTAAAAGGGTGTTGAATTTTGTCAAAACCTTTTTTTGTATCTATTGAGGTGATCGTATGGTTTTTATTTTTCTGTTTGATAATATAGTGTGTCACACTGATTGAATTGTGGATATTAAAGAATCCTTGCTTTCCTGGGATAAACCCCACTTGATCATGGTGTATGGTCCTTTTAATGTGCTATTGGATTCTGTTTGCTAGTATTTTGCTGAGGATTTTCACATCTATGTTCATCAGTGATACTGGCCTATAGTTTTCTTTTTTGTGGTATCTTTTTCTGGTTTTGGTATCAGGGAGATTGTGGCCTCATAAAATGAGCTTGGGAGTGTTTCTTCCTCTGCAATTATTTGGAAGACTTTCAGAAAGATAGGTGTTAACTCTTCTCTAAATGTTTGAAAGACTTTGCCTGTGAAGCCATCTGGCCCTGGGATTTTGTTTGTTAGAAGTTTTTAAATCACGGTTTCAATTTTAGTACCTGTGATTGGTCTGTTCATATTTTCCATTTCTTCCTGATTCAGTCTTGGTAGGTTGCATCTTTTTAATAATTTGTCCATTTCTTCTAGGTTGTCTGTTTTATTGGTATATTTTTTTGTAGTAGTCTCTTATCTTTTGGATTACTGTTGTGCCAGTTTTAATTTCTTCTTTTTCATTTCTACTTATTTTTTTTGGATGGAGATTTTATTTGATGACTTTAAGATCCTTTCATTCTTGAGAATTGAGGGATATTGTTTTCCCATTCCAAAATTAGTCACAACTGATGTTTGACATGCTATGGAATTTTCATGTGATATGTATTCTCCTCTTCATTGGTTGTCTCATCTCTTTCTTTTTTGAATCCAAACTTCTAGAATTAGTGTTCTCAACTATGTCCTCTAAGTTCCAGTTTCCTAGCTTCACCTCAACTAAGAGAAATCAAGCTTTTGTGTTTATCATGTCACTGAAATGGCACTGGTTTTTCCTTCTCTTGTGTTTCCTGCCTAGAGAAGTTCTTTTAGCATTTGTTGCAAAGCTGGTTTGGTCGTGCTAAATTCTTTTACCTTCTTCTTGTGTGTAAATGCTTTAGTTTCTCTGTGAAATCTGAATAGATCTTTGCTGGGTAGAGTAATGTTGGTTGTAGGTTTTTCCCTTTCACCACTTTAAATATGTCCTGCCACTCCCTTCTAGCTTGCAGAGTTTCTGCTGAAAGATCAGCTGTTAACCTTATGGGGATTCCCTTGAATATTATTTGTTGTTTTACCCTTGCTGCTTTTAATATTTTTGTTTGTATTTAATTTTTGATAGTTTGATTAATATGTGTCTTGGCATGTTTTTCCTTCGACTTATCCTGTATGTGACTCTCTGTGCTTCCTAGACTTGATTGACTATTTCCTTTCCCATATTAGGGAAGTTTTCAACTATAATCTCCTCAAATATTTTCTCAGTCCCTTTCTTTTTGTCTTCTTCTTCTGGGACCCCTATAATTCGAATGTTGGTGCATTTAATGTTGTCACAGAGGTCTGAAACTATCCTCAATTATTTTCATTATTTTTTCTTTATTCTTCTCTGTGGTAGTGATTTCCACTATTTTATC
The DNA here is from genome assembly GCF_059928025.1 of Delphinapterus leucas. Lineage (NCBI taxonomy): Eukaryota > Metazoa > Chordata > Mammalia > Artiodactyla > Monodontidae > Delphinapterus > Delphinapterus leucas. The sequence goes on along the minus strand of NC_143150.1, from coordinate 78,251,011 downwards.
TTACAGGTCACTTATCTGTTCTTCTGCCTCCGTTATTCTGCTATTGATTCCTTCTAGAGAATTTTGAATTTCATTTATTTTGTTGTTCATCATTGTTTGTTTGTCATTTAGTTATTCTAGGTCCTTGTTAAATGTTTCTTTTATTTTTTCCATTCTATTTCCAAGATTTTGGATCATCTTTACTATCATTACTCTGAATTCTTTTTCAGGTAAACTGCCTATTCCCTCCTCATTTGTTTGGTCTGGTGGGTTTTTACCTTGCTCCTTCATTTGCTGTGTGTTTCTCTGTCTTTTCATTTTGTTTAACTTACTATATTTGGGGTCTCCTTTTCACAGGCTTCAGGATCATAGTTCCCATTGTTTTTGGTGTCTGCCCCCAGTGGGTACATTTGGTTCAGTGGGTTGTGTAGGCTTCCTGGTGCAGAGAACTGGTGCCTGTGTTCTGGCGGATGAGCCCAGATCATGTTTTTCTGATGCGTAGAACCACATTCAGCGATGTTTTTGGGGGTGTTTTTGACCTTATTATGATTTGAGGCAGCCTCTCTACTAATGGGTGGGGTTGTGTTCCTGTCTTGTTGTTTGGCATGTGGTGTCCAGCACTGTAGTTTGCTGATCATTGAGTGGATCTAGGTCTTAGCACTGAGATGGAGATCTCTGGGAGCGCTTTCACTATTTGATGTTATGTGGAGCTGGGAGGTCTCTGGTGGACCAGTGTCCTGAACTCAGCTCTCCCACCTCATAGGCTCAGCCATGACACCTGGCCAGAGCACGAAGACCCTGTCAGCCACATGGCTTAGAAGAAAAGGGAGAAATAAAGGAAGAAAGAAAGAAAGAAAGAAAGAAAGAAAGAAAGAAAGAAGGAAAGAAGGAAAGGAGAGAAAGAGAAAGAAAGGAAGAAAGAAGTAAAATAAAACAAAGTTATTCAAATAAAAATATTAACAATAAAAAAATTTAAAAATAATTTAAAAAAGAAAGAAAGAAAGGAGAGCAACCAAACCAATAAACAAAGCCACCAATGATAACAAGCACTAAAAACTATACAAAGAAAAAAAAAAGACAGACAGAATCCTAGGACAAATGGTAAAAGCAAAGCTCTACAGACAAAATCACAAAAAGAAGCATACACATACACACTCATAGAAAGAGAAAAAGGGGAAAAAAAGATATATATATAAAAAGGAAGAGAGCAACCAAATCAATAAAATCTACCAATGATAATAAGCTCTAAATACTAAACTAAGATAAACATAAAACCAGAAACAAATTAGATGCAGAAAGCAAACACCAAGTCTACAGTTGCTCTCAAAGTCCACTGCCTCAATTTTGGGATGATTTGTTGTCTCTTCAGGTATTCGACAGATGCAGGGTACATCAAGTTAATTGTGGAGATTTAATCCACTGCTCCTGAGGCTCCTGGGAGATATTTCCTTTTCCCTTCTTTGTTCGCACAGCTCCTGGAGTTCAGCTTTGGATTTATCTCCGCTTGTGCATGTAGGTTTCCTGAGAGCCTCTGTTCCCCACCCAGACACGAGGGGGTTAAAGTACAACCTGATTAGGGGGCTCTGGCTCACTCAGGCTTGGGGGAGGGAGGGTTATGGAATGCAGGGTAAGCCTACAGCAGCAGAGGCCAGCATGACATTGCAGCAGCCTGAGGTGCGCCATGTGTTCTCCTGGGGAAGTTGTCCCTGGATCACGGCACCCTGGCACTGGTGTGCTGTGCAGGCTCCCAGGAGGGGAGGTGTGGATAGTTACCTGTGCTTTCACACAGGCTTCTTGGTGGCTGAAGCAGCAGCCTTAGCGTTTCATGCCCGTCTCTGGTGTCCACACCGATAGCCGTGGCTCGCGCCTGTCTCTGGCACTTGTTTGAGTGGTGCTCTGAATCACCTCTCCTTGCACACCCTGAAACAATGGTCTCTCACCTCTTAGGCAGTTCCATGCTTTTTCCCAGCCTCCCTCCCGCCTAGCTGTGGTGCACTATCCCTCTTCAGGCTGTGTTCACACAGCCAACCCCAGTCCTCTCCCTGGGATCTGACCTCCGAAATCTGAGCCTCTTCTCCCAGCTCATGCCTGCTCCAGCAGGTGAACAGTCAAGCCTCTCAGGCTGGTGAGTGCTGGTCAGCACCTATCCTCTATGTGGGAATCTCTCCTCTTTGTCTTCTGCACCCCTATTGCTGTGCTCTCTTCTGTGGCTCTGGAGCCTCCACCTCCCACCACCACCCCATGTCCACCAGTGAAGGGGCCTCCTAGTGTGTGGAAACATTTCCTCCTTCACAGTTCCCTCCCAGAGGTGCAGGTCCTGTCCCTATTCTTTGGTCTCTGTTTCTTCTTTTGCCCTACCCAGGTACGTGGGGAATTTATTTCCTTTTGGGAAGTCTGAGGTCTTCTGCCAGCATTCAGTAGGTGTTCTGTAGGAGTTGTTCCACATGTAGATGTATTTCTGATGTATTTGTAGTGAAGAAGTTGATCACCACGTCTTACTCCTCTGCCATCTTGTAGGTCCCCCCTCTACTGTTATTGATTTGAGTCCTCTCCCTTCTTTTGTTGGTGAGTCTGGCTAAAAATTTATCAATATTTTTTATCTTCTCAAAGAACCAGCTTTTAGTTTTGTTGATATTTTCTATAGTTTTCATTGTCTATTTTTCATTTATTTCTGCTCTGATCTTTATGATTTCTTTCCTTCTACTAACTTTGGGTTTTGTTTGTTCCTCTTTCTCTTGTTGCATTAGGTGTAAGGTTTGTTTTTTTTTACTTGAGATTTTTCTTGTTTCCTGAGGTAATATTGTATCCCTATAAACTTCTCTCTTTGAACTGGTTTTTCTGTGTCCCAAAGGTTTTGGATCATCGTGTTCTTGTTGTCATTTGTCTCTCTGTGTTTTTTGATTTCCTCTTCAATTTCTTCAGTGATCCATTGGTTGTTTAGTAACATATTGTTTTGCCTCCACATATTTGTGTTTTTCACACTTTATTTTCCTCTAATTTCTTTATAATCACATATCGCTGTGGGCCGAAAAGATGCTTGGTATGATTTCAATTTTTCTAAGTTTATCGAGGCTTGATTTGTTACCCAAGATGTGATCTATCCTGGAGAACGTTTCGTGTGCACTTGAGAAGAAAGTACATTCGGCTGCTTTTCGAGGGAATGCTCTATAAATATCAATTGTGTCCATCTAGTCTAATGTTTCATTTAAGGCCTGTGTTTCCTAATTGATTTTCTGTCTGGATGATGTGTCCATTGATGAAAGTGGGGTATTAAAGTTCCCCACTAATATCATGTTACTGTCAATTTCTCCTTTTATGGCTGTTAGCATTTGCCTTATTTATTGAGGTGATCCTATGTTGAGTGTATATATATTTACAATTGTTATATCTTCTTGGATTGATCCTTTCATCATTATGTAGTGCCCTTCTTTGTTTCTTGTAACAGTCTTTATTTTAAAGTCTATTTTGTGTAATATGAATATTGCTACTCCTGCTTTTTTAAATTTCCATTTTCATGGAATATTTTTCCTTATTCTCACTTTCAGTCTGTATGTGTCCCTAGATCTGAAGTTGGTCTCCTCTAGACAGCATGTATATGGGTCTTTTTTTGTATCCATTCAGCCAGTCTGTGTCTTTTGGTAGGAGCATTTAATCCATTTACATTTAAGGTAATTATCGATATGAATGTTCTTATTACCATTTTGTTAATTGTTTTGGATTTGTTTTTGAAGGTCTTTTTTCTTCCCTTCCTCTTTTGTTCTCTTCTCTCATGATTTAATGTCTATCTTTAGTGATATGTTTGGTTGCTTTTTCTTTTTTGTGTGTGTATCTATTGTAGATTTTTGGTTTTCAGTTCTCACGTGGTTTTGCTATAACATTCTGTATATGAAAAAGATTATTTTAAGTTGCTGATGTCTAAATTTCAAATGCATTTCCAATATCTTGCATTTGTACTCTCCTCTCACAATTGCTGGTTTTGATATTATGTTGTGTGTGGATGATTTTTTACCTTTACTTTGTGTTTGCCTTTACTATTGAGCTTCCTAATTCATAATTTTCTTGGTTTTAGTTGTGGCCTCTTCTTTTCTACCTAGAGAAGATCCTTTTAGGATTTATTGTAACTCTGGTTTGGTGGTACTGAGTTCTCTTAAATTTTGCTTGTCTGTAATACTTTTGATTATTCCATTGAATCTGAATGAGATCCTTTCTGGGTAGAGTTTTCTTGGTTGTACGTTTTTCCCTTTCATCACTTTAAATATATCATGCCACTCCCTTCTGACCTGTAGATTTTCTTTTGAAAAATCCACTGATAACCTTAGGGTTCCATTGTATATTATTTGTTACTTTTCCCTTGTTGCTTTTAGTATTTTTTGCCTTTAACTTTTGTCAGTTTGATTAATATGTGTCTCAGTGTGTTTCTCCTTGCATTTATGTTGTATGGGACTCTGCCCTTCCTGGACTTGAGTGACTCTTTTATTTCCCATGTTAGGTAAACTTAAGGCTATAATCTCTTCAAATATTTCTCAGGCTCTTTCTCTCTCTCTTCTCCTTCTGGGATCCCTATAACGTGAATGGTTTAATATTCTCCTTGATGTCTCTGAGACTTCCCTCATTTCTTTTCATTCCTTTTTCTTTGTTCTGTTCCATGGCAGTGATTTCCAACATTCTGTCTTCCAGCTCACTTATTCATTCTTCTGCCTCAGTTATTCTTCTATTGATTTCTTCTGGTGTATTTTTCATTCCATTTATTGTATTGTTCATCTCTGTTTATTCTTTAAAACTTCAAGCTCTTTATTAAACATCTCTTGTAACTTCTCAGTCTGTGCTTCCATTCTTTTTCTGAGATCTTGAATCATCTTTACTATCATTACTCTGAATTATTTTTCAGTTAGGTTCCCTATCTACTCTTTATTTAGTTTTTCTTGTGGGTTTTTGTGTTGTTCCTTCATCTGAAACATATTTCTCTGCAGTCTCTTTTTATCTGACTTTCTGTGTTTGTGGATTCCTTTCTGCTGGCTGGAGGACTATAGCTCCTCTTGCTTCTGGTGTCTTCCCGCTGGTGGGTTAGGTTAGTCATGAAGCTTGTGGTTGCTTCCTGATGGGAGGAAATTGTGCCTGCCCACTGGTTCATGGAGCTGGGTCTTGTCCCTCTGGTGCGCAAGGCTATGTCAAGAGGTGTGTCTATAAGTGGCTGTGAGCTCAATATGGCTTTAGGCACCCTGTATGGTGATGAGTGGGCCTGTGTTCTTATCTTGCTGGTGGTTTGGCCTGAGGTGTTCCAGCACTGGAGCCTGTAGGCTGCTTGGTAGGGCCAGGCCTTGATGCCAAAATTGCAATCTCTGATAGAGCTCACACTGATCAATATTCTCTGGGGCTTTTGCCACTAGTGTCCTTGCCCCCACAGTGAACCACAGCTGACTCCTACCTCCCCAGGAGACCCTCCAAGGTCATAGGTAGGCCCACCCCTGGCTCCTATGGAGTTACTGCTTTGTGCTGGGTCTCAATGTATGTGAAACCTTGTGCATGCCCTCCAAGAATCGAGTCTGTTTCTCCCAGTCCTATGGAACTCTTGCACTTAAGATCTGCTGGCTTTCAAAGCCAAATGCTTTGGGGATTTCTCCTCCCAATGACAGACCCTCAGGCTGGCGAGGGTGAAATGGGGCTCAGGACTCTCTCTCTTGTGGGAGAACCTGTGTGATATAATTATTTTCCAGTTTGTGGGTTGCCCACCCACAATGTATGGGATTTGATTATGTCACAAAAGCTCCCCTCCTTCTATCTTGTTGTGGCTTGCTCTTTTTCTTTGAATGTAAAATATATATTTTTGTAGGTTCCAGTTATTTTTATTGAAGATTGTTCAGCAGTTAGTTGTGATTTTGGTGTTTTCCCGAGAGGAGGTGAGCTCAAGTCGTTCTATTCAGCATTCTTTGCTGGAATTGAGGGGCTGCTTTTAGTTTGGATGCTTGCTGCCTCCTTCTTCAGCATGTGCTGGCCATTATCTCCTGATGGGGTGTTCAGGTAAAATGGCTCTTGCATGCTCCCAGGATACTGGGAGTAGGGTCTGACACCTGCTCAAGCATCTCCTATAGACGGCTCTTCTCCACACTTTCTCAGGATAGCAGGGACAAGGCCTGGCACCTGCTCACAGATTTCCTAGTGGAGACTACTATCTGCACCCTCCTGTGACAGCAGGGGCAGGGCCTGGCTCCTTCTTGCAGATTTCCTATGTGAAAACGCTATCCATGCCCTTTCAGGACAGTGGGGGCAGGGTCTGGCTCCTGCTCACTGATTTCCTAGGGGTGGGCACTATCTGCCCTCCCAGGACAGTGGGGGCAAGGCATGGTCCCTGCTTGAAGATTTCCTATAGGCAGATGTTATCCGTGCCTTCCTGGGAAAGCAGAGGCGGGGCCTAGTGCCTGCTCCCAGGTCTCATAACAGTGCTGGTACCCAGCTCTGGAGCCCATGATGACTCAGTGACTTGTGCCCACCCCCAGAGCTCATGTAGGTGGTGTCCTTTTGCCTGGGAGTGCTCACAGGGAAAGAAGCTCTTATGGTGGTCCCACCCCTCTCCTCATGCTCTCCCCAATAATGGCACCTTACCTCTCTGGCAGGCCCAGGCTTCTTCTAAGTACACCATCAGTTACCACAGCCCAGTCTCCTCAGGCTGTTTCCATGCAAGCCAACCCTGATCCTCTCCCTGGATCTGGTCTCTGAAGCCTGAGCTTCAGCCCCCAGCACTCACCTGCACCAACAGATGAGTGTCTCAGTCTGGGGATCACAGGGAGGCGGTGCTGAACTTCTGTGCAGGGTACTTTCCATTTTGCCTTCCACTAACCGGTTGCTGTGCTCTCCTCCTAGGCTCTGAAGCTCCTCCTCCATCCAGTCTCGTCTCCCCACCAGTGAGGAGACTTCCATGGGTGTGGGAGCCTTTCCTCCTTCACAGCTTCGTCCCTGTGGTGCAGGCACCATTCCAATTCCTTCTTTTTCTTTTCCCTTTACTCCTACCCAGTTACGTAGTGGTTTTCTTTGTTTCTTTTTTTTTTTTTTTTTGGAAGTCTGAGGTCTTCTGTTGGCATTCAATAGCTGTTCTATGTGAATCGTTCCACTTGTAGATGTACTCTTAATATTTTTGTGGGAGAAGGTGAGCTCCATGTAATACTCCTCCACTATCTTCATCCCCCTCTCTGAGTTATTATTTTTTTTTGGCTGTCATCCTTTGAATGGAGGGAGATACAAATGCATTAATGCCAAAGAATGCTTTACATACTCATTAGCATAGTGATTAATGTTAATTGAGGGATACACAATGTGTTAAACCTCAAAAACTACAAAGTTTCCTGCAACATAAGATAATGGAAACGCTCCTTCTTAAGTTTTTCCCGCCACCTTTACTTTTAAAGTTCTAAATGGTATCTTGGGAACTAAAAAATAATAGGCTAGTTTCAGCTGTGGTTCAAGAATTCTAATGAAGCGGTATGGCAATGACACTGGGACTGTGAAATTTCCCCAAAAGGGCTTTCTAGATGACCACAAGTACAAACTTTAAAAGTATTTCCAATAAGGGCTTCCGTGGTGGTGCAGTGGTTGAGAGTCCGCCAGCTGATGCAGGGGACACGGGTTCGTGCCCTGGTCCGGGAAGATCCCACATGCCGTGGAGCAGCTGGGCCCGTGAGCCATGGCTGCTGAGCCTGCATGTCCGGAGCCTGTGCTCCGCAACGGGAAAGGCCACAACAGTGAGAGGCCCATGTACTGCAAAAAAAAAATAGTATTTCCAATAACACATAGGCAAGTTAAGTGGCTTAATAATTTAAATGCCTGGAAAGCACCTAAGATATCTCGTCTTAGAGAATTTTAAAACATGGTATAAGTACCATTTATGGCCTACAGAGAAACTTTTTAAAGCATGGACATAACTTTAAGGATACCAAGGAAACATCAGTAGTTTTCATAAAGCTTCAATAAACACCCCAAGGCATAAGTGTTCAAAACAGCCTATTCACTAAAATGTCACTGCATTATACTTTTAGAGGTATAAGTATGCTATGCTTGCAGTGAGAGGACATTTAATTTATGCTTAGGTGTCAAATTCATCTTCCATTTACACAGGATGCACCAATAACACTTAGGATAGTGAATAGTTCAAGTACTACATTTCCAACATGTCTTGCCTTTTGCTTTTTGATTATTCAGCCCTGGGACTCTTCTGCCTGTAGTTTTTCAGAATATTTTGAAAGAGACTAGGACTACCCTGAATATAGACTTCAAGTAATATTGAGCCCTTCTGAAAGAGCTGTCTAGATACTTTAATAATAACGTTTAGAGAAGGGAATAAAGACAAAACCTGCAGTAACTGAGTTTCTTTCAAAAGAAGAAAAATAACGTTGAACCTGGCACGTAAGCTAAAATGTTTTGTAATTAATGTCAAAATTTGCCAGGATTGTTAATACATATTTTGGTAAGAAAAAAACACTATATTGGCAAGGTTAATTATTTGTGTGCGATATATTGTATATTAATGAAACAGAAGAATTTACCAGTAATGGAAGAAAACCCACAGCAAGGGAAGCATCCAAAGAAGGGCAATCAAAAAGTTAGGTAAGTTTACTAGCTTTAGAATACAAAACACACCTTAATTATAGAACTATTTCATTTTTAAAACTTCAGTTTTTTAATGTACTTCTAATAACAACCTCATCTAAGGAGCCATGGAGGCTTATGAAGAAGACCTAGCCACTAAGATGCTGTGTTTCTAGTGTAGGGGTGAATTAATGCTGCTATAAGAAGAAACTGAATCACATCAGCATCAACAAACAGCCTTTTTCTTTTACACAGTAACTCATAATTTGATGACATTATTTCTCTTCATTAGTTCAAAATTAGGCAGGAAAGGAACTACATCAGACCCAGAAACACAATGATTTGGCAAGCCACAGTCACTCAGCTCATGGATTTGTGATAATCTGCAGAAAATTTGCTTGACTCTAGTACTCCATTTTTTCACATCTGTAAAGGAGTTCGATACAACCTTTTTTAAAAATCAACTTTAAACTGCAAACAGGCAAAGAGATCACGAACTGCTTGGGGGGGGGGGGCGCTGTAAAGGGCTGGGGGAAAGTTGTGTTCCTCCTGTAGGGCCAATTAAGTAACACTTCCTTGGCCTTCTTTCGAAGTAGCCACTTGTTTTCTCCTGAGGATAACTGGCTAAAATTTCCTGTCTTCTTTCCTGGCAAGACCCAGTCAGCTGTGTTAAAGCGAAGCCAGGAAGTGGCCGAGAGGCTTGTAAGCTTTTGTTTGCAAGCTCTGTCCTTGGTAAGAGGCACTTCCTTGGGACATCCCTCTTTGCATGAGGGAGTAATGAGCCACTCTGACAAGGGACTGTTGTTTATGACTTAGAAGGAATAAGCAATTCTAGAAGAAGCCATTTCCTTTGGTGCCTTAGCTTGTTCTGTTGTCTCTTTTCTGAATGGACAGGGCCACATATTCAGGGAATCTTTATGTTTCTCAGGTTCAAGTTTTGGTTCCACAGGCATACCATTTTTATCCTTTCCTTCTTTCTTCAGAACCCATTTACACAGAGCTTCCTTCTCACAAGTTTCATCACACATGCACTCTGCAAAGCTTATACAGGGCTCATTGGCTTTGCAGACCTCCTCTACTTTATATGGGTCTTGATGGTCCTGAACAAGCCAATCCTCAGTAATCACACTGGGAGCAGACATGAGTTTATTGGACTTCAAGTGGTTATTCAGGCACTTCAGACTGACCAGATTTTCAGTCTCCACACCTTTGGGCAATTGGTACAGGAATCAGGCTTGGCAAGCCAATCATACACACTATAGGACTCCTGGTAACACCTGGAACAAGAGCTTAAACTTCTCACTGGTTTCACATCTGCCATTCCCAGACTTCTCAAGCTTATGGGATTCCTGGGGAGTCACCAGCCAATCAGAAAGGTCCATCTCATCTTGATCAAGAAGCCCTAGATCTCCAACCTTTTCAATTTCAATGGAGTAAGAACTGGTAGTAGAATAGCTGTTACACTTTTGGTAACTTGGTTTTTCAGAAACTTCTTGTTGCTGACTCTTGTGGAGACAGTTTTCCAAGCCCTTTAGGTTGCCCCAGACATTATTGAAGAAACTGCAGTCCCTGGCAGAAGTCTGACTATTCTCCAAGGTCTGCTTTTTGGGTGATCCAGTCCTGGAGATTGGTGCTGGGTATGTAAGAAGCCTGGTGACAATTGGCAGGTTTGCTACCAAGGAACCATTCGCTGATAATGACAGCTGTGGTGCTGGATGCTGAGTTATGCTCTGACAATGGTATATAGGCTCTTTTCTCCAGGAAAGACCGAATATCTGATGAACTAGCATAAGCCATAAAGTGTTCAGGAATTTCAATGGTCTTGAGAGACCCAAATATGGTGATAGCCTGGCGCAGGGCAGTTATGTTGGCTTCAAAGAGTAGGACAGTGGTACCTTTAAGTTTGAGGGTCAAACTTCCCAGTCTGTCCAGGCACACGGAGACTTGATTGGCTAGATCTTTGTTTTGGGTGCAATCCAGTTGATGAATAAGACAACTGAACTGGCCCAGTAACCAGTTGAGCTGCTGGGCCTGCTGCTGAAGTGCCTTCTCTTTAAGCTGATAGATGAGATCTATCTTTTCATACACCCACACCTCACAGCTTTGAAGGCATTCCAGGTGATGACTTATGCAACTGTGAATCTGGGCTTTGACCTCTCACAAGTTATCTTTAATTTGCTGTTCAGCCCAGAGAACTCCACCAATAGCAAGCTCCAAATCCCTCTGTACATCACAACACCTCAAAAGGGGTTCTCTATTACTGGAGCAGCCTCTCTGGTCCTGTGAGGTACTCATTCTTCTCCCTGTTCCATCTAACGCCAAGTAAGGCATTTCTAGTTCAAAAGCAACAGTGACTCATGCAACTTTCCAGGTTTCCCAACACTTCCTAGAAGCACAGTCACCCTAAGAAACCTGGGTCCCATCCTTCCTGGAAGCCACAGCCTACAATTCGCTCTCCACTTCAGAGCAGGCAAGGGCACCACTCAGTACACATGCACACAGCCATGGCTGCAGGGCCCATTCTTGGCCCAGCAAGGCAAGCCCACCCCTTGGGCTCCTGCTGTGGTGCTGAGCTGCCAGAGGTAACTCACAGGCCAGGTCCCTGCCATTCCAGCTTCCTGGCAAGCAGGAGGTTGCTTTATCCAGGACTGGGGTAAGGAAGGTCCCTGAGCCTGCAGGCTGTGCCCTGCCCCTCCCATGCACCTGGCAGTGGCCCATGGGCAGAATTAGGATACTTTTATATTTCCCTTTTGATTTCTTTTCTGACTCATTGGTTCTACAGAAGTGTCATTTAGTTTTCACATATGTGTAGATTTTCCACATTTCCTCCTGTTGATTTCTAGTTTTATATCATTGTGGTCAGAAAGGATTGTTGGTATGAGTTCCTTCTTCTTAAATTTCCTAAGACTTGTTTTGTGTCCTATCACATGACCTATCCTGGAAAGTGTTCCCTGTGCACTTGAGAAGAGTGCGTATTTTGATGCTGTTTTATGGAATAGTCTACATAGGTCTAAGTCCATTTTGTCTAAATTTATGGCTCAATTCCACCATTTCTTTGTAGATTTTCTGAGTGGAGGATCTATCAGTTGTTGATACTGGGTTATGAAGTCCCCTAGTATTATTGTATTGCTGTCTATTTCTCCCTTTAGATCTGTTAGTGTTTGTTTAACATAATTAGGTGTTCTGATGTTGGGTGCATGTATATTTATGATTGTTGTGTCATCTTGATATATTGTCCCTTTATCATTATATAATTACCTTGTCTATTGTTACCATTTTTAGCTTAAAGTCTATTTTGTTTGATATGAGTATCTACATTTTATTTTTGTTTACACTTCCATGGAATATATCCTTTTATTACAGTAAGTCCCCTATGTATGAACCTTCAAGTTGTGAACTTTCAAAGATGCATACATGCCTTTGCATGTCAAATCACATGCTAGTTAACGTGTCTGGCATACACTGTCACATGTGTGCATTCTCTACAACTGGTTGTGCTTTTGTGTACTTTACTGTACAGTAATGTATAGAGTATAGTAGTACAGTATCTTTATTTCAAGCCCAGGATGTCTGGAAGCAAGTGTAAAAGCAGCAGTGATGTAGCTGATACTGCTAAGGTGCACCAAACGATAATGTTGGAAACAAAAGTGAAAATAATTGAGAGAGTGGAGCAAGGCAAAAAGATAGTAGATGTCGCTTGTTTTTATAACATGAATCATTCAACCATCGGCACGATTCTAAAGAACAAGGACAAGATCATGGAACATGTGAAGTCTGCTGTGCCAATGATGTTGACAATAATATTGATGAAGCGTATAAAAGTGATGGAGGAAATGGAGAAACTTTTCAGAGTGTGGATGCAGGATCAGCATCAGCATCGAGTCTCACTCAGCTTAATGCTGATTCAAGAGAAAGCTAAAAGGATTTATGAAGACTTGAAGAATAAACACCGTGAAGAATCAGAAGGCACATCTTTTAATGCCAGCCATGGCTGGTTTCATTGGTTCAAGGCTAGAGCCAACCTTCACAATGTAAAAGTGGCGAGGCAGTGAGTGCAGATATGGTAGCTGCCCAGGAATTTCCTAAAATGCTTCAAGAAATTATTGATGAAGGCATATATTTACCCAAGCAGGTTTTTAATGTGGATGAGACAGGACTGTACTGGAAGAGGATGCCACACCAAAGTTACATCAGGAAGGAGAAAAAGTTTTTGTCAGGCTATAAAGCAGCAAAGGATAGGCTAAATCTGTTGTTTTGTGGCAATGCTTCCGGTGATATAAAGCTAAAGCCTCTCTTAGTTAATCATTCAGAAAACCCAAGAGCGCTTGAAAACATAGCCAAGGGCTCTCTTCCCGTCGTGTGGAAGAGTAACCCCAAGGTCTGGGTTACACAGGCCATTTTCCAGGACTGGTTTTTCCACCACTTTATTCTGGAGGTAGAGAAATATTGCTTGGAGAAGAATGTCCCATTCAAAATTATTTTGCTGCTTGGCATTGCTCTGTGCCACCCCCCATTCATGGGCAACTTTCATCCCAACATCAAAGTAGTGCATCTGCCACCGAATACTTCATTGCTTATCCAACCTATGGACCAGGGAGTTATAGTGACTTTCAAGAAATATCACTTACGTCACACTTTTCCTCAGGCAGTAAAGGCAAGTGACGAATCAGGAACAACTTTGTCACAATTTTGGAAGGACTATAACATCTACAAGGCCATAAAAACATTGACTTTTCTTGGAGTAAGGTTATGGCTGTCACCATGAATGGAGTTTGGAAGAATCTTTGCCCGCAGTTTGTTCATGATTCTCATGGATTTGAGATGGTGGATGCGGAGTCCAAAGAGGTTTTCATCAATTTAGTGACCTTCAGTGAGAAGCTGGAGATAGATGTGCAAGAGGACAACTTCATTGAACTCCTTGTTGTGCAGCATGAGGAGCTTACTACTGAAGACCTGATGTAATTGGAGGCCCAAGAGAAAGGATGAATAGGGACAAGAAGAAGAAGTAACTGAAGATCCAAAGAGATTCACGACGCAGGAAATGACAAGGGGATCTTCTTTATTTGAGGAGGCACTGTTAGTTTCTCAGGCACAAGACCCAAATATAGAATGGTACACGATGGTTGCAGCAGCTGTTCAGAATACAATCCACTGCTACTGTGTCATCCATGATAAGAAAAAAAGTTACTACCCAGACATCACTGGATCATTTTTTCAAGAGGGTAGATAGAGTTGAATCCAGCAAGGAACCAGAACCTGTGCCATCAATGTCAGGCCTGAGTGAAATTGCAGCTTGCCCTCCATCTCCTGTTGCTGACAATCCTTCAGTTCTACCATCTCCCAACTCCTCTCCCTCCTCCAGTCAGTAACTATTCTGGCCTGTTCACTCGATGCCAGTCCCTGTATGCCAGCTGTTGTGCTGTACTTTTCAAGGTACTGTACTGTAAGATTAAAAATGTTTTCTTTACTTTTTGTGTTTGTTTTTTATGTATTATTTGTGTGAAAAGTATTATAAACCTATTACAATACAGTACTATATAGCTGATTGTGTTAGTTAGGTACGTAGGCTAACTTTGTTGGACTTATGAACAAATTGGACTTATGAAGGCACGCTCAGAACGGAACTCATGTGTATGTAGGGGACTTACTATACTTCACTTTGAGTCTATGTACGTCTTTAGAACTGAAGGGTGTCTCTTGTGGGCAGAATTTAGTTGGGTCCTGTTTTTCTTATCCATCTAGCCATTCTGTGTCTTTTGATTATTAATTCAATCCACTTACTTTTAGAGTGATTTTTGATATGTCAGGACTCACTTCTGCCCACTGATTGTTTCCTGGGCTTTTTAAATTTTCACTTTTTCCCATCTCTGCCTACCTTTGTCTTTAGTTGTAGAGTGGTGTAATTAAAAGTGGACTTGAAGGAAACATTAAGCTACAATGCTTAGCAAACTGACATAGGCCTCATCTCTACAGTATATTTTGCTATTAAATCGCTTGCCACAGCAGCATCAACAGCATTTTTCTTCATATTATGCCAAATTCAGAGCAGTAATGTGTATTTGAAATCAGACCCCGTATTTTACTTTGCTGTTTTAGAAGAGAGCTGAATCTTCTGCCTTGGGCCTACCTCAGTGTAAGATTCAGATAAGATTAAGTCTCTGATTGGCTTTTCTATATATTTTATACTTTTGACCTCTTCTTTAAAATCTTTACTTAGCTTTTGAGTAATCACTCTTATGACTCACCTACTCTCAGTATTTTTGTAGGTCTTTCTTCTCCATCCACACGTAAAAGTTGTTTTTCTCCAGGGTATTGTTCTTGACCTTATTCTTTTATCGTCACAATATGAGTGTTTTAACTCATACTCACAGTTTCCACTATAAGTTACATACTAATAGACCTCAAATTTATATACAGGCATACCTCAGAAATATTTTGGGTTCAATTCCAGACCACCACAATAAAGCAAATATTGCAATAAAACGAGTCACATGAATTTTTTTGGTTTCCCAATGCATATAAAAGTTGTTTATACAATAATGTAGTCTAAGTGTGCAATTAAATATGTTATTGCTAAAAAAAATGTCAACAACCACCTGAGACTTCAGTGAGTCAAAGTAATAATATCAAAGTTCACTGATCACAGATCACCGTAACAAATATAATAATAATGAAGAAGTTTGAAATATTGTGAGAATTCCTAAAATGTGACACAAAGAGATGAAGTGAGTAAATGCTGTTGGGAGAGTGGTATGATAGACTTGCTCAAAGCAGGTTTGCCACAAATGCCATGCTGCATTGTAAAAAATGCAATATCTGTGAAGTGCAATAAAGCAAAGCATAATAAAATGAGGTATGCCTGTATCTTGATCAGTCTCCTGTGTGAAGTTAATTCAGTCAACTGCAAACCTAACTTTTTAATCTAAAAATTCATTAGGCTCTTTAAATTTAGTGTATATAAAGCTGAACTCATAATCTCTTTCAAAACTACTCATCCTCTTAAACACCGTTTCTTAGTTAATGGGATTATCACCTACCAAATTCCCAAAAGGAATCAGAAATCTGGGAGTCATAACCATCGCATCTGTAGTTTTTCTTCTCAAACTTCACATTTAATTGGTCATAAGAGCTAAGAATCTACTACTCAAGATATATATATATATATATATATATATATATATATATATATATATATACAGAGAGAGAGAGAGAGAGAAAGAGAGAGTTACATAGATATATAGATATAGATATCTATCTCTTTTTTTAAAACTTCCCCATTGACACTTTTTTACCCCTTTAATTTAGGTTCTCTGTATTTCTTGCCTGGATGATTGCAGTAGTCATCTAATTATTCTGGATGTAAACTCTCCACAACTTTCCCATACTCTTTAATCTTTCCTTCATACTGATTCCAGAGTGATGTATCTAAAATAAAAATCTGATTTATTCTCATGCTTCAGTGAATCATTTCCTACAGAATAAAAATTGAATTTTTTTACAGAATAAAAATTGAATTTTTTTACAGAATAAAAATTGAATTATTTTATCATAGTCATTGCTCCATCCATACCACGGTATTTATAGTTCCCCAGAATTCACCATACAGTTTCAAGCCACAATGATTTGTGAATAGTTGCCTCTGTGAGTATTTATTCATACTCTTCTATATGCCTATCTGCTTGCATGATTTTGTACCCATCTTTCAAAATCTACTTGGTATAGCTTCTTTTGTGAAATCTTGATTTCCTTCAGTGAGTCTCTACTTTCAAGTACACATTTGACTTGACTTTAAAGAATATTTTGAAGTCGAAAAAAGACAAATTTTAGAGATATTGTGAATGAAACATGGTGGAAAGTAGTTAATACAACACTGCACTAAGGCTTAAGAAATCCATTCTTAGTTCTAGGTCTGCCAGAGAATATATATATATATATATATATATATATATATATATATATAACTTAAGTAATTTAATATCTGACTTATTTTTCCTATCTGAAAAATATTAGTGTTGAACTAAATGGCCTTAAAAGGCTCTTGCAATTGTAGCATCATTGATTTTGTAGGTCCTGTTGGAAATGGGGTGTAGGTAACTTAAGTTGAAACTGTAGAGAACTACAAGGATCTGAAGAGGTTTCAACTTTAGTGTTTAGCTGAGTACTCATCAGCATAAGAGAGAGAGAAAACTATGCAAGATTATGGAAAGAACTACCTACAAAGATAGAATAGTGATTGTAGTTTACATGGCTCATGGAAGTGTTCATTCTGTCCCCAGCTAGAGTGGAATTCCTTGTGACATACAAGGCAATCTTTAGAAAAATCAGTCTTGGTGAAAACTAATGACAGACTAAATGCTGCTCTAGTCCTTCCTAACAAATTAAAATTAAGACCTGAAAATATAACTCTTTCCAAGTAACATAAAAGCATTATTGAATAAAGATGAAGATTATTTACAAAGGGAGTGACGTCAGCATCATGGAAGCATGAGACACTCTTTTTTCTCTCCCCATCAATCTACAGCCAACAAAAGTGTCTCTGCCCAAACACAAGTATTCTGGAGAATTCCCCACATCTGTACATCTAAAAGTGGGTGTACTGGAACACATAGATGAGGTGGGACCAAGGGAGATAGCAGAGATGGTACCTGTGATGGTGGACCCCTGGCTGTGATAGCTGAGCCCACAGCCCTAGAGAACCCAGTAACAGCAGGGGATAGACAGAGTGGCACACACAACTCCAGCCTCCCAACTGCAGCATCACCTGTGGCCACAAGGAACAGAGCAGCAGCAGCAGCTGGGCCTGCAATCTGTCTATCTAACTAAAGAGGTGCCCATGACTCTGCTCTCCTATCCCCATCACAGCAGTGGCACCCATGAACCTGACAATACAAGGTATGGCAAAGATACCCATGAGCCCAGCTCCCCCTCAATCATCCCTCTCCCCCTGCAGCTGTGGAGTTGTGACACAGGAGATCCTAGATGCAGGAAACTGGCCATCCTTGTGCCCAAGGCAGCAAAGCCAGCAACGACAGCAGTGACACTGGCAAAAAGTCACCAGCAACCTTAGAAGCACAAGCAGTAAAGAGACCACCAGACAACACCTCTGAAAGAGGTGCTAGAGTATCCACTTTCTAGGGGGAGATCAAGGTGATAAAGTAGGATGACACTGAACTCACTCTCTCCAAAAACACATCAGAAATACATCTACATGTGGAGAAACTCTTGCTGAAAACAAGCTGGAGGCTGGCAGAAAGGCTATTCTATAACCAGGACTGTAAAGAAAGATACACAAAGAGTCAGGTAGGAAAGGAGAAGTGATCAGGTCAGGACCTGTGCCCCTAGCCAGGAACACAGAAGAGGAGGGGGATATCCCAGGCTTGGGAGTCCTCACTGGGGAGTGAAAGGTTTGAGACACATAATGGGAGTGAAAGGTTTGAGACACATAATGGTCACCCCAGACCTGGGGTCCGACACTGGGAAGACCAGTCCCCTTAGCTGGTTTGCAAGCCAGTGAGGCTTACTAGAGGGCTGTAAGGAACTGAGAGTCTGCTCATGAACAGAACATGCACAGGCTTGCTTATTCCCAGGAATGAGGAAGAGGAAACAGACTAAAAATGGCCTGGGGCTCTGGCTGGTTTCAAAGGACCAGCCCAGCATGCACCCTAACCCACACTGAGTGTCTGCTCTAGTCCCTCTTGCTCCAGTTCAACTCTCTATCAGAGCAAAGGCTGCCATTGCCAAGGAGATTTTACACTGGGGGAAACAGAGCTAGCTCAGACCTGGCCCTGCCTCTGAACAGGGCAATGATGGCCATTGCCAGGGAACATTCAGAATCAGCAGATTGGGAGCTACCTGAGACTCTGACTGGCCTGCTAGGACCATCCCAGCACCCTGGCCTGCACTGAGCACATCCTCCAGTTCCTCTTCCTCTGGCTCTGCTCTCTGCTGGAGTGAATGTGCCATTGATTGGGGAGGGGGTACATGCACTTGGAGGAAACAGAGCAAGCTTAGACCTGGCCCTGCCTCTAAATGGGGTGAGGGCAGCTGTTGACAGTGAATACACAGAGGCAGAAGATTGTAAACTACCTAGGGCTCTGAATGGCTTGCTGAGACTATCCCAGCATGCATCCCAGCCCACAACAGGTGTGCACTCGAGCACCTCTTGCTCCAGCACTACTGTCCACTAGGGAAGAAGTGCCCTTGCCAAGGGGAGAGTGCACACTTAGAAGGAATAGAACCAGCTCAGAACTAAACCTCATGACTTCTGATCCAACATTTGAGGCCAGACTCCACCCCTGATAGGGCAGTGACAACCATTTCACAGAGGAGAAGTCCTAGCTCACACATGGGTCGGGTTTTAACCCTTCCATTTCCAGCCCTACCTCCTACCAAGGTGGTAGCTGCCAGCACACCACAAAGAACGATGTGACCCATGCTCACTTTAGATCCAGCTCTCCCAACAAAGGCACTGGACACATGTAGACTTCATAGGGACACTCCCACTCAAAGACAGCCCTTTAAGACTGAGATAGGTAACTGTTTAATTTCATAGAGACAGAGAAAGGTAAACCCAATGAGAAGATGGGATTTTGTTTCAAATGAAAGAACAAAGGGGAGTTCCCTGGTGGTCTAGTGGTTAGGGTTTGGCACTTTCACTGCCATAGCCCAGGTTCAATCCCTGGTCAGGAAAATGAGGTGCCACAAGCCATGCAGTGTGAGGAGGAAAAAAAAATCAAGGAAAACAAACACTAACAAACAGAGATAAATATTTACCTGAGGGCTTCCCTGGTAGTGCAGTGGTTAAGAATCCACCTGCCAGTGCAGGGGACACAGGTTCAAGCCCTGGTCCAGGAAGATCCCACATGCCACGGAGCAACTAAGTCCATGTGCACAACTACTGAGCCTGCACTCTAGAGCCCATGAGCCACAACTACTGAGCCAACGTGCCACAACTGAAGCCCACATGCCTAGAACCTGTGCTCCACAACAAGAGAAACCACCGCAATGAGAAGCCTGCACACTGCAACAAAAGAGTAGCCCACATTCACTGCAACTAGAGAAAGACCGTGCACAACAATGAAGACCCAACACAGCCAAAAGTAAATAAATAAATTATTTTTTTTTAAAAAATAATAATTTACCTGATAAAGATTTCAAAGCATTAGTAATACATGCACTAACTGAACTTAGGGAAAAAATAGATGAACTAAATGAGAATTTTAAGAAGAATCTAGAAAATATAAAAAGAACCAGTCAGAAATGAAGAATACAGTAACTGAAATGAAAAACGCACTACAAAGAATTAGCAGACTAGGTGACACACAAAAATATATAAACAATCTGGAAGGTACAATAATGGCAATAGGGTTTCCCTGGTGGTGCAGTGGTTGAGAGTCCACCTGCCGATGCAGGGGACACGGGTTTGTGCCCCGGTCCGGGAAGATTCCACATGCCGTGGAGCAGCTGGGCCCGTGAGCCATGGCCACTGAGCCTGTGCGTCCAGAGCCTGTGCTCTGCAACGGGAAAGGCCAGAACAGTGAGAGGCCCGTGTACCGCAAAAGAAAATAATGGCAATAACCCAACCAGAACAGAAAAAGAAAAACAAATTTTTAAAAATGAGGATAGTTTAAAGGACCTCTAAGGCTACACCAAGCATACTAACATTCACATAGGGGTCCCAGAAGGAGAGAGAGAGAAAGAGGTAGAAAATGTATTTGATGAAGTTATGGCTGAAAACTCCCTGAAGCTGAAGGAAGAAACAGATTTTCAGGTACAGGAATTACAGAGATTTCCAAACAAGATAAACCCAGAAAGAGCCACAGAGAGTTCATGCTTTGTGTAGTTACAGTATGCATGAATTTCAAGCTTAGTTAAATTAATACATCCCTAATAAAAGGAATTAGGAAAAGAAGAACAACAACAAAAACGAAAGCCAAACTCAGCAGAAGTAAGGAAATAATAAAGATCAGAGAGAAAATAAAGACCAAATAAAGGACCACAAATAACATGTTGGCAAGGATGTGGAGAAAAGGGAACCCTAGTACCATGTTGGTGGGAATATAAACAGGAGTACCCATTAGATAAAACAGTATGGAGTTTCCTCAAAAAAACTAAAAATAGAATTACCATATGGTCCAGCAATTCCACTCCTAGGTATTTACTTGAAGAAAACAAAAACAGTAATTTGAAAAGATACATGCATCCCAATGTTCATAGCAGCATTGTTCTTAATAACAAAGATATGAAAGCAACCTAAGTGTCCATCAACAGATGACTGAATAAGGAAACTGTGGTTTATATCATATATAAACATATATGACCCAGCAATAAAAAAAGAATGAAATTCTGCCATTTAAAACAACATGGATGGACCTGGAGTGTATTATGCTTAGTGAAATAAATCAGACAAAGGCAATTACTGTATGTTATCACTTACATGTGAAATCTTAAAAATAAAACAAGCTATTACATAAGAACAGAAACTCCCAGACATTGAGAACAAACCTGTGATTCACAATGGGAAAAGGTATAGGAGAGGGACAAGATAGAGGTAGGGGATTAAGAGGTACAAACTACTATATATAAAAGAAATAAGAAGAGGGAGTCAGATAAAGGTAGTGAAATGGGAGGACATGGAGCTCACCTCGCCTCCCGTATACACATCAAAAACACATCTACATGTGGAATAATTATCATGGGAAAAGAAAAAAAGATGAAAATGGCATAATTCCTATATACCCAATGCTGCAAGAAAGATTTCCATGCAACTGGGTAGGATGGAAAAAAGACATAGGGTTGGTTCTTCTGCCCTTGGGAAAGATCTGAAAGGAAGAGAAAGTACACATGGGCAGACCATTAGGGAGTGAGTAGGTTGAGCCGAAGACTGCATGCCCCTGTCCTGGGGTGCTATACAAAGGAGACAAGACCCTTGGCTGCTAGGAGAAGTGCTTAGATGGATATAAGTGAGGGAAAAGGATAGACTCCACTTGCAAGTAGAATGTGAGCACTGACCTGACAATAAATAGGGTGTAGAAAACTTTGTACTAGTGGTTGACACATCACCTCACTCCCCAATCAAAGGGGTGAACACCCTGGGGCTGCTATTTCCACACTGAAGCTTGGCATGGGATCTGGGCTACCCAGGCCCTGGAAAAAAGACTTGGTCTAGCTACACATGGACAGACCAGAGACCTGGTGTGTGGTCAAGTGGATCAGTGCTGGCCATTGTTGGCACTTACTCAAGTGGTGCCTCAGGATACTCTGTGACTTCCACACATTGCTCACTGCTCCCATATGAGAAAGTGCTCTGATCCCACCCACTCTAAGCCACAGATTGGTACTGGATCTGGGGAAGACAGGTCCTTGGAAAAGGTGAGCTCTAGGGACAGAGAGGAGGCTGGGGTCCTGGGTTGTTGTGTGGGTGAGGTGACAGCAACCAATGTTGGCACTGACTCAATCAGCACCACAGAAGCAGCTCAGATCTCAGAGAGCAGTGCAGCCAATTCAGTTCCTGCTACCACAAGGTCCTGAACACAAGCCCAAGCCTAGCAAATGCTCCAACTCTACCCACTCCATACCACAGCATTGCACCATATCTGGGAGGCCCAGAACAGGGAGAGGGACACAACCTTGGGCTGCATCTGAGTGGAGACATGGAGACTTACACAGACAATGCATCAGACCTCTGTGAGCACACGAGTCTCACTTAACATCAGCACTCCCCTCTTTGGAGCAGCACATGCACTCAGAGGAAACAGAACCTGCTCAATCCCGATCCTAAGGGCTTCTGCTATAACAACTGTGGAGTGGACCCCACACCAACTGAGAGGGTGGAAACAGCCATGGAGCAAAGAGGAAGTCCTGCCTCATACCCTACACAGACTTTAGATCCTCCAACACCAGCCACACTCCCTATCAAGGTGATAGTGCTCAGCACATCCTGAGGAAAGACATGGCTGTCGTTCACATCAAAACCAGCCTTCACACAAAGATATTGGACACATGCAGTCTACACAGGGACACTCGCACATGAAAACATGCCTTCAAGACCACAATAGATAACTGTTTCACCTAAATTCATTGAGGCAGAGAAAGTTTAGTAAAATAAAAAGGCACAGGAACAACCCCCAATTAAAAGAGCAAGAGGAAAACCCTGAGAGACTAAATAAAGAAACAGAGATCATCAGTCTACCAGACATTGAGTTCCAAAAAGAGGTGATAAAAATGTTAACTGAATTAAGAAAGATTACCAATATAAACACAGATCATTATAACAAGACACTATTAACTATAAACATGACCCAATCAAAAATAGATAATTCAATTTCTGAGATAAAAAGTAATCTACAAGCAATGAGTAGCTGATCAAAAGACGCAGAAGAATGAATAAGTGATCAGGAAGGCAGAAAAAATGAAAATCACACAATGAAAAGAGCAGACAGAAAAAACAAATGAAAAAAGCATGAAAGCAAGGTACAAGATCTATGGGATAATATAAAATGTACCAGAAGGAGAAGAGAGACAGAAGGGGATTAAAAATGTATTTGAAGAAATTATGGCTGAAAAATTCTGAAACCTAACTCCTGAGGAAACAGATATTGAGGTACAGGAAGAACAGAGGCTCCCAAACAAAATGAAACCAAACAGACCCACACCAAGACATATTATAATTAAAATGGCAAAAAGTTGAAGATAAAGAGAATATTCTAAATGCAGCAAGAGAAGTGCAAAGAGTCATATACAAGGGAAACTCTATAATGCTATCAGCTTATTTCTCTGCAGAAAAGTTGCAGGACAGAAGGGTGTGGCATGATATATTCAAAGTCCTGAAAGGGAAAACCCTGCAACCTAGGATAGTCTACCCAGAAAGATTATCATTTAGAACAGAAGGAGAGATTAACAATTTCTCAGACAAGCAAAAACTAAAAGAAGTCATCAATAATAAACCTTCCCTAAAAGAAATGTTGAAGGGTCTTCTCTAAATGGAAAACAAGCTGGAATCTATAGAAAAAGGAAAATCCCAATAGGACAGGCAAATATATAGTAAGGCTTGAAGATCACTTGAACAAGGCAGTACATAGATTAAAAAACAACAAAAAATTTGTAGGAGATATTATAACTACAAGAAACAGTAAAAGGATAAGCATGAAGATGTAAAATAGAACATGAAAGACACAAAATGTAGGGCAGGGGTGTAAAAAATGTGGATCATTTAGAATGTGTTTCAGATTAAGTGATTACTAGTTTAAAGCAAGTAGATATAGTTACAGGTCAACATACATAAATGCCATTGTAACCACAAACCACAAACCTACAATAGATACACACAAACAAGAGAGAAAGGAACACAAGCATTCTACTCAAGAAAATCATCAAACCACATGGGAAGAAACTAAAAGAAGAAGAACAGAGAAGCACTACAAAAACAAAACAGAAAACAAGTAACAAAATGGAAATGCATTCATACCTGTCAGTAATCACCTTAAATGTCAGTGAACTAATGCTACATCAAATGATATAGAGTGGCTGATTGGATAATAAAACAATACCTGCTAATTATGAGGCCTCCAAGAGTTTTACTTCAAAGTGAAAAACACACACAGACTGAAAGTGAGGGGATGGAAAATGATATTTGATGCAAATGGAAATGAGAAGAAAGTGGGGGTAGCAATATTCATATCAGACAAAATAGACTTTAAAAGAAATGATGTAATTAAACACAAAGAAGGACATTGTATAATGATGAAGGGATCAATAAAAAAGAGGATTTTACACTCGTTAACATACACACACCCAATACAGGAGCACTTAAATACATAAATCAAATGCTGACAGACATAAAGGGAGAAACTGACAATAAAACAATAATAGTAAGAGATTTTCATAGCCCATTGATGATATAGCAATGGACATATCATCCAGGCAGAAAATCAATAGGGCAACAGAGGTCCTAAATTACACAACAGACCAGTTGGATGTAATTGCTATCTACAGGACACAACATCCAAGAAAAGCAGAATACACACTTTTCTCAAGTGCACATGGAACATTCTCCAGGGTAGAGAACATACTAGGTCACAAAACAAGCCTCAGCAAATTTAAGAGGAAAGAAATTATATCAAGCATAATTTCTGAACACAACTGAATGAAACCAGAAATCAACTACAGAAAGAAAAATGGAAAAAGAACAAACACATGGGGACTAAAAAACTTTTCTGCTACAAAACCAATGTAAACAATGAAATCAAACAAGAAATCAGAAAATACCTCAAGAAAAACAAAAATGAAAACACATTATAAAACCTATGGGATGCAGCAAAAGCAGTTTCAAGAGGGAAGTTCTTAGGGACACAGGATTTGCTCAAGAAACAAGTAACATCTCAACTAAACAACCTAACCTACCACCTTTAAAAGAATCCGGAAGAGAAGAACAAACAAAGCCCAAGGTCAGCAGAAGGAAAGGCATAATAAAGATCAGAGAGGAAATAAAATAGAAACCAAAAAAAAAAAAAAATAGAAAAATCAATGAACCTAAGAACTTTTTTAAGAAACATAAGCAAAATTGACAAAACTTTAGCCAGGCTCACCAAGAAGAAAAGAGAGGTCCCAAAAAACAAAATAAGAAATGAAAGTGAAGAAATAACAACTGATACTACAGATAAACAAAAGAATAATAAGAAAATATTATGAACAGTATGTGACAATAAAATTGGACAACCTAGAGAAATGGGTAAATTTCTAGAAACATTCAGCCTGCCAAGACTGAGTCAGAAAGATACAGACAATTTGAACAGACTGGTCACTAGAAGTGAAATAGAATCTGTAATAAAAATAAATTCCCTGGAAACAAAAGTCCATGACCAGACAGCTTCACTGTGGAATTCTACCAAACTTATAATGGAAGAACTTACACCTATCCTTCTCAAACTATTCAAAAAAAAATGAAGAGGGAACACTCCTAAATGCATTCTACAAGACAACCATTATCCTGAAAATGAAACCAGAGAAAGACACTGCAAAAAAAAAAAGAAAGAAATTTACAAGCCAATATCTCTGAAGAATATAGATACAAAAATCCTCATCAAAATATTGGCAAACCTAAATCAACAATGTATAAAAAGGATCATACACCATGGTCAAGTGGGATTTATTCCAGGGATGCAAGCATGGTTCAATATCCATAAATCTATCAATGTGATACATCACAGTAACAAAAGGAAGGATAAAAATCACATGATCATCTTAATAGATGCAGAAGAAGGATTGGAGAAAATTCAACATCATTCACATTAAAAACTCTCTTCCAACTGGTTATAGAGGGAACATATCTCAACATAATAAAGGCCACATACAACAAGCCCCCAGCCAACTCAATACTCAATGGTGAAAAGCTGAAAGCCTTCCTGCTGGATTTAGGAACACGGTACATATGCCCACTCTCACTACTTCTATTTAACACAGTATTGGAAGCCTGAGCCACAGCAATAAAAAAAGAATAAGAAATAAAAACGGTCCAAATTGGAAGGCAATAGATAAAATTGTCACTATTTGCAGATGACATGATACTCTGTATAGAGATCCCTAAAGTTTCTACCCAAATATTTTAGAACTACTAAATGAATTGAGCAAGGGTGCAGGATATAAGATTAGTATACAGAAATTTTTGCATTTATATACACTAATAATGAACAATTTGAAAGGGAATTTCTTAAAAAATTAGTTTTTAAATTACATCAAAAATATACCTAGGAATAAACTTACCCAAGGAGGTGAACATCCTATACCCTGAAATCTATAAAACATTGACAAAAGAAACTGCAGATGAGTCACTGAAATGAAAATATATCCTGTATTCTTGGACTGGAAGAATCAGTATTACTTAAGTGGACATACTATCCAAAGAAATCTACAGATATAATTCAATTCCTATCAAAATACCCAGGACATTTTTCAGAGCACTAGAAAAACTATTGCTAAAATTTATATGGGACCACAAGAGACCCCAAATTGCCAAAGAAATCCTGAGAAAATTAGAACAAAGTTGGATCTATGTCTCCCAGACTTCATAATTTACTACAAAGCTACAATTATCAAAAGTGTGTGGTACCTGCAGAAATACAGACACCTAAATAAATGGAACAGAAAAGAGAGCCCAGAAAACAGCACATACAGTTCTATCAATTAATCTGTGACAAAGGAAGCAAGAATATTCAATGGGGAAAAGACAGTCTTTTCAGCAAATGGTATTGGAAAAACTACATAGCCACAGGTAGAAGAATGAAATTAGAACATTCTCTAACACCACACACAAAAATAAACTCAAAATGCATTAGAAATCTAAATGTAAGGCTGGATACTATAAAACTCCTAGAGGAAAACAGGCAGAACACACTCTGACATAAATTGCGGCAATACATTTTTTGGATCTGTCTTCTAGAGTTGTGGAAATAAAAGCAAAAGTAAACAAATGGGATCAAATTTAACTTAAAAGCATTGGCACAGCAGAGGAAACCATAGACAAAATGGAAAGCCAACCTATGGAATGGAAGCAAATATTTGCAAATGATGAAATTGACAAGGAGTTAATATACAAAATATACAAACAGCTCATACAGATCAATATCAAAAAAGAAACAACACAATCAAAAAATGGACAGAAGACCTGAATAGACATTTCTCCAAAGAAGACATACAGATAGCCAGCAGGAACATGAAAAGCTGCTCAATATCACTTATTACAGAAATACAATTCAAACTCAATGAGGTATAACCTAACATCAGTCAGAATGGCGTTCATCAAAACATCTACAAATAATAAATGCTGTAGAGGATGTGGAGAAAGGGGAACACTTGTATGCTGTTCATAGGAATGTAAATTGATGCAGCATCCATGGAAAAAAGTATGGAAACTCCTTAAAAAACTAAAAATAGGACTACCGTATGATCCAGCAACTCCACTCCTGTGTATACATCCAGAAAAAATAAATACACTAATTCAAAAATACAATTGCACACCAATGTTCATAGTAACACTATTTACAATGGCCAAGATATGGAAGCAACCCAAGTGCCCATCAACAGATGATAGGACTAAATACATTAATACTGTAATATTATATATTATGTATTATATTATATATTATATATACACTAATGTATATATTAGAGCATATATATATATATATATATATACAAGGAAATATCACTCATCTATGAAAAACACTGAACACTGAAATACTGCCATTTGCAAGAATGTGAATGGACCTAGAGAATATTATGCTTAGTGAAATAAGTCAGGTAATGACAAATACTATATGATATAACTTATATGTGGAATCTAAAAAATAATACAAATGAATATACATACAAAACAGAAACAGACTCGCAAAAAATGAAAACAATTTTGTGGTTATCAAAGGGGTAGGGAATAGTGGAGGGACAAATTAGGGGTATGGTATTAACAAACACAAACTACTATAAATAAAATATATAAGCACCAACCTGTATTGGAAGAGAATTTGGAAAAGAATAGATACATGTACGTGTATAACTGGATCACTTTGTTTTATACCTGAAACTAACACAACATTGTTAATCAACTATACTCCAATATAAAATAATTTTTTAAATAGATAAGCACAAGGGATTTAATGTATAGCACACAGAACTATACCCATTATCTTTTAATAACCTATAATGGAATATAATCTGCAAAAATACTGAATCACTATGCTGTGCACTTGAAACTAACAGAATACTGTAAGTCAACTCTAATTCAATAAAAAAATGCAAAAATTAAAAGAAATAAGAAATTCACGGATAAATCAAAACTTGGGTTTGGGGCATTGTTCATTACTCATAGACCTAACATACACAATTCTATATGGAGGCAATGAGGTTAGAATGAAAGGATAATACAGAGTAACTAAAATAAAATGATGAAATAAAGAAAAACAGTAAAGGTAGATACAATGGTACATATAAAAGTGAATAGTATTTTATTTTTAGTTTGTAACTTCTCTTTTTGTTCCTATATAATGTAAAAAACAAATACATAGAAGGGGAGAGGGGGAAGATGGAGATGCAGAGATCACCTTCCTCCCCACAGATACATCAGAAATACATCTACACGTGGAACAACTCCTACAAAACACCTACTGAACACTGGCAGAAGACCTCAGACCTCCCAAAAGGCAAGAAACTACCCACGTACCTGGGTAGGACAAAAGAAAAAAGAATAAACAGAGGCAAAAGAATAGGGACGGGACCTGCACCAGTGAGAGGGAGCTGTGAAGGAGGAAGGGTTTCCACACACCAGGAAGCCCCTTCGTGGGTGGAGACTGTGGGTGGCGGAAGGGAGAAGCTTCAGAGCCACAGAGGAGAGTGCAGCAATAGGGGTGCAGAGGGCAAAGCGGAGAGATTCCCGCACAGAGGATAGATGCCAAACAGCACTCACAAGCCCAAGAGGCTTGTCTGCTCACCCGCCGGGGTGGGCGGGACTGGGAGCTGAGGCTCGTGCTTCCGTAGGAGCGCAGGGAGAGGACTAGTGTTGGCAGCATGAGCACAGTCTGCAGGGTGTTAGTGCACCACGGCTAGCGGTAGGGAGTCCAGGGAAAAGTCTGGACCTGCCAAAGAGGCAAGAGACTTTTTCTTCCCTCTTTGTTTCCTGGTGTGCGAGGAGAGGGTATTAAGAGTGCAGCTTAAAGGAGCTCCAGAGACAGACGTGAGCCACGGCTAACACCACAGACCCTGGAGACTGGCATGAGATGCTAAGGCTGCGGCTGCTGCCACCAAGAAGCCTGTGTGCGAGCACAGGTCACTATCCACACCTCCCTCCCGGGAGCCTGTGCAGCCCGCCACTGCCAGGGTCCCGGGATCCAGGTAGAACTTCCCTGGAAGAACGCACGGTGAGCCTCAGGCTGGTGCAATGCCCCACTGGCCTCTGTCTCTGCAGGCTTGCCTCACATTATGCCCCTCCCTCCCCTAGGCCTGAGGGAGCCAGAGCCCCCGAATCAGCTGCTCCTTTAACCCCTCCTGTCTGAGGGAAGAACAGATGCCCTCCGGTGACCTATATGCAGACGTGGGGCCAAATCCAAAGCTGAACCCCGGGAGCTGTGTTAAAATGAAGAGAAATGGAAATTTCTCCCACCAGCCTCAGAGAAACGTATTAAATCTCCACAATCAACTAGATGTACCCTGCATCTGTGGAATACATGAATAGACAACAAATCATCCCAAATTGAGGAGGTGCACTTTGGGATCAATGATATATATATTTTTTTCCCTTTTCCTCTTTTCGTGAGTGTGTATGTGTAGGCTTCTGTGTGAGATTTTGTCTGTATAGCTTTGCTTTCACCATTTGTCCTAGGGTTCTATCTATCCGTTTTTTTTTAACTTAAAATTTTTTTTCTCTTAATAATTACTTTTTATTTTTAATAACTATTTTATTTTATATTACTTTATTTTATTTCCTTTTATCGTCTTTCTTTCTGTCTTTCTTTCTACTTTTTCTCCCTTTTATTCTCAGCTGTGTGGATGAAGGGCTCTTGGTGATGCAGCCAGTAGTCAGTGCTGTGCCTCTGAGGTGGGAGAGCCAACTTCAGAACACTGGTCCACAAGAGACCTCTGAGCTCCATGTAATATCAAACGGCAAAAATCTCCCAGAGATCTCCATCTCAACACCAACCCACAGCTTCACTCAACGACAAGCAAGCTACAGTGCTGGACACCCTATTCCAAACAAAAAGCAAGACAGGAGCACAACCCCACCCATTAGCAGAGACACTGCCTAAAATAATAATAAGTCCACAGACACCCCAAAACACATCTCCAGACATGGAATTGTCCACCAGAAAGACAAGATCCAACCTCATCCACCAGAACACAGACACTAGTCCCCTCCACCAGGAAGCCTACACAACCCACTAAACTAACATTAGCCACTGTTGATAGACACCAAAAACAACGGGAACTATGAACATGCAGCCTGCAAAAAGAAGACCCCAAACACAGTAAGATAAGCAAAATGAGAAGACAGAAAAACACACAGCAGATGAAGGAGCAAGAAAAAACGCCACCAGACCTAACGAAGAGGAAATAGGCAGTCTACCTGAAAAAGAATTCAGAATAATGATAGTAAAGATGATCCAAAATCTTGGAAAGAGAATAGAGAAAATGCAAAAAACATTTAACAATGACCTAGAAGGACTAAAGATGAAACAAGCAATGACAAACAACACAACAAATGAAATAAAAAATACACTAGAAGGGATCAATAGCAGAATAACTGAGGCAAAAGAACGGATAAGTGACCTGGAAGATAAAATAGTGGAAATAACTACTGCAGAGCAGAATAAAGAAAAAAGAATGAAAAGAACTGAAGACAGTCTCAGAGACCTCTGCGACAACATTAAATGCACCAAAATTCGAATTATAGGGGTTCCAGAAGAAGAAGAGAAAAAGAAAGGGACTGAGAAAATATTTGAAGAGATTATAGTTGATAACTTCCCTAATATGGGAAAGGAAATAATTAATCAAGTCCAGGCAGCACAGAGAGTCCCATACAGGATAAATCCAAGGAGAAACACGCCAAGACAAATATTAATCAAACTATCAAAAATTAAATACAAAGAAAACATATTAAAAGCAGCAAGGGAAAACAACAAATAACACACAAGGGAATCCCCATAAGGTTAACAGCTGATTTTTCATCAGAAACTCTGCAAGCCAGAAGCGACAGGCAGGACATATTTAAAGTGATGAAGGAGTAAAACCTACAACCAAGATTACTCTACTGAGCAAGGATCTCATTCAGAATTGATGGATAAATTAAAAGTTTTACAGGCAAGCAAAAGCTAAGAGAATTCAGTACCACCAAACAACTTTTACAAGAAATGCTAAAGGAATTTCTCTAGGCAAGAAACACAAGAGAAGGAAAAGACCTACAATAATAAACCAAAAAGAATCCATAAAATGGTAATAGGAACATACATATCGATAATTAGCTTAAATGTAAATGGATGAAATGCTCCAACCAAAAGACAAAGACTCGCTTAATGTATACAAAAACAAGACCCATATATATGCTGTCGACAAGAGACCCACTTCAGACCTAGAGACACATAGAGACTGAAAGTGAGGGGATGGAAAACGATATTCCATGCAAATGGAAACCAAAAGAAAGCTGGAATAGCAATTCCCATATCAGACAAAATAAACTTTAATATAAAGTCTATTAGAACAGACAAAGAAGGACACTACATAATGATCAAGGGATCGATCCAAGAAGAAGATATAACAAATGTAAATATTTATGCACCCAATATAGGAGCACCTCAATACATTAGGACAATACTAACAGCCATAAAAGGGGAAATTGACAGTAACACATTCGTAGCAGTGCACTTTAACACCCCACTTTCACCAATGGACAGATCATCCAAAATGAAAATAAAGAAGGAAACACACGCTTTAAATGATAAGTTAAACAAGATGGACTTAATTGATATTTGTAGGACATTCCATTCAAAAACAACAGAATACACATTTTTCTCAAGTGCTCATGGAACATTCTCCAGGATAGATCGTATCTTGGGTCACAAATCAAGCCTTGGTAAATTTAAGAAAATTGAAATTGTATCAAGTACCTTTTTCGACCACAACACTATGAGACTAGATATCAATTACAGGAAAAGATCTGTAAAACATACAAACAAATGGAGGCTTAACAATACACTACTTAATAACGAAGTGATCACTGAAGAAATCAAAGAGGAAATCAAAAAATACCTAGAAACAAATGGCAATGGAGACACAATGACCAAAAACCTATGGGATGCAGCAAAAGCAGTTCTAAGAGGGAAGTTTATAGCAATACAATCCTACCTTAAGAAACAGGAAACATCTCGAATAAATAACCTAACCTTGCTCCTAAAGCAATTAGAGAAAGAAGGACAAAAAATACCCAAAGTTAGCAGAAGGAAAGAAATCATAAATATCTGATCATAAATAAATGAAAAAGTAATGAAGGAAATGATAACAAAGATCAATAAAACTAAAAGCCGGTTCTTTGAGAAGATAAACAAAATAGATAAACCTTTAGCCAGACTCATCAAGAAAAGAAGGGAGAAGGCTCAAATCAATAGAATTAGAAATGAAAAAGGAGAAGTAACAACTGGCACTGCACAAATACAAAACATCATGAGAGATTACTACAAGCAACTCTATGCCAATAAAATAGACCACCTGGAAGAAATGGACAAATTCTTAGAAATGCACAACCTGCCAAGACTGAATCTGGAAGAAATAGAAAACATGAACAGACCAATCACAAGCTCTGAAATTGAAACTGTGATTAAAAATCTTTCAACAAACAAAAGCCCAGGACCAGATGGCTTCACAGGCGAATTCTATCAAACATTTACAGAAGAGCTAAAACCTATCCTTCTCAAACTCTTCCAAAATATAGCAGAGGGAGGAACACTCCCAAACTCATTCTATGAGGCCACCATCGCCCTGATACCAAAAGCAGACAAGGATGTCACAAAGAAAGAAACCTACAGGCCAATATCACTGATGAACATAGATGCAAAAATCCTCAACAAAATACTAGCAAACAGAATCCAACAGCACATTTAAATGATCATACACTATGATCAAGTGGGGTTTATTCCAGGAAGCAAGGATTCTTCAATATATGCAAATAAATCCATGTGCTACACCATATTAACAAATTGAAGGAGAAAAATCATATGGTCATCTCAATAGATGCAGAGAAAGCTTTAGACAAAATTCAACACCGATTTATGATAAAAACCCTCTGGAAAGTAGGCATAGTGGGAACTTTCCTCAATATAATAAAGGCCATATATGACAAACCCACAGCCAACATCATCCTCAATGGTGAAAAACTGAAAGCATTTCCGCTAAGATCAGGAACAAGACAAGGTTTCCCACTCTCACCACTCTTATTCAACATAGTTTTGGAAGTTTTAGCCACAGCAATCACAGAAGCAAAGGAAGTAAAAGGAATCCAATTCAGCAAAGAAGTAAAGCTGTCACTGTTTGCAGATGACATGATGCTATACATAGAGAATCCTAAAAATGCTACCAGAAAACGACTAGAGCTAATCAATGAATTTGGTAAAGTAGCAGGATACAAAATTAATGCACAGAAATCTCTGGCATTCCTATACACTAATGATGAAAAATCTGAAAGTGAAATTAAGAAAACACTCCGATTTACCACTGCAACAAAAAGAATAAAATATCTAGGAATAAACCTACCTAAGGAGGCAAAAGACCTGTATGCAGAAAATTATAAGACACTGATGAAAGCTATTAAAGATGAAACATATAGATGGTGAGATATACCATGTTCTTGGATTGGAAGAATTAAAATTGTGAAAATGACTGTATTACCCAAAGCAATCTACAGATTCAGTGCAATCCCTATCAAACTACCACTGGCAGTTTTCACAGAACTAGAACAAAAAATTACTATGGAAACACAAAAAACCCAGAATAGCCAAAGCAATCATGATAACAAAAATGGGGCTGGAGGAATCAGGCTCCCTGACTTCAGACTATACTACAAAGCTACAGTAATCAAGACAGTATGGTTCTGGCACAAAAACAGAAATATAGATCAATGGAACAGGATAGAAATCCCAGAGATAAATCCACGCACATATGGTCTCCTTACCTTTGATAAAGGAGGCAGGAATGTATAGTGGAGAAAGGACAGCCTCTTCAATAAGTGGTGCTTGGAAAACTGGACAGGCACATATAAAAGTATGAGATTAGAACACTCCCTAACACCATACACAAAGATAAGCTCAAAATTGGTTAAAGACCTAAATGTTAGACCAGAAACGAATAAACTCTTAGTGGAAAACTTAAGCAGAACCCTCTATGCCATAAATCACAGCAAGATTCTTTTTGACCCACTTCCTAGAGAAATGGAAATAAAAACAAATATAAACAAATGGGACCTAATGAAACTTAAAAGCTTTTTCACAGTAAAGGACACCATAAACAAGGCCAAAAGACAACCCTCAGAATGGGAGAAAATATTTTCAAATGAAGCAACGGACAAACGATTAATCTCCAAAATTTACAAGCAGCTCATGCAGCTCAATATGAAAAAAACAAACAACCCAATCCAAAAATGGGCAGAAGACCTAAATAGACATTTCTCCAAAGATATACAGATTGCCAACAAACACATGAAATAATGCTCAACATCATTAATCATTAGAGAAATGCAAAACAAAACTACAACAAGATATCATCTCTCATCAGTCAGAATGGCCATCAGCAAAAAATCTAGAAACAATAAATGCTGGATAGCCTGTGGAGAAAAGGGAACACTCTTGCACTGCTGATGGGAATGTAAATTGATACAGCCACTATAAAGAACAGTATGGAGGTTCCTTAAAAACCTTAAAAATACTACCATATGACCCAGCAACCTCACTGATGGGCATATACACTGTGAAAACCATCATTCAAAAAGAGTCATGTACCACAATGTTCATTCCAGCTCTATTTACAATAGCAAGGACATGGAAGAACCAAAGTGTTCATCAACAGATGAGTGGACAAGGAAGATATGGCACATATATACAATGGAATATTACTCAGCCTTAAGCTCTATTTACAGTAGCCTGGAGATGGAAACAACCTAAGTGTCCATCATCGGATGAATGGATAAAGAAGATGTGGCACATATATACAATGGAATACTACTCAGCCATAAAACAAAATGAAATTGAGTTATCTGTAGTGAGGTGGATGGACCTTGAGTCTGTCATACAGAGCGAAGTAAGTCGGAAAGAGAAAGACAAATACCCTATGCTATCACATATATATGGAATCTAAGAAAAAAATGTCATGAAGAACCTAGGGGTAAGACAGGAATAAAGACAGAGACCTACTAGAGAATGGAATTGAGTATATTGGGGGGTGGAAGGGTAAGCTGTGACAAGGTGAGAGAGTGGCATGGACATATATACACTACCGAACATAAAATAGATAGCTAGTGGGAAGCAGCTGCATAGCACAGGGAGATCAGCTCGGTGCATTGTGACCACCTAGAGGAGTGGGAAACGGAGGATGGAAGGGAGGGAGATGCAAGAGGGAAGAGATATGGGAACATATGTATATGTATAACTGATTCAATTTGTTATAAAACAGAAACTAACACACCATTTTTAAACAATTATACTCCAATAAAGATGTAAAAAAAAAGTAGCTGGGCCAAGCATTTGGAAATATTATAGGCCTGAATTTTTCCACTGAAGTCTTATGTCCTTGTGGCCAAAGAACTGCATCCCAGCTCTCTGGAATTATCTGATCAATTTGACATTCACTAGATTTTATTTTGCTAACAATGTTTTGGCCAGCATTTTCTTTCCAATTATTGCTTTATCAACGTTTTGCAAGGTTCTTGAAATAGGAAGAAATTTGATTTATGTAGTAGAACGTAACATCAGCAGTTGATTTAGTTATGGGGCAGAAATGCATATGGAAATGTTTTAAAGAAATCTCCATTGTCAATTAGTTTTTGAAAACAAAGAAAATTCAAATTTTTAAATATAAAAAGATTCACAGTAAACTATGAAATGTATTTTTGGAACAACAATATGTAATTTATTTCCTTTTTTACTGGTACTCCCTCCCCCACCTTCTACGAAAACATTGTTATTAAAATGTGTCAAAAAAAAAGAAATACATAAAACAATAATTATAAAAGTATATTAATGTGCACACAACAGATAACCATGTAATTTGGGACAATAACAACATAAAGTGGAGAAAGATGGACATGTATAGAAATATGTATTTTGTATTCAGTTTTAGAAAAGCTGGTATTAATTTAAGGTACATTTTTATAATGTTAAGATGTTATTTTTAATTTGGAGGTAAACACTAAGAAAAACCTAAAATACATACAAAATTGGAAATAAAAGGATAAAACAATACAATTGAAAATATTAAACAGAAAGCAAGGCAGTAATAGAAAAATTGAGGAGAAAAACTTATTAGAATGTTAGAAAACAAAGTAAAATGACACAATTCTTGCATGTCAATAGTTACTTTAAATTTCAATGAATGAAACTCACCAATTAAATGGCTCAGATTGACAGAATGAAGAAAAAAAATATGATCCAACTAAATTCTGTCTATAAGAACATCACTTTAGATTCTAAGACATAAATACATTGAAATTTAAGGGGTGGACAAAGATATTCTGTGCAAATCATAACCAAAATAGTGCTAGAGTAGCTATCATATTATAAGAAAAAATAGGCTGTAAGACAAAAATTGTTATGAGACAAAAATGACATCATATATTGATTAAAGGGTCAATAACTCAATAAGATATAACAATTATAAACATACATTCACCTAGGAAGAGAGTCGCCAAAATATATCAGTCAAACCCAAAAAGAATTATAGAGAGAACTAGAAGCTATAACAATATTTGTAGACTTCAATAGCTCACTCTCACTAATAGATAGAAGTAGACAGATGACCAAAAAGAAAATAGTGGACTTGAACAACACTATAAATTAACTAGACCTAACAAACATATATTAAACCTTCCACCAAACAACAGCAGACTAGATATTCTTCTCATGTGCACATGGAACATTCTCCTGGATAGATAATATATTAAGCCACAAAACAAGCCTCAATAAACCAAATTTTAAAGTTTGAAATCATACAACGTATCTTTTCAGACCACAACTGAAAAGTTCACAAATATATGGAAATTAAACAGTACACTATTAAATAACCAATGTGTCAAAGAAGAAATGAAAAAAGAAATCAGAAAACACTTTGAGAGGAGTGAAGACTAATATTTAGCATAACAAAACTATGGAAAACAGTGAAAGCAGTTCTCAGAGGAAACTTATAGGTGCATTCCCCTATATTTAAAAAAGAGAAAAGATGTCAAATTAATAACCTTAATTTATTCCTAAGGAACTAGAAAAATTATAGCAAACTAAACGTTATCTAGCAGTAGAAAGTAAATAATAAACGTTAGAACAGTGAGAAACAAGATAAATAATAGAAAAATATAGAATCAATGCAACCAAGAATTGGTTCTTTGAAAAAGTAAAAAAAAAGTGTGACAAACTTTTAGCTACATTGTGAAAGAAAAGAACAGAAAAGATTTGAATTACTAAAATCAGAAATTAAAGTGGGGACATTAGTACTGAGCAGATACAATACAAAAGAACAAGAGAATTATACGAACAATTGTACACCAACTAATTTGATAATTTTAATGAAATCAACAAATTGCTAGGAACATACGAACCACCTAAATTGACTCGAGAAGAAATAGAAAATATAAACAGATCTACAGCAAAGAGATTGAATCAGTAATCAAAAACTTCCCAACGATGAAAACCTTAGGACTAGATGGGTTCACTATTGAATTCTGCCAAATCTTTAAAGAAGGATTAATACCAATCTTTCCCAAACTGTTCCAAAAAAAGAAAAGTAGGCAACACTTCCTAACTCATTCTATGAGACAAGGATTACCCTGATATAAAAGATAGACATAGACATCACAAGAAAGGAGACTATAGAATGATATCCCTTACAAATATAGGTGCAAAAATGCTCAAAAAAATACTAGCAAACTGAAGTCAGCAGTATACTAAATGGATTATACACCATGACTGAGATTTCTCCTAGGAGTGCAAGAGTTCTTCAACATAAAAAATCAATCAAAATAATAAACCACATTAATAGAATGAAGGGGAAAAAACACAAAATCATCTTGACGCAGAAAAGCCATTTGACAAAAACCAACACCATTTCATATTAAAAACACTCAGAAAACTAAAAATAGAAGGGAACTTCCTTAATATGATAAACAGCATTTATGAAAACACCCATAGGTAAAATGATGCTCAAAGGTGAAAGACTGAAAGCTTTTAAGATCAGGAGCAAGCCTAGGATGCCATTTCTATTCCACATTGTATTGGGAGTCCAAATCAGAACAATTAGTCAAGAAAAAGAAATAAATAACATTCAAATTGAAAAGGAAGTAAAATTATAAACGTTTTCATATGACATGATCTTACATATAAGAAACCCTAAAGAATGCACACACACACACACTAACCCTATAGAGCTAATTAAAGAATTCAGCAATGTTTTTGGACACAAATTAAAACACAAAAGTCAATTGTGTTTCCATACACCAGCAATGAACAATCCAAAAGTATATTAAGGAAATAATTCCATTTACAATACACCAAAAAGTATATATACTTAGGAATATACTTGACCAAGGCATCACAAAACTTGTACACTGAAAACGCTAAAATATGTTGGACAGAATTTAGAGAAGCTTCAAATAAATAGAAATACATCTTGTATTCTTGTGTTAGAAGACTTAATACTGTAAAGATGTCAATACTGCCCTGGAAATCTACAGATTCCATGCAATCCCTAGCAAATTTCAATGGGTTTAGAAAAATGCATTCTAAAATTTATGTAGAAACTCAAGGGACCATGAGTAGCCAAACCAACTTTGAAAATGATGAATAAAGTTGTAGGTCTCACATTTCCTGATTTCAAAACTTATTACAAATCTACAGTCATCCAAATTCTGTGTTACTGGCAAAAAGACAGACATATAGGCCAGTGTAATAGAATAGAAAGCCCAGAAAAAAACCCTTGCACAAATGTTCAAATGATTTTTGACAAGAAAGCATAGGCCATTCAATGAGGAAAAGAGAGTCTTCTCAAGAAATGGTGCTACCTTATCTTTGATAAAGGAGGCAAGAATATACAGTGGAGAAAAGACAGCCTCTTCAATAAGTGGTGCTGGGAAAACTGGACAGGTACACGTAAAAGTATGAGATTAGAACACTCCCTAACACCATACACAAAAATAAGCTCAAAATGGATTAAAGACCTAAACGTAAGGCCAGAAACTATCAAACTCTTAGAGGAAAACATAGGCAGAACACTCTATGACATAAATCACAGCAAGATCCTTTTTGACCCACCTCCTAGAGAAATGGAAATAAAAACAAAAATAAACAAATGGGACCTAATGCAACTTAAAAGCTTTTCCACAGCAAAGGAAACCATAAACAAGGCCAAAAGACAACCCTCAAAATGGGAGAAAATATTTGCAAATGAAGCAACTGACAGGATTAATCTCCAAAATTTACAAGCAGCTTGATATCAAAAAAAACAAAAAACCCAATCCAAAAATGGGTAGAAGACCTAAATAGACATTTCTCCAAAGAAGATATACAGATTGCCAACAAACACATGAAAGAATGCTCAACATTATTAATCATTAGAGAAATTTAAATCAAAACTACAATGAGATATCACCTCACACCGGCCATCATCAAAAAACCTAGAAACAATAAATGCTGGAGAGGGTGTGGAGAAAAGGGAACACTCTTGCACTGCTGGTGTGAATGTGAATTGGTACAGCCACTGTGGAGAACAGTATGGAGGTTCCTTAAAAAGCTACACATAGAATTACCATATGACCCAGCAACCCCACTACTGGGCATATACCCTGAGAAAACCGTAATTCAAAAAGAGTCATGTACCACAATGTTCACTGCAGCTCTATTTACAATAGCTGGGACATGGAAGCAACCTAAGTGTCCATAAACAGATGAATGGATAAAGAAGATATGGTACATATATACAATGGAATATTACTCAGCCATAAAACGAAATGAAATTGATTTTTTTGGAGTGAGACTTAGAGTCTGTCATACAGAATGAAGTAAGTCAGAAAGAGAAAAACAAATACCGTATGCTAACACATATATATGGAATCTAAGAGAAAAGGAAAAACAGTCATGAAGAACCTATGGGTGAGACGGGAATAAAGACACAGACCCACTAGAGCATGGACTTGAGGATATGTGGAGGGGGAAGGGTAAGCTGTGACAAAGCGAGAGTGTCATGGACATATATACAATACCAAACATAAAATAGATAGCTAGTGGGAAGCAGCCACATAGCACAGGGAGATCAGCTTGGTGCTTTGTGACCACCTAGAAGGGTGGGATAGGGAGGGTGGGAGGGAGGGAGTCGCAAGTGGGAAGAGGTATGGGAACATATGTGTAACTGCTTCACTTTGTTATAAAGCAGAGACTAACACACTATCGTAAAGCAATTATACTCCAGTAAAGATGTTTAAAAAAAAGAAATGGTGCGTAAAAATTTGAATATCTATATGAAAATAACAAAGGTTGATGCTTGTCTCACATGGTATACAAACTTTAACTCAAAACAGATCAAAGACCTAAAACTATAAAACTCTTGGAAAGAACCATAGTGGGGAAATGTCATGACATTGGATTTGGCAATAATTTCTTGAATATGACACTAAAATCTCAGCAACAAAAGAAAAAAAAGATAAATTGAATTTCAGCCAAATTGTGTATCAAGCAGCACTATCAACAGAGTGAAAAGGCAACCCTCAAAGTGGGAGAAAATATTTGCAAATCACATATCTGATAAGGGATTAATATCCAGAAAATATAGAGAACTCCTATAATACAACAACAACATAGAAATCAAACAACCCAGATAAAAAATTTCCAAAGAAGATGTACAAATGGCCAATAAGCAAATGAAAAGATGCACAACCTCACTAATTGTTAAGAAAATGAAAATCAAACCAAAATTTAGATAACACTTCACACCCATTAGGATAGCTATGCTGAAAAACCAAAACAAAAAAGAAAATAACTAGTGCTGGTGAGGATGTGGAAAAATTAAAACCCTTGTACACTACTGGTGGCAATGTAAAATGATACATTGTGGAAAATGGTAAGGTAGTTCCCCCTAAAATTAAATAAATAATAACTATATTATTCAGAAAGCAAGGACTCAGATACTTGTACACCAATGTTCATAACAGTGCTATTCCCAGTAGCCAAAAGATGGATGCATTCTGTGTCAGTTGGTGAATGGATAAACAAAATGTTATAGAAATATTATTCAACCTTAAAAAGGAGTGAAATTCTGATACATGCTACAACATACATCCACTTTGAAGACAGTAAACTAAGTGGAATCAGCCAGACAATAAAAGCCAAATGCTGTATAATTCCACTTATATGATATACCTAAAGTAGTCAAATTCATAGGGACAGAGAGTAGAACAGTGGTTACCTAAGTTTGGGGGGAGAGAGGAATGGAGAGTTATTATTTATTGTGTACAGAGTTTCAATAGTGAATGATAAAAAATTCTGAAAATAGATAGCGTTGGTAGTTGCACAACAATATGAATGTGCTTAATACTGCTGAACTATATGCTTAAAAATGGTGAAAATGGTAGATTTTATGTTATGTATGTTTTGCCAGAATTTTAAAAATTAAAATTAAAAAATATAATGGAACAGATGAGAAATTCCATTTTGAGTATGTACAATCTGTGTTGTCCATGAGACATCCAGAAAGTTACCCATCAGGACATTGGAAATACAGGATTTAAACTGTTCTGGGACTTGTGAGAAAGGTCAGAGCTAATGAATGTCTTCACATATATATGGTTGTTAAAGTCATGGAATAAAAAATATTGCTAAAGAAGAAAGGAGAAAGAAAAAAAATTGGAAAATTGCCCTGGTTCTTACTCATTTCTGTATTCCCAATAGTTACCATAACACATGGCATAGGTGCTTAGTAGATGGATGGAAACACAGAGCTTTATTCAGTATATAGAAAGAGAAAAAGAGAAAGTATGATCAGAGATGAAGGAGAATGTGGCATTAATTTCCTATCCATTAGTTTCCTTGATGTTAAATTCTAGTTAATTTTCTCAAATTTTGACTTATGAGCTGCTTTGAAAATGTTTATCTGGTTTTTTTTCAATTAATGAAAATTCCAGGGGACAAAAGTACTATTTTTCTAATCTCTATTTTCTGTCTGCCACTTACAGAACAAATGCCATGATATATACATGCAGTCATTATCTGAGACCTTATATGCCTATGAGAACAAGCTGCCTCATTATTGTGTTGCCTTTTATGTTTATACATGAAACACAAATTCTTTAGAACAAAATGTAATTGCACTGCAG
Organism: Delphinapterus leucas; assembly: GCF_059928025.1. NCBI lineage: Eukaryota > Metazoa > Chordata > Mammalia > Artiodactyla > Monodontidae > Delphinapterus > Delphinapterus leucas. The sequence continues at coordinate 78,208,365 of NC_143150.1, read as the reverse complement.
TGTGCTTTTTAAAAAACTATATATTTATTTGGTTGCACTGGGTCTTAGTTGTGGCAGGCGGGCTCCTTAGTTGCAGCACGTGAGCTCCTTAGTTGTGGCATGTGAACTCTTGGTTGCGGCATGCATGTGGGATTTAGTTCCCTGACCAGGGATCAAACCCAGGCCCCCTGCATTAGGAGCATGGAATCTTATCCACTGTACCAGCAGGGAAGTCCCTGCAGTGTGCTTTTAAATCTCACCTATTTTTGTTAATGAAGTCATCCATAACTTTAGAAGAGTTTTTTTAAAAGCAGCAGTTTCTAAACAAAAAATGCTTTGCTATTGTATCAGTTTCTTGTATTGGAGTGTCATTGTGTTACTACTGAAATACAAGTGGATGTTATTTTTTCTTCCAGTTTTTTTGGGGGGCAGATACAATTAACTCACAGCACTGTATAATTTTAAGGCGCACAGTTAATGATTTGACATACATACATAATGAAATGATTACCACAATAAGTTTAGTGAACATCCATCATCTCATATAAGTACAAAATAAAAGAAAAACTATTTTCCTTTTGATGAGAATGCTTAGGATTTACTCTTTTAACTTTCATATAAAACATACAGCAATGTTAATTATATTCATCATACTGTACATTACATCCCCAGTATCTATTTATCTTATAACTGGAAGTTTGTACCTTTTGACCACCTTTGTCTCCATTCAAAGATATATTATTTACTACATTACCCACACTACATTTCATCCCTGTGACTCATTTATTTTGTAACTGGAAGTATGTACCTCTTAATTTCCCTCACCTATTTCATTCATCCTCCCCCCAGAACACCCTGGCAACCAGCTGTTTGTTCTCTGTATCTATGACTCTGTTTTGGTTTTGTTATATTTGTTCATTTGTCTTGCTTTTTTAGATTCCACATATAAGTGAAATCATACAATATTTTATATTTGTCTTTCACTGTCTGACATTTTATTTAACATAACACCTTCTAGGTCTATTTGTGTTGTTGCAAATGGCAAGATTCCATTCTTTATATGGCTGAGTAATATTCCATTGTATGTATACATGACATCTTGTTTATCCATTCATCTATTGATGAACATTTATGTTGCTTCCATACCTTGGCTATTGAGAATAACACTGCAATGAACATAGAGGTGCACACATCTTTTTGAAAGACTTTTGTTGCTTTCTTGTTTTCTTTGGGAAATTGCACAGAAGTGGAATTGCTGGGTTAAATGGTAGCTGTATTTTTAAGTTTTTTAGGAACCTCCATACAAGTGGTTGTTATTTAAATGAGAAAATTCATGCAATATCATAAGACATAACCTGATTTGGGGGTAAAAATTGATTATATTCCTAGGCTACCAATATAATCTATTTATTTTTACTATATTTTACTTACTATAGTGATCACTCATCTCATCTCTTAAACCCCAACCACCTTAGAAGTCAGTTATACATTTTAAAAAGGTAAATGTATTTCCACTATACAAGGAAATCTCCAAATGAAAAAATTATTATTTAAAATATCTTTAAACTAAAAAAAATTATTTCAAATTCAGTGTTCTCAATATGGATAGAGCAAATGTATTAGACATAGAACAAGACTAGTAAAAATATCTCCTTAAACTTGCCTATATTTTTATCTATTTGTGATAAAGCTTAGGTAAATACTTAGGGTTTTATTAAACAATAATGAGGCAACGTTATATTTTGCAATGGGAAATAAATTCAGATATGTAGTTCCAGCATATTAAAAACCAAACTTATTTTTACTTAAAATAAGAGGAGTTGCTTCACTTATACCCAGCCTTTTCTGAAATTCTCCTACTCAATGCAATAATATTAATCTTATTATAACATCATGTTTTTAAGTGAGGTAAAAATCATGTAACATAAAATTCACCATTTAAATTATTTTAAAGTATACAATTCACTTGCTCTTTTTTTTCTTTTTTTAAACTTAAGTATAGTTGATTTAAAATGTGTTGCTTTCAGGTATACAACAAAGTGATATATATATATGTGATTTATAATATATATATTTATATATAACGATTTATTATATATAGTTATTATATATATATATATATTTCTTTTCCAGATTCATTCCCTTATGGGTTATTTAAAAAAATATTGAGTATAATTCCCTGTGCTATACAGTAGCTCCTTGTTGGTTATCTATTTTATATATAGTAGTGTGTGTATGTTATACCAAACTCCTAATTTATCCCTCCCCCATTCCCTTTGGTAACCACAAGCTGTTTCTATGTCTGTGGGTCTATTTCTGTTTTTTTAATATAAGTTCATTTGTATCATTGTTTTTTAGATTCCACATACATATGATATCATATCATATTAGTCTTTGAGTTACTTCATTTCATATGATAATATCTAGGTCCATCCATGTTGCTGAAAATGGCATGATTTCACTCTTTTTTATGGCTGAGTAATATTCCATTGTATATATATACCACATCTTCTTTTTATATTTTTTTATTTTTTTTATTGGGGTATAGTTCTTTACAATGTTGTGTTAGTTTCTACTGTAGAGCAAAGTGGAGTTCCCTGTGCTATACAGCAAGTTTTCATTAGTTACCTATTTTATATATATTACTGTGTATATGTGAATCCCAATCTCCCAATTCATCTCACCCTGCTTTCCCACCTTGGTGTCCATATGTTTGTTCTCTACATCTCTGTCTCTATTTCTGCCTTGCAAACAGATTGATCTGTACCATTTTCTAGATTCCATATATATTCATTAATAAACAATATTTGTTTTTTCTCTTTCTGACTTACTTCACTCTGTATGACAGTCTCTAGGTCCATCCACGTCTCTACAAATGCCTCCATTTCATTCTTTTTATGGCTGAGTAGTATTCCATTGTATATATGTACACATCTTCTTTATCCATTCATCTTTCAATGGGCATTTATGTTACTTCCATGCCCTGGCTATTGTAAACAGTGCCACAATGAACATTGGGGTGCATGTGTCTTATTGAGTTATGATTTTATCTGGATATATACTCAGTATTGGGATGGCTGGGTCATATGGTATTTCTATTTTCATTTTTTAAGGAACTTCCATACTGTTCTCCATAGTGGCTGTATCAATTTACATTCCCACCAACAGTGCAAGAGGGATCTGGTTTCTCCACACCCACTCCAGCATTTATTGTTTGTAGATTTTTCAATGATAGCCATTCTGACTGGTATGAAGTGATACCTCATTGTAGTTTTGATTTGCATCTCTGTAATAATTACTGACGTTGAGCATCTTTTCATGTGGCTCTTGGCCAACTGTATGTATTCTTTGGAGAAATGCCTATTTAGGTCTTCTGTCCATTTTTTGATTGGGTTGTTTGTTTTTTGTTGTTGAGCTGTATAAACTGTTTATATAGTTTGGAAATTAATCCTTTGTCCATTGATTCATTTGCAAATATTTTCTTCCATTCGAGTTTTGCCTTTTCATCTTGTTTATGATTTTGTTTGCTGTGCAAAAGCTCTGAAGTTTCATTAGGTCCCATGTTTATTTTTGTTTTTATTTCCATTATTCTAGAAGGTGGGACAAAAAAGATCTTGCTGTGATTTATGTCAAAGAGTGTTCTTCCTTTGTTGTCCTCTAAGACATTTATAGTGTTCAGTCTTACATTTAGGTCTTTAATCCATTTTGAGTATAGTTTTGTGTATGGTGTTAGGGAGTGTTTTAATTTCATTCTTTCACATGTAGCTGTCCAGTTTTCCGAGCACCACTTATTGAAGAGACTTTCTTTTCTCCATTGTATAGTCTTGCCTCCTTTGTCACAGATGAGTTGACCATAGGTGCGTGGGTTTATCTTGGTGCTTTCTATCCTGCTCCATTGATCTATATTTCTGTTTCTCTGGCAGTGCCATACTGTCTTGATTACTGTAGCTTTGTAGTATAGTCTGAAGTCAGGGAGCCTGATTCCTCCAGCTCCGTTTTTTTTTTTTTTTCCTCAAGATTGCTTTGGCTATTTGAGTTCTTTTGTGTCTCCATACAAATTTTAAGATTTTTTATTCTAGTTCCGTAAAAAATGTCATTGGGTATATGATAGGGATTGCACTGAACCTGCAGATTGCTTTCGATAGTATAGTTATTTTCGCAATTTTGATTCTTCCAATCCAAGAACATGGTATATCTCTTCATCAGTTTGTGTCATATTTAATTTCTTTCATCAGTGTTTCATAGTTTTCTGCATACAGGTCTTTTGTCTCCCCAGGTAGGTCTATTCCTAGGTATCTTATGCTTTTCGTTGCAATGGGGAATGGGATTGTTTCTTTAATTTCTCTTTCTGATCTTTCCTTCTTAATGTATAGGTGTGCAAGTAATTTCTGTGCATAATTTTGTATCCTGCAACTTTACCAAATTCATTGATTAGCTCTAGTAGTTTTCTGGTGGCATCTTTAGAATTTTCTATGTATAGTATCATGCCATCTGGAAACAGTGACAGCTTTACTTCTTTTCCAATTTGTATTCCTTTTATTTCTTTTTCTTCTCTGATTGTCATGGCTAGGAATTCCAAAACTATGTTGAATAACAGTGGCAAGAGTGGACATCCTTGTCTTGTTCCTGATCGTAGAGGAAATGTTTTCAGGTTTTCACCATTGAGAATGATGTTTGCTGTGGGTTTGTCATATATGGTCTTTATTATGTTGAGGTAGGTTCCATCTATGCCCACTTTCTGGAGACTTTTTATCATAAATCGGTGTTGAATTTTGTCAGAATTTTTCTGCATCTTTTGAGATGGTCATATGATCTTTAGTCTTCAATTTGTTAATATGGTGTATCACATTGATTGATTTGCATATTTTGAAGAATCCTTGCATACCTGGGATAAATCCCACTTGATCATGGTGTATGATCCTTTTAATGTGTTGTTGGATTCTGTTTCCTATTATTTTGTTGAGGATTTTTGCATCTATATTCATGACTGATATTGGTCTCTAATTTTTTTTCTAGTATCTTTGTCTTGTTTTTGTATCAGGGTGATGGTAGCCTCATAGAATGAGTTTGGGAGTGTTTCTTCCTCTGCAATATTTTGGAAGAGTCTGAGAATGATGTGTGTTAATTCCTCTAAATATTTGATAGAATTCATCTGTGAAGCCATCTGGTCCTAGACTTTTGTTTGTTGGAATATTTTTAATCACAGTTTCAATTTCATTACTTTTGAATGGTCTGTTCGTATTTTCTATTTATTCGTGGTTTAGTCTTGTAAGGTTATACCTTTCTACGAATTTGTCCGTTTCTTCCAGGTTGTCCATTTTTTTGGCATATAGTTGCTTGTAGTAGTCTCCTATGATCCTTTGTATTTCTGCTGTGTCTATTGTAACTTCTCCTGTTTCATTTCTAATTTTATTGATTTGAATCCTCTCCCTCTTTCTCTTGATGAGCCTGGCTAAAGGTTTATAAACTTTGTTTATCTTCTCAAAGAACCAACTTTTAGTTTTATTTATCTTTGCTATTTTTTCTTTGTTTCTATATTATTTATTTCTGCTCTGATCTTTATGATTTCTTTCCTTTTACTAACTTAGGGAGTATTTTTGTTCTTTCTCTAGCCCCTTGAGGTGTAAGGTTTGATTGTTTATTTGAGATTTTTCTTGTTTCTTGAGGTAGGATTGTATTGCTATAAACTTCCCTCTTAGAACTCCTTTTGCTGCATCCCATAGGATTTGGGTCATCATGTTTTCATTGTCATTTGTCTCTAGGTATTTTTTGATTAGCTCTTTGTTTTCTTCAGTGATCTCTTGGTTATTTAGTAGTGTATTGTTTAGCCTCCATGTGTTTTTGTTTTTTACAATTTTTTTCCTGTAACTGATTTCTAATCTCAGAGCACTGTGGTCATAAAAGATGCTTGATATGATTTCAATTTTCTTAAATATACTGAGGCTTGATTTGTGACCAAAGATGTGATCTATCCTGGAGAATATTCCATGTCACTTGAGAACAAAGTTCGTTCTTCTGTTTTCGGGTGGAATGTCCTATAAATATTAGTTAAATATATCTGGTCTATTGTGTCACTTAAAGCTTGTGTTTCATTATTCATTTTATTTCTGGATGATCTGTCCATTGGTGTAAATGGGGTGTTAAAATCTGTCACTATTATTGTCTTACTGTCACTTTCCCCTTTTATGGCTGTTAACATTTGCCTTATGTATTGAGGTGCTCCTATGTTGGGTGCATAGATATTTATAATTGTTATATATTCTTAGATTGATCCCTTGATCATTATGTATTGTCCTTTCTATCTCTTATAACAGTCTTTTTTTTTAAATCTGTTTTTTCTGGTATGAGTATTGCTACTCCACCTTTCTTGTGTTTTCCATTTGCATGGAATATCTTTTTCCATCCCCTCACTTTCAGTCTGTGTGTGTCCCTAGGTCTGAAGTGGGTCTCTTGTAGACAACGTATATGTGGGTCTTGTTTTGGTATCCATTTAGCCAGTCTGTTTGTTTTGGTTGGAGCATTTAAACCATTTCCATTTAAGGTAGCTATCTATATGTATGTTCCTATTACCATTTTCTTAATTGGTTTGGGTTTGTTTTTGTAGGTCTTTTCCTTCTCTTGTGTTTCCCACTTAGAGAAGTTCCTTTAGCATTTGTTGTAGAGCTGGTTTGGTGATGCTGATTTCTCTTAGGTTTTGCTTGTCTGTAAAGCTTTTGATTTCTCCATCGAATCTGAATGAGATCCTTCCTGGGTAGAGTAATCTTGGTTCTAGGTTTTCCCCTTTCATCACTTTAAATATATCCTGCTACTCCCTTCTGGCCTGCAGTGTTTCTGCTAAAAGATCAGCTGATGACATGATGGGGATTCCCTTGTATGTTATTTGTTGCTTTCCACTTGATTATTTTAATATTTTACTTTGTATTTTGTTTTTGATAGTTTGATTAATATGTGTCTTGGCATGTTTTTCCTTGGGTTTATCCTCTATGGGACTCTCTGTGCTTCCTTGACTTGATTGACTATTTCCTTTCCCATGTTAGGGAAGTTTTGGACTCTAATCTCTTCAAATAGTTTCTCAGACCCTTTCTTTTTCTCTTCTTCTGGGTCACCGATAATTCAAAGGTTGGTATGCTTAATATTGTTCCAGTCGTCTCCAAGTCTGTCCTCGATTCTTTTCATTCTTTTTTCTTTATTCTGCTCTGCAGTAGTGATTTCCACCATTCTATCTTCCAGCTCACTTATCCATTCTAGTGCCTCAGTTATTCCGCTCTCGATTCCTTCTAGTGTATTTTCCATTTCAGTTATTGTGTTGTTCCTCACTGTTTCTTTTTTCTTTAGTTCTTCTAGGTCCTTTTTAAATGTTTCTTGCATTTTCTCCATTCTATTTCTGAGACTTTGTATCATCTTTACCATCATTACTCTGAATTCTTTTTCAGGTAGACTGCCTATTTCCTCTTCATTTGTTTGTCTTCTGCGTTTTTACCTTGCTCCTTCATCTGCAGGATTCCTGGTGGGGGGACTAGTGCCTGCCTTCTGGTGGGTGGAACTGAATCTTGTCCCTCTGATGGGGAGGGCCATAGCCGGTTATGTGTTTTATGGTGTCTGTGAGCTTACTGTGACTTTAGGCAGTGTGTTTCCTAACTGGTGGGTGTGTGTTCCTCTCTTGCTAGTTGTTTGGTGTGAGGCATACATTACTGGAACTTGGTAGCTCTTGTGTGGAGCTGGGCCATTGTGTTGAGATGGAGACCTCTGGGAGAGCTCTTGCCAATTAATATTCCCTGTGTCTGGGAGTTCTCTGACAGTTCAACCTCCTGGAGTCAGCTCTCCCACCTCAGAGGCTCAGGCCCAACTCTTGTCCAGAGCATCAAGAAGCTGCAATCTGCACAGCATGGAAGAACAGGAAAGAAAGAGCACAAACAGACAAACAAAACTCCAAGACATATGGTAAAAGCAAAGAAAAGCAAAGAAACACACACACACACACACACACACACACACACACACACACATGCCAAAAATAATAAATAAAAATAAATTTTAAAAAAGAAAAAACAATAAAGGGAGCAACCAAACAAAAACTAAAATAGAGAAAAAAGCAAAAACAAATCAAAAGCAGAAAGCAAATTCTGTGTAGGTCTCTGGACCTGCTGTGTGCACTGTAGGGCCAGCTCAGAGTCTGACCTGGCCCAACTCCTGTGTATACTTGCCCCCAAAGTCCGCAGTTGCCTCCAAAGTCTGCAGCCTCAGTTGTGGGAATACTCTTTGTCTATTCCGATATTCCACAGATGCAGGGTTTTCCAAGCCAACTGTAGGGATTTAATCCATTGCTCCTGCAGCTGCATGGAGCGATTTCACTTTCTCTTCTTTAGTTTCACAGCTCCTGGAGTTCAGCTTTGGTTTTGGCCCCACCTCTGCATGTGTGCCACCCTCAGGCGTCTGTTCTCTGCCCAGGCAAGAGTGGGTGAAAGTAGCAACTGATTAGGGCTCACTTGCTCACTCAGGCCAAGGACAGTGAGGGATACAGCAGTCACAATTCGGATGCGTGTGCTGTGTGTGCAGTGCCTGTGATGGCAGAGGCCAGCAGGAAGTTGCAACAGCCTGAGCCATGCTGTTCCCTCTCCTGGGAATGTGGCCCTGGATTGTTGGACCCTCGGCAGTGGACGGCTGCACAGGCTCCCAGGAAGGTGTAGACAGTGACCTGTGCTTGCTCACAGGAATCTTGGTGGCAGTGGTGGCAGCAGTAGCCATTGCACCCACCTCTGGTGTCTGAGATAACAGCCGAGGCTCACACCAGCTCCAGGAACTTGTGTAGGTGGTGCCCTGCTGTCTGTGAGAGCACGGAGAAAGAAGATCCTGTGACAGTCCTGCCTCTCTTTTTGTGCACCCTGCAACAATGGTCCCTTGCCTCTCTGGTAGGCCCAGGTTTCTTCCTGGTCACCCGCATCTGTGGCACACTAGCTCCTCAGGCTGTCTTCCTGCAGCCATCCTCAGTCCTCTCCCTAGGGTCTGACTTCCTAAGTCTGAACCTCAGCACTCAGCCCCCACCACGCTGGTGGGCAGGCAAGCATCTCAGGCTGGAGAGTGCTGGTTGGCACTGATCCTCTGGGTGGGATTCTCTCCATTTTGCCCTCCACACACATGTTGCTGCACTCTACTCTGAGGCTCTAAAGCTACCCTCTGTCCCTGCCAGTGTGGGGACTTCATAGTGTGTGCAAACATTTCCTCCTTCACAGCTCCCTCCCAGAGGTGAAGTTGCCATACCAATTCCTTTGTCTCTTTTTTTCCTTTTCTATTCTGCCTTACCCAGTTATGTAGAGATTTTCTTGCCTTTTTGGAAGTCTGAGGTCTTCTGCTATCATTCAGTAGGTGATCTGTGGTAATTGTTCCACATGTAGAAGTATTTTTGATGTATCTGTGGGGAAGAAGGTGGTCTCCACATCATATTCCTCCGCCATCTTCCCTACATCTGTACCACATCTTCTTTATCCATTCCCCTGTTGATGGACATTTAGGTTGTTTCCATGTCTTGGATATTGTAAATAGTGCTGCAATGAACATTGAGGTGCATGGATATTTTCAAATTACCATTTTCTCCAGACATATGCCCAGTAGTGAGATTGCAGGATCTTATGGTAGCTCTACTTTTAGTTTTAAAAACAACTTCCATACCATTCTTCATACTGGCTGTAACAATTTACATTCCAAACAACAGAGTAAAAGGGATCCTCTTTCCCCATACACTCTCCAGCATTTATTATTTGTAGACATTTTGATAATGGCCATTCTGACTGATGTGAGATAATACCACATTGTAGTATTTCTTTACATTTCTCTAATAATTAGTGACATTGAGCATATTTTCATGTGTCTTTTGGCCATCTGTATCTCTTTGGAGAAAAGTCTATTTAGATCTTCTGCCCATTTTATGATTAGGTTGTTTGTTTTGTTTTGTTTTTTGATATTGAACTTCATAAGCTCCTTGTATATTTTGGAGACTAATCCCTTGTCAGAATCATTTGCAAATATTTTCTCCCATTCTGTAGGTTGTCTTTTCATTTTTTGAATTTTATTTTATTTATTTTTTTATACAGCAGGTCCTTATTAGTCATCAATTTTATACACATCAGTGTATACATGTCAATCCCAATTGCCCAATTCATCACACCCCCACCCCAACCCCCAGCTGCTTTCCTGCCTTGCTGTCCATATGTTTGTTCTCTACATCTGTGTCTCAGTTTCTGCCCTGCAAACCACTTCATCTGTACCATTTTTCTAGGTTCCACATATATGTGTTAACACACGATATTTGTTTTTCTCTTTCTGACTTACTTCACTCTGTATGACAGCCTCTAGATCCATCCATGCCTCAACAAATGACCCAATTTCATTCCTTTTTATGGCTGAGTAATATTCCACTGTATATACGTACCACATCTTCTTTATCCATTCGTCTGTCTATGGGCATTTATGTTGCTTCTATGACCTGGCTATTGTAAACAGTGCTGCAACTAACATTGGGGTGCATGTGTCTTTTGGAAATATAGTTTTCTCAGGGTATATGCCCAGTAGTGGGATTGCTGTGTCGTATGGTAGTTCTATTTTTAGTTTTCTAAGGAACCACCATATTGTTCTCCATAGTGGCTGTATCACTTTATATTCCCACCAGCAGTGCAAGAGTGTTCCCTTTTCTCCACACCCTCTCCAGCATTTGTTGTTTGTAGATTGTCTGATGATGCCCATTCTAACTGGTGTGAAGTGATACCTCACTGTAGATTTTATTTGCATTTCTCTCATAATCAGTGATGTTGAGTAGCTTTTCATGTGTTTCTTGGCCATCTGTATGTCTTCTCTGGAGAAGTGTCTATTTAGGTCTTCTGGCCATTTTTGTATTGGTTTGTTTGTTTTGTTAATACTGAGCTGCATGAGCTGTTTATATATTTTGGAGATTAATCCTTTGTCCGTTGATTCATTTGCAAATATTTTCTCCCATTCTGAGGGTTGTCTTTTGGTCTTGTTTATGGTTTCCTTTGCTGTGCAAAAGCTTTGACGTTTCATTAGATCCCATTTGTTTATTTTTGTTTTTTTTCCATTACTCTAGGAAGTGGATCAAAAAAGATCTTGCTGTGATTTATGTCAAAGACTGTTCTTCCTTTGTTTCCCTCTAAGAGTTTTACAGTGTCTGGTCTTGCATGTAGATCTCTAATCCATTTTGAGTTTATTTTTGTGTATGGTGTTAGGGAGTGTTCTAATTTCATTCTTTTACATGTAGCTGTCCAGTCTTCCGAGCACCACTTATTGAAGAGACTGTACTTTCTCCATTGTATATCCTTGCCTCCTTTGTCATAGATTTCTTGACCATAGGTGCGTGGGTTTATCTCTGGGCTTTCTATTTTTTTCCATTGCTCTCTGGTTCTGTTTTTGTGCCAGTATCATATTATCTTGATGACTGTAGCTTTGTAGTATAGTCTGAAGTCAGGGAGTCTGATTCCTCCAACTCCATTTTTTTCCCTAGAGACTGTTTATGCTCTTCGGGGTCTTTTGTATCACCATACAAATTTTAAGACTTTTTTGTTCTAGTTCTGTAAAAAATGTCATTGGGTATTCGATAGGGATTCCATTGAATCTGTAGATTGCTTTGGGTAGTAGAGTCATTTTCACAATATTGATTTTTCCAATCCAAGAACATGGTATATCTCTCCATCTGTTGGTATCATCTTTAATTTCTTTCATCAGTGTCTTCTAGTTTTCTGCATACAGGTTTTTGTCTCCCTAGATAGGTTTATTCCTAGGTATTTTATTCTTTTTTTTGCAATGGTAAATGGGAGTGTTTCCTAAATTTCTCTTTCAGGTTTTTCATCATTAGTGTATAGGAATTCAAGAGATTTTTGTGCATTAATGTTGTATCCTGCAACTTTACCAAATTCATTGATTAGATCTAGTAGTTTCCTGGTAGCATCTTTAGGATTCTCTATGTAGAGTATCGTATCTTCTGCAAACAGTGACAGTTTTATTTCTTCTTTTTCAATTTGTATTCCTTTTATTTTTTTTTCTTCTCTGATTGCCATGGCTAGGACTTCCAAAACTATTGTTGAATAGTAGTGGTGAGAGTGGACATCCTTGTCTTGTTCCTGATCTTAGAGGAAATCCTTTCAGTTTTTCACCATTGAGAATGATGTTTGCTGTGGGTTTCTCGTATATGGCCTTTATTATGTTGATGTAGGTTCCCTCTATGCCCAGCATTCTGGAGAGTTTTTATCATCAATCAGTGTTGAATTTTGTCAAAAGATTTTTCTGCATCTATTGAGATGATCATATGGTTTTTATTCTTCAATTTGTGAATATGGTTTATCACATTGATTGATTTACATATATTGAAGAATCCTTGCATTCCTGGGATAAATCCCACTTGACCATGGTGTATGATCCTTTTAATGTGCTGTTGGATTCTGTTTGGTAGCATTTTGTTGAGGATTTTTGCATCTACCTTCAACAGTGATATTGGTCTGTAATTTTCTTTTTTTGTATTATCTTTGTCTGGTTTTGGTATCACAGTGATGGTAGCCTCATAGAATGAGTTTGGGAGTGTTCCTTCCTCCAAAATTTTTTGGAAGAGTTTGAGAAGGATGGGTGTTAGCTCTTCCCTAAATGCTTGATAGAATTCACCTGTGAAGCCATCTGGTCCTGGACTTTTGTTTGCTGGAAGGTTTTTAATCACAGTTTCAATTTCATTACTTGTGATTTGCCTGTTCACATTTTCTATTTCTTCCTCTTTCCATCTCGAAAGGTTATACATTTCTAAGAAATTGTCCATTTCTCCCAGGTTGTCCATTTTATTGGCCTAGAGTTTCTTTTACTAGTCTCTTAGGATGCTTTATATTTCTGTGGTGTCTGTTGTAACTTCTCCTTTTTCATTTCTAATTTTATTGATTTTAGTGCTCTCCCTCTTTTTCTTGATGAGTCTGGCTAATGGTTTATCAATTTTGTTTATCTTCTCAAAGGACCAACTTTTAGTTTTATTGATCTATGCTATTGTTTTCTTTGTTTCTATTTTATTTATTTCTGCTCTGATCTTTATGATTTCTTTCCTTCTGCTAACTTTAGGTTTTGTTTGTTCTTCTTTCTCTATTTCACTTAGGTGTGAGGTTAGATTGTTTACCTGAGATTTTTCTTCTTTCTTGAGTTAGGCTTGTACAGCTATAAACTTCCCTCTAAACTGCTTTTGCTGCATCCCATAGGTTTTGGATCGTCGTGTTTTCATTGTCATTTGTCTCTAGGTATTTTTTGATTTCCTCTTTCATTTCCTCAGTGTTCTCTTAGTTATTTAGTAACGTATTGTTTAGGCTCCATGTGTTTGTGGTTTTTTATGTTTTTTGCCCTGTAATTCATTTCTAATCTCATAGCGTTGTGGTTAGAAAAGATACCTGATATGATGTGAACTTTCTTAAACTTACTGTGGCTTGATTTGTGACCCAAGATGTGATCTATCCTGGAGAATGTACAGTGTGCACTTTAGAAGAGAGTGTAATCTGCTGTTTCTAGGTGGAATGTCCTATAAATATCAATTAAATCTATCTGGTCTATTGTGTCATTTACAGCTTCTGTTTGCTTATTTTTTTCATTTTGGATGATCTGTCCATTGGTGTAAGTGAGGTGTTAAAGTCCTCCACTGTTATTGTGTTGCTGTCAATTTCCTCTTTTATAGCTGTTAGCAATTGCCTTATGTATTGAGGTGCACCTATGTTTAGTGCATATATATTCATAATTGTTATATCTTCTTCTTGGATTGACCCCTTAGTCATTATGTAGTGCCCTTCCTTGTCTCTTGTAACAATCTTTATTTTCCAGTTTTTTTGAATCTGATATGAGTATTGCTACTCCAGCTATCTTTTGATTTCCATCTGCATGGAATATCTTTTTCCATCCTCTCACTTTCAGTCTGTATGTGTCCCTAGGTCTGAAGTGGGTCTTTTGTAGACAGCATATATATGGGTGTTGTTTTTGTATCCATTCAGCAAGCCTGTGTCTTTTGGTTGGAGCATTTAATCCATTCACATTTAAGGTAATTATCGATATGTATATTCTTATGACCATTTTCTTAATTGTTTTCGGTTTGTTTGTGTAGGTCCTTTGCTTCTTTTGTGTTTCACACTTAGAGAAGTTCCTTTAGCATTTGTTGTAGAGCCGGTTTTGTGGTGCTGAATTCTCTTAGCTTTTGCTTGCTTGTAAAGCTTTTATCTCTCCATCAAATCTGAATGAGATCCTTGCTGGGTAGAGTAATCTTGGTTGTAGGTTCTTCCCTTTCCTCACTTTAAGTATATCATGCCACTCCCTTCTGGCTTGTAGAGTTTCTGTTGAGAAATCAGTTTTTAACCCTATGGGAGTTCACTTGTATGTTATTTGTCGTTTTTCCCTTGCTGCTTTCAGTAATTTTTCTTTGTCTTTAATTTTTGCCAGTTTGATTGCTGTGTGTCTCAGCGTGTTTCTCTTTGGCTTTATCCTGTATGGATATCCTGTATGGAAGGAAGGAAGGACTTGGGTAGCTATTCCCTTTCCCATGTTAGGGAAGTTTTCAACTCTAATCTCTTTAACTATGTTCTTGGGTTCTTTATCTCTTTTTTCTCCTTCTGGGACCCCAACAATGTGAACGTTGTTGCATTTAATGTTGTCTCAGAGGTCTCTTAGGCTGTCTTCATTTCTTTTCATTCTTTTTTCTTTATTCTGTTCCTCAGCAGTGAATTCTGCCATTCTGTCTTCCAGGTCACTTATCCGTTCTTCTGCCTCATTTATTCTGCTATTGATTCCTTCTTGTGTAGTTTTCATTTCAGTTATTGTATTTTTCATGTCTGTTTTTTTGTTCTTTAATTCTTCTAGGTCTTTGTTAAGCATTTCTTGCATCTTCTCAATCTTTGCCACCATTCTTTTTCCGAGGTCCTGGATCATCTTCATTATCAAGATTCTGAATTCTTTTTCTAGAATGTTGCCTATCTCCACTTCATTTAATTGTTTTTCTGGGGTTTTATCTTGTTCCTTCATCTGGTACATAGCCCTCTGCCTTTTCATCTTGTCTATCTTTCTGTGAATGTGGTTTTTGTTCCACAGACTGCAGGATTGCAGTTCTTCTTGCTTCTGTCCTCTGCCTTCTGGTGTATTTGTTTTCTTTTAAACTAGTATCCTTTATGCCTGCACAGTCCAAATCCCATCTCTGGACCCTGGTTGGAGTTGTAACAGACTGTGCTGGCAATGGATTGGATCCTGTGGCTGATGAGCTGGCAGAAAACCGAGAAAACAGCTTTCTGGGCCAGTTGAGAAGTTCTGAAGCCTGGGAAGTCCAAGATCAAGATGCTGGCTGATTGGTCTCTAGCGAGAGCACCCTTCCTAGCTTGCAGACAGCTGCCTCCTTGCTAGGTTCTTACTGTCTTTTCATTTTTATTAAGGTTTCCTTTACTGTGAAAAATCTTTTTAGCTTAATTAGGTCACATTTATTTAGTTGTCTTTATTGCCATTACTGTAGAAGATGAATCCAAAAGAATATTGGTGTGATTTACGTCAAAGAGTGTCCTGCCTATGTTTTTCTCTAGGAGTTTTATAGTATCTGGTTTTACATTTGGCCTTTAATCCATTTTGAGCTGATTTTTGTGTATGGTGTTATGGGGTGCTCTAATTTCATTCATTTACATGAAGCTCTCCAGTTTTACCAGCACCACTTACTGAAAAGGACTGTCTTTTTTCCATTGTATATTCTTACCACCTTTGTCCTAAATTAATTAACCATAGGTGCGTGGGTTTATTTCTGGGCTTTCTATCATGTTCTATTGATCTATAGTCCTGTTTTTGTGCCAGTATCATACTGTTTTGATGACTGTAGTTTTGTACTATAGTCTGAAATCAGGGAGCCTGATTCCTCTATCTCCGGTTTTCTTTCTCAAGATTGCTTTGGCAATTCAGGTTCTGTTGTGTTTCCATACACATTTTTTAAAAATTTTTGTTCTATTTCTGTGAAAAATGCCTTTGGTAATTTGTTAGGAATTGCACTGATCTATAGATTGCCTTCAGTAGTACAGTCATTTTGACAATATTAATTCTTTCAATCCAATAGCACAGTATTTCTTTCTCTCTGTTTGTGTCATCTTTAATTTCATTAATCAGTGTCTTATAGTGTTCAGAGTACAAGTTTTTGCCTCCTTGTAGGTTTATTCATAAGCTTTTTATTCTTTTTGATGTGATGGTAAATGGGATTGTTTTTAAATTTCTCTTTCTGATTTTTTTGTTGTCAGTGTATAGACATGCGCAGTATTTCTGTGTATTAATTATATATCCTGCAACTTTACCTGATTCATTGAGTAGCTCTAGTAGTTTTCCAGTAGCACTTTTAGGATTTTAAATGTATTGTATCATGTCACCTGCAAACAGTGACAGTTTTACTTCTTATTTTCCAATTTGAATCCCCTTTTTTATTTCTTCTCTGATTGCTATGGCCAGGACTTTCAAAACTATGTTGAATAAAGGTGGCGAGAGTGGGCATACTTATCTTGTGCCTCATCTTTCAAGAAATGCTTTCAGTTTGTCACCATTGAGAATGATGTTTGCTGTAGGTTTTTCATATATGGCCTTCATTATATTGATGTAGATTCCCTCTATGCCCACATTCTGGAGAGTTCTTACCATAAATGGATGTTGAATTTTATGAGAAGATTTTTTTGTCTATTGAGATGATCATATCATTTTTATTCTTCAGTTTGTTAATGTGGACTATCACGTTGATTGATTTGCAGATATTGAAATATATTTGCATCCCTTGGATAAGTCCCACTTAATCATGGTGTGTAATCCTTTTAATGAATTGTTGGAGTCGGTTTGCTAATATTTTGTTGAGAATTTTTGCTTCTACCTTTACCAGTCATATTTGCCTGTAATTTTCTTTTCTGTTGTCTGGTTTTGGTATCAGGGTGATTGCCTCCTGATAGAATGAGTTTGGAAGTGTTCCTTTCTCTGCAATTTTTTGGAATAGTTTCAGAAGGATAAGGTTGGCTCCTTTCTAAATGTATGGTAGATTTTCCCTGGAAATCCACCTGGTGTTGGACTTTTGTTTGTTGGGAGTTTTTTCATCACAGGTTCTATCGGAATTGTAATGGGTGTGTTCATATTTTTTTATTTCTTCCTGGTTCAGTCTTGGGAGATTGTACTTTTCTAAGATTTTGGCCATTTCTTCTAGGTTGTTCATTTTATTGGCATATAGTTGATTGTAGTAGTCTCTTATGGTCCTTTGTATTTCTGTGGTGTCAGTTGTAACTTCTTTTTCACTTCTAATTTTATTGATTTGCAAAGCCCTCTCCCTTTTATTCTTGTTGAGTCTGGCTAACGTTTTTTGTTTGTTTGTTTGTTTGCAGTATGCGGGCCTCTCACTGTTGTGGCCTCTCCTGTTGCGGAGCACAGGCTCCGGACGTGCAGGCTCAGTGGCCATGGCTCATGGGCCCAGCCACTCCGCAGCATGTGGGATCTTCCCGGACCGGGGCATGAACCCATGTCCGCTGCATCAGCAGGCGGACTCTCAACCACTGTGCCACCAGGGAAGCTCTGGCTAACGTTTTATCAATTTTCTTTATCTTTTCAAATAACCAACTTTTAGTTTCATCATCTTCTCTTCTGTTTTCTTAATCTCTATTTCATTTATCTCTGCTCTGATTTTTATGATTTCTTTCTTTCTACTAAATTTTGGTTTTGTTTGTTCTTCTTTCTCTAGTTGCTTTCAGTGTAAGGTTAAGTGGTTTAGTTGAGATTTTTCTTTTCTCCTGAGGTAGGATTGTATTGCTATAAACTTCCCTCTTTGAACTGCTTTTCCTGTGTCCCATAGGTTTTGGATTGTCATGTTTTAGTTTTCCTTTGTCTCTAAGTATGTTTATTTCCTCTTTGATTCCTTCAGTGATCTGTCAGTTGTTTAGTGGCATATTGTTTAGCCTCCACATGTTTTTGTTTCTTTTTTTTTCTTATATTTGATTTGTAATCTCATAGCATTGTGTTAAGAAAAGATGCTTGAGGGGCTTCCCTGGTGGCACAGTGGCTAAGAATCTGCCTGCCAATGCAGGGGACATGCGTTCAACCCCTGGTCCTGGAAGATCCCACATACCACGGAGCAACTAAGCCCATGTGCCACAACTACTGAACCTGTGCTCTACAGCCCACGAGCCACAACTACTGAAGCCCACATGCCACAACTACTGAAGCCCACACACCTAGAGCCTGTGCACCATAATAAGAGAAGCCAGGACAATGAGAAGCCTGCGCACCACAATGAAGAGAAGCTCTCACTCGCTGCAACTAGAGAAAGCCCACACACAGCAACAAAGACCCAAGACAGCCAAAAAAATAAAAAGTTCTAAAAAGAAAAGATGCTTCATATGATTTCTTAAATTTACTGAGGCTATCTTTGTGCTCCTGTATGTGGCCTATTTTGGAAAATGTTTGATTTTGTCTGATATGACTATTGCTACTCCATCTTTCTTTTTTTTTTTTTTCAGTACACAGGCCTCTCACTGTTGTGGCCTCTCCTGTTGTGGAGCACAGGCTCTGGACGCCCAGGCTCAGTGGCCATGGTTCACGGGCCCAGCCACTCCACAGCATGTGGGATCTTCCCAGACAGAGGCATGAACCCACGTCCCTTACATTGGCAGGTGGACTCTCAACCACTGCGCCACCAGGGAAGCCCTGTTAATTTTTTTTTTTTTTTTGGTTTGTGTTTGTAGATCTTTTTCTTCCTTTCCTGTTTCGTTCTCTTTTTTTATGATTTGTTGACTTTCTTTAGTGTTGTGTTTGGTTTGTTTTTGGTATGTGTGTGTGTGTGTATATCTATTATATAATAGATTTTTGGTTTGTGGTTTACATGAAGTTTTGATATAACAAGTCTATACATAAGTTTTTAAAGTTGCTGAGCTCTTAATTTCAAATGGATCTCCAATATTTTGCATTTGTACATGTCTCTTCTCATGATTACTGGTTAAGATATCATATTTGTGGGTGGATGATTTCCTACCTTTACTATATGTTTGCTTTTACTGGTGATCTTTCCCATTTTCTAATTATTTTTTGTTTCTATGTGTGGCCATTTCTTTTCTGCCTAGAGAAGCTCCTTTAGCATTTGTTGTAAAGCTGAATTATTTTAGCTTTTGCTTGTCTGTAATGCTTTTGATTTCTCTGTCAATCCGAACAAGAGCCTTGCTGGGTAGTGTATTCTTTGTTGTATGTTTTTCCCTTTCATCACTTAACGTATATCATGCCATTCCCTTCTGGACTTCAGAGTTTCTGCTGAAAGATCAGCTGATAACCTTATGGAGATTCTCTTGAATGTTATTTGTTGCTTTTCCCTTGTTGCTTTTTATATTTTCTTTATATCTTTAATCTTTATCAATTTGATTACAATATGTCTTGGTGTGTTCCTCCTTGGATTAATCCTGTATGGGACTCTCTGTACTTCCTGGACTTGGGTGACTGCCTCCTTTCCTACGTTAGGATAGTTTTCAGCTATTATCTCTTGAAATATTTTCTCAGGCCCTTTATTTCTCTCTTCTTCTTCTGGGGTCTCTGTAATGTGAATGCTGGTGCATTTGATGTTGTCCCAGAGGTATTTTAAACTGTCCTCATTTCTTTTCATTCTTTTTCTTTATTCTGTTCCATGGCAGTGATTTCCACCACTCTGTCTTCCAGCTCACTGATTTGTTCTTCGGCTTCATTTATTCTGCTATTGCTTCCTTCTATTGTATTTTTCATTTCAGTTATTGCATTATTGAACTCTATTTGGTTGTTCTTTTTATTTTCTAACTCTGTTAAAAACTTCTAGCAACTTCTTGCTCTGTGCATCCATTCTTCTCTCAAGCTCTTGGATCATCTTTATGATCATTATTCTGATCATTTCTTGGGTAGATTGCCTATCTCCACGTCAACTTAGTTGTTCTTCTGGGGTTTTATCTCCTTCATTCGTCTGGAACATATTCTTCTTCTATCTCATTTTGTCTAAATTTCTATTTGTATTTTTATGTATGTAGAAAGTTATTTGTGCTTCTCAAACTTGGAGATATGACCCTCCGTAAGGGATGTTTTATGTGTCCCAGCTGTACACTTCCCCCTCATCATGTAAGGGCAAGGGAGCAGCTGCTCCCAATGTAAGCTCTGACCTGCATTTGTGGACATGGCTTTGCAGGCTGCAGGGTTATAGTTTTCCTGCTTCTGGTTTCTACCCCCTGGTTGGTAAGGCAGGTCTACAAACTTGTGCAGGCTTCCTGCTGGGAGGGACCAGTGCCTTCCCACTTGTTGGTGGAGCTGTGTCTTGGCCCTCTGGTTGGTAGGGTCATGTAAAGGGGCATGTGTGGAGGTGGCTTCAGGCTCATGAACTCCTAAGGTAGCTTGTCTGTTGATGAGTGGGCTTGTGTTCTCACCTTCTTGGTTGTTTAGCCTGAGGCATCCTAGCACTAGAGCCTACAGCTGTTGGCTTGGGCCAGGTCTTGGTGCTAATTACCCAAGCAAGATGTCTGCCTCCAGCAAGAGGTCAAGTAGATGAACACTCCCTGATATTTCCACCACCAGCTTTTGTGACTACAGAGAGAGAGTAATAGCCACCCCCTGCCTCCTCAGGAGACCATCTATAACCAGCAGGTAGGTCTGGCCCAGACTCCTATGAAGTCACTGCTTCTGCCTTAGGTTCCAGTGCACAGGAGACCTTGTGTGCACCCTCCAAGAGTGGAGTCTCTGCTTCCCCTAGTCCTGTGGAGCTCCTGCAATTGAGCCCTGCTGGGCTTCAAAGCCAAACACTCTGGGCTCTTCTCCCAATGTCAGCACCCCAGACTGGGGAGGCTGAAATAGGGCTCAGATATCTCACTCCTATGGGAGAATTTCTGTGATATAATTATTCTGCAGTTTTTGAATCACACCCTTGGGGGGTATGTGATTTTGCTCTATTGCAAGTGCTCCCCTCCTACCATCCCGTTGGATTTCTTCTTTATGTTTTTGGATGTAGAATATCTTTTTTAGTAGGTTCCAGTCTTTTTTATCAATGGTTGTTCATCAGTTAGTTGTGATTTTGGTTTTCTTGTGAGAGGAGGTGAGCTCAAGGTCCTTCTACTCTGCCATTGTGGTTTCCAATCCTCCAGTTTCTTTTTTTAAAAACAAATTTTTATTGAAGTATAGTTGATTTACAATGTTGTGTTAATTTCAGATGTACAGCAAAGTGATTTAGCTATAAAATATATACATATATATTTTTTTAGTTGCTTTTAATACATATATAATGTTGTGTGACTATACCACCATCTAATGTGACAACAGTTTACCTACTAAAAATGCAATCCCATATCCATTAAGCAATCACTCCTGATTGCCGTGTCCTACCAGCCCTTAGTAATCACTTTCTGTCTCTATGTATTGGCCTATTCTAGAATTATTATAAAAAATGGTATCATACCCAACCTTTTGTGTCTGGCTTCTTTCATTTAACATAAGGTTTTTAAGGTTTATACCTAGAGAAGCATGTATCAGTACTTTATTCCTTTTTCAATGGCTGACTAGTATTCCACTGTATTAATAGACTAAATTTTGTTATCAGTTCATTCATTGATGGATCCACTGATGGGAAAACTCAGTCTAAAAAAAGAATAAAACATGGAGAACTGATACTACTTAACCTCAACACTTACTATAAAACTACAGTGATCAGGGCAATGTAGTATCAGCAAAGAACTGACAAATAGATCAAGGGAACACAGTAGAAGGCCTAAAAGTTGACCCACACAAATAGAGTTCACAGGTCATTGACAAAAGAGTAAAGGTAATTCAATGAAGGAAGGGAATGTCAATGGAAAAGTCTGTTTAACAAGTTGTACTGGAACAACTAGACATCTACAAGCAAAGAAACGAATTGAGACAAAGACATTATACCTTTCACAAAAATCAACTCAAACTGCATCATAGATGTAAATGTAAAAAACGAAAGTACACAACTTCTAGAAGGTAACATAGGAGAAAATCTAGGTGACCATGAACTTTTCAATGACTTCTTATACATAGCAACAAAAGTGTGATCTATGAAAGAGAAAATTAATAAGTTAGATTTCAATAAAATTACAAAATTCTGCTCTGTGATAGATACTGTTGAAAGAAAGGAAAGAGAAGCCACACATTGTAAAAAGATTTTGCAACCCACATATCTGATAAAGGACACATATATTCAAAATATAAAAATAACTCAAAACTAATCAATTAAAAAACAACCTAATTACAAAATGGTCAAAAGATCTCAACAGACACTGCACCAAGAAGATACACTCACAGATGGCAAATAAGCATATGAAGATGGTCACCATTTTGTATCAGTAGGAAACTGCAAATTGAAACAATAATAAGACTTATTAGAATATACACTTATTAGAATATCTAAACCCCAAAACACCACCAAAAACAAATGCTAGCAAGTATGTGGACCAAAAGTAAATCTCATTCATTGCAGCTGGGAATGCAAGATGGTATATCCAATTTTAGAGGACTGTCTGGCAGTTTCTAACAATACCATACATATGATCCAGCAATTCCACTCCTAGGTATTCACTCAAATGAGTTGAAAACTTATGTCTACACAAAAATTGTATACAAGTATTAACTTTATTTTATAATTGCCAAAATTTGGAAGCAACTATGATGTATTTCAACAGGTGAGTGTATAAAAAAAACTGTGGTACATCCATAAAATGGAGTATTATTCACTGATATAAAGGAGTAAGGAACAAAAAGAGATGGAAGAAACAAAGTGTAGATGGGGAAAAGATCAGAGACTGCCAGGGATTCAGGAGAAGAAGGGTGATGAATAGCTGGGCACAGAATTATTTTGGACAGTCAAACTCTTCTGCATGATACTGTATTGGTAGATACATGATGTTTCTCAAAACACCTGGAATTGCATAACACAAAGAGAGAATCCTCATGTAAAATAAGGACTTTAGAGTTGGTAATTATGTATCAATATCTGTTAATTATCACATTAATGTACCAAATAATGTACCATAATGCAAGATGTTAAAAATAGGAATAATTCTCTATAGGGTCAAGGAGAGTAGTCATATGAGAACTCTGTACTTATTTTACACAATTTTTCTGAAATCCTAAAACTGCTTGTTAAATAGTCAATTCAAAAACACTCCTGTTAAACATAAAAGACCCCAAATAGCCAAAGCAATCTTGAGAACGAAAAACGGAGCTGGAGGAATCAGGCTCCCTGACTTCAGACTATATTACAAAGCTGCAGTAATTGAGACAGTATGGTACTGGCACAAAAACAGAAATATAGATCAATGGAACAGGATGGAAAGCCCAGAGATAAACCCATGTACATATGGTCACCTTATTTTTGATAAAGGAGGGAAGAATATACAATGGAGAAAAGACAATAAGTGGTGCTGGGAAAACTGTACAGCTACATGTAAATGAATGAAATTAGAACACTTCCTAACACCATACACAAAAATACCCTCAAAATACTGTAAAGACCTAAATGTAAGGCCAGACACTATAAAGCTCTTAGAGGAAAACATAGGCAGAACACTCTTTGGCATAAATCACAACAAGATCCTTTTTCACCCACCTCCCTAGAGCAATGGAAATAAAATAAAAAATAAACAAATGGGACCTAATGAAAGTTAAAAGCTTTTGCATGGCAAAGGAAACCATACACAAGATGAAAAGACAACCCTCAGAATAGGAGAAAATATTTGCAAATGAAGCAATTGACAAAGGAGTAATCTCCAAAATATACAAGGAGTTCATGCAGCTTAATATCAAAAAAACAAAAAACCCAATCCACAAATGGATGGAAGACCTAAATAGACATTTCTCCAAAAAAGATATACAGATTGCCAACAAACATATGAAAAGATGCTCAATATCACTAATCATTAGAGAAATACAAATCAAAAGCCCAATGAGGTATCACCTCACACTGATCAGAATGGCCATCATGAAAAATCTACAAGCAGTAAATGCTGGAGAGGGTGTGGAGAAAGGGCAACCCTCCTGCACTGTTGGTGGGAATGTAAATTGATACAGCCACTATGTAGAACAGTATGAAGGTTCCTTAAAACACTAAAAATAGGACCACCATATGACCCAGCAATCACACTCCTGGGCATATGCCCTGAGAAAACCATAATTCAAAAAGATACATGCACCACTATGTTCATTGCAGCACTATTTACAATAACCAGGACATGGAAGAAACCTAAATGTCCATTGACAGATGAATGGATAAAGAAGATGTGGCACATATATACAATGGAATATTACTCAGCCATAAAAAGGAACAAAATTGAGTTATTCTTAATGAGTTGGATGGACCTAGAGCCTGTCTTACAGAGTGCAGTAAGTTAGAAAGAGAAAAACAAATACCATATGCTAACGCACATATATGGAATCTAAAAAAAACGGTACTGATGAACCTAGTGGCAGGGCAGGAATAAAGACACAGATGTAGAGAAAGGATTTGAGGGCACAGAGGGGGGAGGGGAAGCTGGGATGAAGTGCGATAGTAGCATTGACATATATACATTACCAAATGTAAAATCAATGGCTAGTGGGAAGCTGCTGCATAGCACAGGGAGATCAGCTTGGTGCTTTGTGATCACCTCGAGAGGTGGGATAGGGAGGGTGGAAGGAAGGCTCAAGAGGGAGGGGATATGGTGATATATGTATACATATAGCTGAATCACTTTGTTGTACAGCAGAAACTAACACAACATTGTGAAGCAATTATACTCCAATAAAGATATACAAAAAATAAAGTGGGGTAAAACTCAAAAAAAATTCCTGTTTTTTGCATTACATTGCTCTGAAAATGAAGTAAAAATCCACAAATTGGGGGAAAATATTTTCGGAACTCATAGCTCACAAATGACTTGTACCTAGGATATATAAAGAACCCTCAAGATGCAGTAATAAGAAAACAGAACAGCATTGAAAAATCTTTGGAAGTGTTGAACAACTTACCAAAGATACACAAATGGAAATTAAGCACATGAAAAGGTATTCAACATCATTTTTATTTAAGGAAATGCAAATTAAACACACAATGAGATCCTACTACATTCCTACCCGAATGGCTAACATCAAAAGCACTGACATAATCAGAGTTTGGCAAGGATGCACTATAACTGGAACTCTAATATATTGCTATTGGAAATATGAAATGGTCAAAATATCTGAACAGACACATCACCAAGAGGGTACACAGATGGCAAATAAGCATGTTATAGTTCAGCCACTTTGGAAAACAGTGTGTATTTTTTTATTAAGTTCAACATACCCTTACCATAAAACCCAGCAATCCTACTCCTAGATATTTACCTAAGAGAAATGAAGACTTAAGCCCCTGCCAAAACCTGTATGTGGATGTTTACAACAGCTTTATCAAACTAGTGGTCACCAGTGGAGACAGTGAAGGTGTGGGGCAAGATACGGGAAGGAGATTAAGACACACAAACTATTATGTATAAAATAGATAAGCTATAAGTATAATATATAGTACATAGCACAGGGAATATAGCCAATGTTTATAACTTTAAATGGAGTAAAATCTATAAAAATTTTAAATCACTATGTTGTACATATGAAACTAGTATAATATTGTAAATCAGCTATACTTCATTAAAACAACAACAAAAATAAAACCTTTGCTACCTATATTTCAGTGTTTATTCCCCTCACCGCTCTCCCATTCACTCTCTTGGGAATATGGCATCAACCTTATTCATTTTTTATCTTGCTCTAAATTATATATAGTAAAACTCAATAAATATTTCATTAATTAAAAAAGAAGAAGTCAGACTCAAGAGTCTACCTCTGTATGCTTCCATTTATATGACATTCTGGAAAAGGGAAAACTGTAGTATTGGAGAACAGATCAGTAGTTGCTAAGGGATGGGAGTGAAAAGGTGAGATGAATATAAGGTTCTATAAGGAAACTGTTGGATGTGACATAACAAACTTACATCTTGATTATGATGGTCATTGCACAACTTTATGAATTTTCGTATTTTGTATAACTGTATACCTAAAAAGGGTGAATTTCAGTTTATGTAAATTATACCTCAATAAAACAAAATTTTTTGATTGCAAAACAAGTGCAGCAAATACTGGTAATAGAATTTTAAACAGCAAAATAAAATGCTATATATTTTTCATAATATGTAAATAAATATACAAAGGAGAATACACATGGGTGTGTGTGCTCAAAAGGGAGGTGGGAAAGGTGAATAGGACAGGAGGTGAAAAATAAAAGGGATATGCACAGATATGCACAAAATGAGAAATAGTGTTTGAATCTACAAGGACAATTAATCATATCAGTTGAACTATATTCATCTGAGATATAAAAGGAAAAAAAGAGGCTATAGTCCAAAAACACAAAAAGGAGTAGATGTGAATACTGATTAACTTTATGCCGTGTAAGAAGTGTAAAAGTGCATTCCTATGACCCAACAATTTCACTTTATGATATCTACCTTAGGGAAACATTTAAACATATGCAAAAGCCATCCTGTACAAGGATGCTGGCTGTAGCATTATTTGAAATTGGGAAAAATTACAAACTAAGTGTCCACAATGGGAAATGGCAAAATCAACTATGGTGTATCCATGTTACGAAAAATTGAGTAACAGTTTAAAAATAATTAGGTAAAATTATCTGTGGTGTCATAAAAAATTAAGATATTTTGCTAAGTAAAAGACAAAATGCAAAACAACATGCTCAGTATCACCTTACTCATATATTTATAATGCATAAAAGTATAATATACATTTTTACAGGTATAGATGCATTTAAAAATTCATGGGTAAAGGTCTGAAAGATCTGCACCAAATTATTAACTGTGGTTTCTTCTGGGGAAGTAACTAGAATTGTGGGTGATGGTCTGGGGAACTTTAGCTTTAGCGTTAATGCCTGAATTTATACAAGAGTGCATTTTTGCATTCCTTTGGAATTAAAACTTCATGAAACTTAAACATAAATAAATTCTAAGTTTTACTGATACATTTAAGACTCAAAAGTAAAACTGTGTTAGATAAACTTTATTCATTTTAATGTCAATTTTTAACCATGACTTGATTTGCAATTGTGGTAGAGTTTTAGTTGGCCTCAGATTTCTGCACACTCTGCTGTACATGCCAAGTATAATACCCTCCTTTTGAGTGTGGACAGGTCCTGTAAATATGATTTATGTCCCTCCCATGATGAGATTATATTATAAGGCAAAAGTTAAGGGATTTCTTTTCAAATATAATTAAAGTCCCTAATCAGTTGATCTCGGGTTAATTAAAAGAGAGACGTCCTGGGTGTACCTGATATAATCAGGTGTCCTTTAAAATAGGATCTGAGGTCAGAGACTCTTTCCTGCTGACTTTGAAGATACAAGCTACAATGAGTTCTAAAGCTGCAATAAATTAATTCTGCTTAACAATTACATGAGCTTATAAGAGGATGCCAAGCCTCAGAGGAGACCCCAGACCTAGCAGACAACTTGATTGCAGCATTGTGAGACCCCGAGCAGAGCATCAAGCTAACCTCTGCCCAGACTCCTGACCCATGGAAACTATGAGATACTAAACGTGCGTTGTTTTAAGTTGCTATATTTGTGCTAATTTCTTATACAGCAATATAAAATTAATCACAACTCTGCAGTTATTTATGTGTCTATCTCCCCTCTAAATTGCAAATGTGGAGTTTGTATTTAGAATGAAGCAGTGTCTTATTCATCTTTTATTCCTGGCATTTAGTATCATTCTGATACATGTTTGCTGAATGAAAATTTTTATGTAATAAATTAAGTAGTTTAAAATTGAGTTTGTATATTTTCTCAGCTATTTAACCTCTCAAATACAGAATTTTTTAGAAAATTAATAAAATGTTCACACTTTTTTTTATAACATCTTTATTGGAGTATAATTGCTTTACAATGGTGTGTTAGTTTCTGCTTTACAACAAAAATGAATCAGTTATATATATACATATGTTCCCATATCTCTTCCCTCTTGCGCCTCCCTACCTCCCACCCTCCCTATCCCACCCCTCCAGGCGGTGACAAAGCACCGACCTGATCTCCCTGTGCTATGCAGCTGCTTCCCACTAGCTATCTACCTTACGTTTGGTAATGTATATATGTCCATGCCTCTGTCTCGCTTTGTCATAGCTTACCCTTCCCCCTCCCCATATCCTCAAGTCCATTCTCTAGTAGGTCTGTGCCTTTATTCCTGTCTTATCCCTAGGTTCTTCATGACTTTTTTTTTCTTAAATTCCATATATATGTGTTAGCATACGGTATTTGTCTCTCTCTTTCTGACTTACTTCATTCTGTGTGACAGACTCTAGGTCTAGCCACCTCATTACAAATAGCTCAATGTCGTTTCTTTTTATGGCTGAGTAATATTCCATTGTATATAAGTGCCACATCTTCTTTATCCATTCATCCGATGATGGACACTTAGGTTGTTTCCATCTCCGGGCTATTGTAAATAGAGCTGCAATGAATATTTTGGTACATGACTCTTTTTGAATTATGGTTTTCTCAGGGTATATGCTCAGTAGTGGGATTGTTGGCACTTCTTAAGGTTCTGATCTCTCAGGTAACAAAAAGATGTCAGAAAAATTGTCCTATCTTCCTTAGGTGGTTGTAAGATTGAAATAAAATTAGATGCTGAATATGAACATGTTATAAAAAGGGAAAGCATTGTTATGACAATCTTACAATTCCAGAAAACTTATTCCTGAAGTGACAGAAAGGTGAAGACAGAATTTTTAAACATACATGTACCAACGTACATACATGAGGGAGATGGCAAGTATATTCACAAAGCTCCACTAAATAATTCCTGAAGCTAACACAATTTGTATCCATAAAATTTTTGTACTTCATAATCAAATGTCATTGAAAAAATATTTCAGCTGATTCAAATTTAAATTCAACCTTTGAAACACAGGTTCATCCTGCCAAATTATGATTTTGGTTGTGTTGTATTATTATTATAATTTAAATAATGAAAGATGTACCTTATAACGTTAAGAGTTGAAGTTGTTGATCCTCACTGCTTAGCAATCAGGCCTTCTTGCCTAAACACCTCTTTTCAGAAGAGTCACAACTGAATGATAGGAGAGGAAACATAATTCAGAAGAGAGCAAGTGTTGAAAATACCTATATTTGTCCTTTAGGGTCTGACTGATTTCACTTAGCTTATTTTCTTCCAAGTTTATTCATGTTGTAATGTATCAGGATTTCATTTCCTTTTTAAAAATATTTCTTTAAAATAAATGTGTATATATTTAAAGTACACAACATGATTATTTGATAATCTATATTGAAATGATCACTACACTCCAGTTAATAAACATATCATCTACTCACCTAGTTACCATAGTTACATTTTTGTGGTGAGATAACCTGGAATGTACTCTCTTAGTGCATTTCCAGCATTCATTATAGTATTATTAACTATAGTCATCATTCCTGTACATTAGTTTGCTATATTTATTGATCCTACATAACTACAACTTTGTACCCTTTGGCCAAAGGTCTCCATTTCTCCCACACTCCCAGTCCCTTGTAACCATCATTATAAACTTTGCTTCTATGAGTTAAAAGTTAAAACATTTTTAATAGATTCTACATATAAATGAGATTATACAGTACTTGACTCTCTGTCTTATTTTGCTTAGCATAATATCCTTCACATAATATACTCCAGGTTCATTCATGTTATCACAAATGCAAATGGCAATATTTCCTTCTTCCTCATGGCTGAATAATATTCTATTATATATAAATATATATATATATATGTGTGTGTATATATACATATATACATATATGTATATTTATAGATACCAAATCTTTATCCATTTATCTGTCAATGGACACTTCAGTTGTTTGTATCTCAGGTGAGGTGCATGGAGGTAATGTGAAACTGTCATTCCTACACTGTTTAATGTGTATTTTCTTATTTCTGTGCTCCACCCAGGTGCTGTAATCTCTCATCTGGAATCTTAGTTCTTGTGAAAGTATTTCCGTGTGTGGTTAGTTGTTAAAATTTATGTTTCTGCCAGAAGATGAGCACTGAAACTCTTACATCACGATCCTGCTGGCATCATTCCATGATTTCATTCCTTTTTAATGCTGAATAATATTCCATTGTATGTATATATCACATTCGGTTTATCAATATCTCTGTTGATGCAGACTTGGATTGAATCCACATTTTGGCTATTGTGAATAGTGCTGCTTAAAACAAGGACGTACAAGTGTCTTTTGAGTTCCTCCTTTCAATTTTTTGAGTATATCTAGGAGTAGAATTGTTGAATAATATAGTAATTCTATATTTAATTCTTTGGGGGAAATTGCCATACCATTTTCCATAACTTACCATTTTCGATTCCCATCAGCAGTTCACAGAGATTGCAATTTATCCACAGCCTCACTATTTGTTACTTTCTTTTTTTTCTGTTTTCTGTTTCATAATAGCCATCCTAATGGGTGTGAAGTTGTATCATACTATGATTTTGATTTGCATTGCCCTAATGATTAGTGACATTGAACAACTTTTCACATACTAATAAGTCCATATGTATTTCATCGTTGGAGAAATGTCTACTCAAGACTTTTGCCCATTTTTAAAATTTATTTATTTATTATTTATTAACATCTTTATTAATTGCTTTACAATGGTGTGTCAGTTTCTGCTTTATAAAAAAGTGAATCAGTTATACATATACATATGTCCCCATATCTCTTCCCTCTTGCATCTCCCTCCCTCCCACCCTCCCTATCCCACCCCTCTAGGTGGTCACAAAGCACCGAGTTGATCTCCCTGTGCTATGCGGCTGCTTCCCACTAGCTATCTATTTTACGTTTGGTAGTGTATATATGTCCATGCCACTCTCTCACTTTGTCATAGCTTACCCTTCCCCCTCCCCATATCCTCAAGTCCATTCTCTAGTAGGTCTGCCTTTATTCCCGTCTTACCCCTAAGTTCTTCATGACATTTTTTTCCCCTTAGATTCTACATATATATGTGTCAGCATACGGTGTTTGTTTTTCTCTTTCTGTCTTACTTCACTCTGTATGACAATCTATAGGTCCATCCAACTTACTACAAATAACTCAGTTTTTTTCCTTCTTATGGCTGCATAATATTCCATTGTATATATGTGCCATATCTTCTTTATCCGTTCATCTGTTGATGGACACTTAGGTTACATCCATGCCCTGGCTATTGTAAATCGAGCTGAAATGAACATTTTGGTACATGACTCTTTATGAATTATGGTTTTCTGAAGGTATATGACCAGTAGTGGGGTTGCTGGGTCGTATGGTACTTCTATTTTTATTTTTTTAAGGAACCTCCATACTGTTCTCCATAGTGGCTGTATGTATTGTTTTTGTATCCATTCAGCCAATCTGTGTCTTTTGGTGGGAGCATTTAGGCCATTTACATTTAAGGTAATTTTCGATATGTATGTTCCTATTCCCATTTTCTAAATTGTTTTGGGTTCATTATTATAGGTCTGTTCCTTCTCTTGTGTTTCTTGTCTAGAGAAGTTCCTTTAGCATTTGTTGTAAACCTGGTTTGGTGGTGCTGAACTCTCTCAGCTTTTGCTTTTCTGTAAAGGTTTTAATTTCTCCATCAAATCTGAATGAGATCCTTGCTGGGTAGAGTAGTCTTGGTTACAGGTTTTTCTCCTTCATCTCTTTCAGTATGTCCTGCCACTCCCTTCTGGCTTGCAGGGTTTCTGCTGAGAGATCAGCTATTAACCTTATGGGGAATCCCTTGTGTGTTATTTGTTGTTTTTCCCTTGCTGCTTTTAATATGCTTTCTTTGTATTTAATTTTTGACAGTTTGATTAATATGTCTCTTGGCGTATTTCTCCTTCGACTTATACTGTATGGGACTCTCTGTGCTTCCTGGACTTGATTAACTATTTCCTTTCCCATATTAGGGAAGTTTTCAACTATAATCTCTTCAAATATTTTCTCAGTCCCTTTCTTTTTCTCTCCTTCTTCTGGAACCCCTATAATTCGAATGTTGGTGTGTTTAATGTTGTCCCAGAGGTCTCTGAGGCTGTCCTCAGTTCTTTTCATTCTTTTTTCTTTATTCTGCTCTGCAGTAGTTATTTCCACTATTTTATCTTCCAGGTCACTTATCCGTTCTTCTGCCTTAGTTATTCAGCTATTGATCCCATCTAGAGTACTTTTAATTTCATTTATTGTGTTGTTCATCGTTGCTTGTTTCATATTTATTTCTTCTAGGTCCTTGTTAACTGTTTCTTGCATTTTGTCTATTCTATTTCCAAGATTTTGGATCATCCGTACTATCTTTATTCTGAATTCTTTTTCAGGTAGACTGCCTATTTCCTCTTCATTTGTTAGGTCTGGTGCATTTTTATCTTGCTCCTTTATCTGCTGTGTGTTTTTCGGTCTTCTCATTTTGCTTATCTTACTGTGTTTGGGGTCTCCTTTTTGTAGGCTGCATGTTCGTAGTTCCCGCTGTTTTTGATGTCTGTCTCCAGTGGCTATGGTTGGTTCAGTGGGTTGTGCAGGCTTCCTGGTGGAGGGGACTAGTGCCTGTGTTGTGTTGGATGAGGCTGGATCTTGTCTCTCTAGTGGGTAGGTTGACGTCTGGTGGTGTGTTTTGGGGTGTCTGTGGACTTATTATGATTTTAGGCAGCCTCTCTGCAAATGGGTGGGGTGTGTTCCTGTTTTGCTAGTTGTTTTGCAGAGGTTGTCCAGCACTGTAGCTTGCTGCTTGTTCAGTGAAGCTGGGTGCTGGTGTTAAGATGGAGGTCACTGGGATATTTTTGCCATTTGATATTATGTGGAGCTGGGAGGTCTCTTGTTGACCAGTGTCCTGAATTTGGCTCTCCCACCTCAGAGACAGAGCCCTGACTCCTGGCTGGAGCACCAAGAACCTTTCATCCACACGGCTCAGAATAAGAGGGAGAAAAAGTAGAGAGAATTAGTAGAAGTATGAAGAAAGAAAGGAGGGAAGGAAGGAAGAAAGAAAGAAAGAAAGAGAGAAAGAGAGAAAGAAAGAAAGAAGCAAAGAAGGAAAGAAAGGAGGGAGGGAGGGAGGAAGGAAGGAGGGAAGGAAGGAAAAAAGACAGAAAGAAAGAAGATACAGTAAAATAAAATAAAGTATAATAAAGTTATTGAATTAAAAAATAATTATTTAGGAAAAAAAAGGGATGGATAGAACCTTAGGACAAATGTTGGATGCAAAGCTATACAGACAATATCTTACACAGAAGCATACACATACACCCTCACAAAAAGAGGTAAAGGGGAAAAAATCATAGATCTTGCTCCCGAAGCCCACCTCCTCAATTTGGGATGCTTTGTTGTCTAAAGGATGGAAGGAAGGAAGGAAAGAAAGAAAGAAAGAAAGAAAGGAAGGAAGGAAGGAAGGAAGGAAGGAAGGAAGGAAGGAAGGAAGGAAGAAAGAAAGAAAGAAAGAAAGAAAGGAAGGAAGGAAGGAAGGAAGGAAGGAAGAAAGAAAGAAAGAATTTAAAGTATAAAAAAGTTATTAAAATTAATTATTAAGAAAAAAAATTTTTTTTAAAAACATGGACGGATAGAACCCTAGGACAAATGCTGGAAGCAAATCTATACAGACAAGGTCTCACACAGAAGCATACACATACACATTCACAAAAAGAGGAAAAGGGGAAAAAATCATAGATCTTGCTCTCAAAGCCCACCTCCTCAATTTGGGATGATTCGTTGTCTATTCATGTATTCCACAGATGCAGGGTACATCAACTTGATTGTGGAGCTTTAATCCACTGTTTCTGAGGCTGCTGAGAGAGATTTCCCTTTCTCTTCTTTGTTCTCACCACTCACAGGGGCTCAACTTTGGATTTGGCCCTGCCTCTGCATGTAGGTCGCTGGAGGACGTCTGTTTTTTGCTCAGACAGGACGGGGTTAAAGGAGCCGCTGATTCAGGGGCTCTGTTGCACTCAGGCCAGGGGGTTGGAGGGGCACTGCGTGTGGGGCAGGCCTGCAGCGGCAGAGGCCGGCATGACGTTGCACCAGCCTGAGGCCCGCTGTGCATTCTCCCGGGGAAGTTGTCCCTGGATCCCGGGAACCTGGCAGTGGCGGGCTGCACAGGCTCCCCAGAAGAGGGGTGTGGATAGTGACCTGTGCTCGCACACAGGCCCCTTGGTGGTGGCATCAGCAGCCTTAGCATCTCCCACCCGTCCCTGGGGTCCATGCTTTTAACCACGGCTCGCGCCCGTCTCCGGGGTTCACGCATTTAGCCGCGGCTCGCGCCCGTCTCTGGAGTTCCTTTAAGCAGCGCTCTTAAACCCCTCTCCTCGCGCACCAGGAAACAAAGAGGGAAGAAAAAGTCTCTTGCCTCTTTGGCAGGTGCAGACTTTTCCCCGGACTCCCTCCCGGCTAGCCTTGGTGTACTAACCCTTTCAGACTATGTTCAAGCCACCAACCCCAGTCCTCTCCCTGCGCTCCCACCGAAACCCGAGCCTCAGCTCGCAGCCCCGCCCACTCCGGCGGGTGAGCAGACAAGCCTCTCGGGCTGGTGAGTGCTGGTCGGCACCAATCCTCTGTGCGGGAATCTCCCCGCTTTGCCCTCCGCACCCCTGTTGCTGTGCACTCCTCTGCGGCTCCGAAGATCCCCCCTCCGCCTCCCGCAGTCTCTGCCCACGAAGGGGCTTCCTAGTGTGTGGAAACTTTTCCTCCTTCACAGCTCCCTCCCACTGGTGCAGGTGCCATCTCTATTCTTTTTTCTCTGTTTTTTCTTTTTTTCTTTTGCCCTACCCAGGTACGTGGGGAGTTTCTTGCCTTTTAGGAGGTCTGAGGTCTTCTGCCAGCCTTCAGTAGGTGTTCTGTAGGAGTTGTTCCACGTGTAGATGCATTTCTGGTGTATCTGTGGGGAGGAAGGTGATCTCCGCGTCTTACTCTTCCGCCATCTTCAAGGTCCCCTCTGTGTTTATTTTTTTGTGGAGCTTTCAATTTGTCTTCCACGGTGGCTGCTCCATTTTACATTCTCACCAGCAATGGACAAGGTTTCTAATTTCTCAAAATTCTTGTCAACACTTGTTATTTTTTATTATCTAAGTGTTCTTTGTATAGTCTGGATATAAGACCCTTTTAAGATATATGACTTGCAAACATAGTCTCCCATTCTAAGTTGTTCTTTCACTTTCTTGA
This sequence comes from Delphinapterus leucas, assembly GCF_059928025.1. Lineage (NCBI taxonomy): Eukaryota > Metazoa > Chordata > Mammalia > Artiodactyla > Monodontidae > Delphinapterus > Delphinapterus leucas. The sequence continues at coordinate 78,173,155 of NC_143150.1, read as the reverse complement.
TGGTATCATTTGTAGGACAAAAGTTTTAAATTTTGATATAGCCCAATTTATCTAACTTTTCTTTTTTGTATATGCTTTTGATGTCCTATCTAAGAAACCTTTCCCTGAGCCAGGATCACAATAGTTGACTGCTATGTTTCCATCTAACAGTTTTAAAATTTGGCTCTTACATTTAGATTTATGATGCATTTTGAGTTAATTTTTGTGTATGGTGAGCAGTAGAGGCCCAGTTTCAAAGTTTGTTCTCTGAATATTTTCTTTATGATTCCATTTTACCACATTTGTGGGCATATTAGTTAAAAAATTATTTTGTGTATGCATATGTGTTTGTTTATTGGTTGCTTTAGGGCTTATATAATACACCTTTAACTGTTACAGTCTACCTTCAAGTGATATCATACCAATACACATATAGTATAAAACACTTAAAAATTATACATCCATTTCTCCCCTCCAGGCCTTTGTGCTACTGTTGTTATATTTAGTTCTATATATGTTGTAAACTATATAATATATTAATATTTTCGCTTTAAAGAGATAATTATCTTTTAAAGAGGTTTAAATAAAAATAAAATATTGATGCATTTAGTTACACTTTCTGGTGATCTTTATTTGGGTAGATCCAGATTTCTATCAGGTATTTTACTTATACTTGAAGGAATGTCTTCAACATTTCTTATAGCATGGGTCTCCCATTTATGAATTATTTTAACTTACATAGCATTTTTTAAATGTTTGTCTACATTTTTATGGGTCACATTATTTTTGATGAATAGCCTGCTATCATCATTTGTTCTTTTGTATTTCATAAGTCTTTTTATTCGCCTATTTTTAACTTTCTCTTTATTTCTAGCTTTCAGTAATTTGATGATGATGAACTTAGTGTAGTTTTCTTCACGTTTCTTGTGTTTGAGGTTCATTGCTTTTCTTGGATCCATGGCTGTATTGTTTTATTAAACTTGGAAAACTTTTGGCCATTGTTTCCTCAAATAGGTTTTTTTATTTTCTGTTCCACACTCACTCCCTTCTAATCTCTCCTGTGACTCCATTACATGTATATTAGCCTGTCTGAAGTTATCTCACATCTAAGTGACACACTGCTCTTTTTTAAAAAGTATTTTTACTCTGTTTTTCATCTTGTATAGCTTGTATTGCTGTATCTTAAAGTTCACTAATATGTTTTCCTGCTAAGTCTGATTTGCTGGTAACTTCCTCCAGTGTATTTTTTCAACACAGATGTTTTCATTTTCATCTCTAGAAGATTGACTTCAGTCATTTGGCATCCTCAAACTCAACACTCACCATGCTCAATATATTCCCTAGGATCTTGAATATATATTATATAGTTATAAGTGTTTTAATGTCCTCATATAATAATACTATAATGTCTAATTTCTGTGTAAGTTTGCTTCTAATTAATTTTTCTCATTATGAGTCACATTTTCCACTTCTTTATAAAACATATTTTTTTTAATTTCTAAAATATTTTAATTATTTTTTTAAATTTAAATAATTAATTAATTGATTTTATTTTTGGCTGAATTGGGTCTTCATTGCTGTGCACGGGCTTCCTCTAGTTGTGGTGAATGGGGGCTACTCTTCATTATGGTGCAGGAGCTTCTCATTGTGGTGGCTTCTCTTGCTGCAGGGCACTGGTTCTAGACATGCAGTCTTCAGTAGTTGCAGCATGTGGGCTCAGTAGTTGTGGCTCGCAGGCTCTAGAAGTGCAGGCTCAGTAGTTGTGGCCCACAGGCTTAGCTTCTCCGCAGCATGTGGGATCTTCCTGGACCAGGCTTTGAACCTGTGTCCCCTGCACTGGCAGGTGGATTCCCAACCATTGTGCCACCAGGGAAGTCCTATTTTTTTATTGGAGTATAGCTTACTTACAAAGTTGTTACAGCAAAGTGAGTCAGTTATACATACACATATGTCCACTCTTTTTTAGATTCTATTCCCATATAGGCCATTACAGAGTATTGAAAAGAATTCCCTGTGCTATTCTGTAGGTTCTTATAAATTATCAGTTCTTATTAGTTATAACTAATAAGATAGTAGTGTGTATATGTCATTCCCAATCTCCCAATTTAGCCTTCCCTTAAAACATAATTTTTTTATTGGGTGCAGACACTGCAAATTTTACATTGTTGGTTACTGATATTTTTGTATTCTTATATTTTTTTAATTGAGGTAACATTGGTTTATAACATTATATGTTTCACACGTACAACATCATATTTTGACTTAAGTGTACATTACAGTGTGCTAGCCATGAAAAAAATGGTTTCCGTCCATGGCCATAGAGTTGACCCCTATAGCCATTTTGCCCTCCACCAAGCTCCTTCCCCTCTAGCAACCACTACACTGTTCCCTGTATCTATGTGTCTGTTTTTGTTTGATTTATTTTGTTCATTTATTATTTTTTTCAGTGATCCACATATGAGTAAAATTATGCAGTATTTTATTTTCTCCGTCTGACATTTCTTTCACCATAATATCCTTAAGGTCCATCCATGCTTTCACAAATGGCAAGATTTTATCTTTTTTATGGTCGAGTAATATTCCATTGTGTGTGTGTGTGTGTGTGTGTGTGTGTGTGTGTGTGTGACATCATCTTTATCCATTCATCTGTCAATGGACACTTAGGTTATTTCCATATTTTGGCCACTGTAAATAATGCTGTGTTGAACATACAAGTCCATATATCTTTTTGAATTAGTGTTCTTATATTCTTGCATTAAATACTCAGGAGTGGAAAGCTGGATCATATGGTAGTAGCATTTTTAATTTTTTGAGGAATTTCCATGCTGTCTTCCACAGTACCTGCAACTATTTACATTCCCATCACAGTATATGAGGGCTCCCTTTCCCCCACATCCTCTTCAACACTTGTAATTTCTTGTGTTTCTGATAATAGCCATTCTAACCAGCATGAGGTGATAGCGCTCTGTGGTTGTAATTTGCATTTTTCTAATAATTAGTGACATTTAACAACTTTTCATTTGCCTGTTGCCCAGCTGTATGTCTTCTTTGGGAAAATGTCTATTCAAGTTTTGGGCCATTTTTATATTGGACTACTTGTTTTCTTTGATATTGAGTTGGATGTGCTGTTTATATTTTTTGGATATTAACCGCTTGTCAGTATTGTCATTTGCAAGTATTTTCTTCCATTCCATAGGTTGTGTTTCATTTTGGTGATGGTTTCTTGCTGTGAAAAAGCTTTTAAGTTTAATTAGGCCCCATTTGTTTAATTTTACTTTTATGACTTTTGCCTTGGGAGACAGACCAAAGAAAACATTACTACGATTTGAGTCAAACAGTTTTGCCTATGTTCTCTTCTAGGAATTTTATGTTATGTCTTAAATTTAGGACTTTAAACCATTTTGAGTTTATTTTTGACTATGGTGTGAGGAAATATTCTAATTTCATTGTTTTACATGTGGCTATCTAGCTTTCCCAGCACCACTTATTGAAGAGACTGTCTTCTATCCATTCTATATTCTTGATTTCTTTGTGTAGATTTATTGCCTATAAGTGCATGGGTTTATTTCTGGGCTCTCTATTCTGTTCCACTGATTTATGTGTTTGTTTTTGTGCCACTACCATACACTTGATTACTGTTGCTTTGTAGTAACGTATGAAGTCTGAGAGTGTTATAGAAAAAATGTTCTCTTTTCCTCAGGATTGCTTTGGCAATTAGAGAGCTGTTGCTGTTCCACATAAATTTTTGGATTATTTATTCTGGTTCTGTAAAAAATGTCCTGGGTATTTTGACAGGGATTGAACTAGATCTGTAGCTTCATTTGGGTAATATGGCCATTTAAATAACACTGACTCTTCCAACTCAAGATTACAGGATATCTTTTCATTTCTATGACCCATCTGCATTTCTTTTATCAATATTTTATAGTTTTCAACTTATAGGACTTAACAAAGTTTCTTCCTAGTATGTTTTCGGATGTAATTTTAAAAGTGATTTTTGAATTTCACTTTCTGATAGTTCATTATTAGTGTATATAAATGCAACAATTTCTGTATACTAATCTTATATCCTGCACCCTTGCTCAATCATTTATAAGTTCTAAAATATTTGGGTAGAAATTTTAGAGTTCTATAAACAGAGTATCATGTCATCTGCAAATAATGACAATTTTTTCTCTTGCCTTCCAGTTTGTACCATTTTTATTTCTGATTCTTGTTTGACTGCTGTGGATCAGACTTCCAATACTGTGTTAAAGAGAAGCAGTGAGAGTCGGCATCCATGAATGCCGACTGAATCCAGGTTCAGGTTCCTGAATCCAGCAGGAAGGCTTTCAGCTTTTCACCATTGAGTATTGAGTTGGCTGTGGGCTTGTTGTATGTGGCCTTTATTATGCTGAGATATGTTCCCTCTATAACCAGTTGGAAGAGAGTTTTAATGTGAATGGATGTTTGAATTTTTTCCAATCCCTTTTCTGCATCTATTGAGATAATCTTGTGATTTTTATCCTTCCTTTTGTTAGTGTGATGTATCACATTGTTGATTTGTGGATATGGAACCATGCTTGCATCCCTGGAATAAATCCCACTTGATCATGGTGCATGATCCCTTTTATAGATTGTTGATTTGTGTTTGCCATTTTTTTGTTGTTTTGCTTTTTTACGGTACATGGGCCTCTCACCACTGCGGCCTCTCCCATTGTGGAGCACAGGCTCCAGACGCGCAGGCCCAGCGGCCATGGCTCACGGGCCCAGCTGCTCTGCGGCACGCAGGATCCTCCTGGACCGGGGCATGAACCCATGTCCCCTGCATCGGCAGGCGGACTCCCACCCACTGTGCCACAAGGGAAGCCCTGTCATTATTTTTGTTGAGGATTTTTGTATCTATATTCTTCAGAGATATTGGCTGGTAAATTTATTTATTTTTCTTTTTTTTTGCAGTGTCTTTCTCTGATTTCATTTTCAGGGTAATGGTGGCCTTGTAGAACACATTTAGGAGTGTTCCCTCCATTTCATTTTTTTTTTGGGGGGGTACGTGGGCCTCTCACTGCTGTGGCCTCTCCCATTGCAGAGCACAGGCTCTGGATGCACAGGCTCAGTGGCCATGGCTCACGGGCCCAGCAGCTCCGCGGCATGTGGGATCCTCCCAGACCGGGGCATGAACCCATGTCCCCCACATCGGCAGACGGACCCTCAACCACTGTGCCACGAGGGAAGCACCCTCCTCTTCATTTTTTTTGGAATAGTCTGAGAAGGATAGGTGTGAGTTCTTCCATTATAAGTTTGGTAGAATTCCACAGTGAAGTTGTCTGGTCATGGACTTTTGTTTCCAGGGAATTTATTTTTATTATACAGATTCTATTTCACTTCTAGTGATCAGTGTGTTCAAATTGTCTGTATCTTTCTGACTCAGTCTTGGCAGGCTGAATGTTTCTAGAAATTTGCCCATTTCTCTAGGTTGTCCAATTTTCTTGTCACATACTGTTCATAATATTTTCTTATGACTCTTTTGTTTCCCTGTGATAGCGGTTGTTATTTCTTCACTTTCGTTTCTTATTTTGTTTTTTGGGACCTCTCTTTTCCTCTTGGTGAGCCAGGCTAAAGTTTTGTCAATTTTGCTTATGTTTCTTAGAAAAGCTCTTAGGTTCATTGATTTTTCTATGTTTTTTGTTTCTATTTTATTTCTTCTCTGATCTTTATTATGCCTTTCCTTCTTCTGACCTTGGGCTTTGTTTGTTCTTCTCTTCCTGATTCTTTTAAAGGTGGTAGGTTACGTTGTTTAGTTGAGATGTTACTTGTTTCTTGAGCAAATCCTGTGTCCCTAAGAACTTCCCTCTTGGAACTGCTTTTGCTGCATCCCATAGGTTTTATAATGTGTTTTCATTTTTGTTTTTCTTGAGGTATTTTCTGATTTCTTGTTTGATTTCATTGTTTACATTGGTTTTGTAGCAGAAAATTTTTTTAGTCCCCACGTATTTGTTCTTTTTCCATTTTTCTTTCTGTAGTTGATTTCTAGTTTCATTCAGTTGTGTTTGGAAATTATGCTTGAAATAATTTCTTTCCTCTTAAATTTGCTGAGGCTTGTTTTGTGACCTAGTATGTTCTCTACCCTGGAGAATGTTCCATGTGCACTTGAGAAAAGTGTATATTCTGCTTTTTTTGGATGTTGTGTCCTGTAGATAGCAATTAAGTCCAACTGGTCAGTTGTGTCATTTAGGACCTCTGTTGCCCTATCGATTTTCTGCCTGGATGATATGTCCATTGCTATATCATCAATGGGCTATGAAAATCTCTTCCTATTATTGTCTTATTGTCAGTTTCTCCCTTTATGTCTGTCAGCATTTGATTTATGTGTTTAGGTGCTCCTGTATTGGGTGTGTGTATGTTAACGAGTGTAACATCCTCTTTTTTATTGTTCCCTTCATCGTTATACAATGTCCTTCTATGTCTTTCATTATATCATTTGTTTTAAAGTCTATTTTGTCTGATATGAATATTGCTACCCCCACTTTCTTCTCATTTCCATTTGCATCAAATATCGTTTTCCATCCCCTCACTTTCAGTCTGTGTGTGTTTTTCACTCTGAAGTAAAACTCTTGGAGGCCTCATAATTAGCAGGTATTGTTTTATTATCCAATCAGCCACTCTATATCTTTTGATGTAGCATTAGTTCATTGACATTTAAGGTAATTACTGACAGGTATGAATGCATTTCCATTTTGTTACTTGTTTTCTGTTTTGTTTTGTTTCTGTAGTTCTTCTCTGTTCTTTTCTTCTTCTTTTAGTTTCTTCCCATGTGGTTTGATGATTTTCTTGAGTAGAATGCTTGTGTTCCTTTCTCTCTTGTTTGAGTGTATCTATTGTAGGTTTTTGGTTTATAGTTACAATGGCATTTATGTATGTTGACCTGTAACTATATCTACTTGCTTTAAACTAGTAATCACTTAAACTCAAACACATTCTAAATGATCCACATTTTTTACACCCCTCCCCTACATTTTGTGTTTTTCACGTTCTATTTTACATCTTCATGCTTATACTTTTACTGTTTCTTGTAGTTATAATATCTCCTACAATTTTTTTATTGTTTTTTCATCTATGTACTGACTTGTTCAAGTGATCTTTAAGCCTTACTATATATTTGCCTGTCCTATTGGGATTTTCCTTTTTCTATAGATTCCAGCTTGTTTTCCATTTAGGGAAGACCCTTCAACATTTCTTTTAGGGAAGGTTTATTATTGATGACTTCTTTTAGTTTTTGCTTGTCTGAGAAATTGTTTATCTCTCCTTCTATTCTAAATGATAATCTTGCTGGGTAGACTATCCTAGGTTGCAGGGTTTTCCCTTTCAGGACTTTGACTATATCATGCCGCACCCTCCTGTCCTGCAACTTTTCTGCAGAGAAATAAGCTGATAGCATTATAGAGGTTCCCTTGTATATGATTCTTTGCACTTCTCTTGCTGCATTTAGAATTTTATCTTCAACTTTTTGCCATTTTAATTATAATATGTCTTGGTGTGGGTCTGTTTGGTTTCATTTTGTTTGGGAGCCTCTGTTCTTCCTGTACCTCAATATCTGTTTCCTCAGGACTTAGGTTTGGGAATTTTTCAGCCATAATTTCTTCAAATACATTTTTAATCCCCTTCTCTCTCTTCTCTTTATGGTACATTTTATATTATCCCATAGATCTTGTATCTTGCTTTCACGCTTTTTTCATTTGTTTTTCTGTCTGCTCTTTTCATTGTGTGATTTTCATTTTTTCTGCCTTCCTGATCACTTATACATTCTTCTGTGTCTTTTGACCAGCTATTCATTGCTTGTAGTTTACTTTTTATCTCAGAAATTGAATTATCTATTTTTGATTGGGTCATGTTTATAGTTAATAGTGTCTTGTTACAATGATCTGTATTTATATTGGTAATCTTTCTTAATTCAGTTAACATTTTTATCACCTCTTTTTGAAACTCAATGTCTGGTAGACTGATGATCTCTGTTTCTTTATTTAGTCTCTCAGGGTTTTCCTCTTGTTCTTTTATTTGGGGGTCATTCCTCTGCCTTTTTATTTTACTAAGCTTTCTCTGCCTCAATGAATTTAGGTGAAACAGTTATCTATTGTGGTCTTGAAGGTGTGTTTTCATGTGCGAGTGTCCCTGTGTAGACTGCATGTGTCCAATATCTTTGTGTGAAGGCTGGTTTTGATGTGAACGACAGCCATGTCTTTCCTCAGGATGTGTTGAACACTATCACCTTGATAGGGAGTGTGGCTGGTGTTGGAGGATCTAAAGTCTGTGCAGGGTGTGAGGCAGGATTTCCTCTTTGCTCCATGGCTGTTTCCACCCTCTCAGTTGGGGTGGAGTCCACTCCACAGTTGCTATAGCAGAAGCCCTGAGGGTTGGGATTGAGCAGGTTCTGTTTCCTCTGAGTTCATGTGCTTCTCCAAAGAGGGGAGTGCTGATGTTAAGTGAGGCTCATCTGCTCACAGAGGTCTGATTCATTGCCTGTGTAGGTCTCCATGTCTCCACTCAGATGCAGCCCAAGGTTTTGTCCCTCCCCCTGTTCTGGACCTCCCAGATATGGTGCAATGCTGTGGCATGGAGTGGGCAGGGCTGGAGGGATTACGAGGCTGGGGCTGGGATTCAGGGAATTGTAGTGGCAGGAATTGTAGAGGCTGCACTTCTATCTGGGATCTGAGCTGCTTCTGTGGTGCTTATTGAGCTACTGCCAACATTGGCACCTATGGACTACACTCCAGGCCTCCCAGCCTCCTCTGCTTCCTTAAATCAAGGCTTCTCTCCGGACCTGTTTGTCCCAGATCAAGTACCAAGGTATGGTGTCACATGGGTGGCAGTAGAGCATTTAGTTAGCTGGAAGTGGGGATCATGGAATGTTGGTTGCCAGGGCTTGAGCAGCTTTGCTGAAGTCAAAGATCTGTGCTGCTTTTATGGCACTGCCTGTGGAACTGCTGACAGTGGTCCCCACTGCCTTACCAGGACAACTCCCCAGGACCCTTGACTCTCTCTGCATCACTAGATGAAGTATTTTCAGAACCCAGCTTCCCTAGACTCCATGCCAGTCTGTAACATGGATTGATCCAGGCTGTATTTTCCCCCATCTCTGATTGAGGAGTGCTACAAGGTGGCAGCCACCAGTACAGAGCTCTCTCTGTCCTGTTCGTTTCTAAGCCGGCACCAGCTCACCCCTCATCAGTGGAATCTAGTCTTCCCAGCCCTTCTATCTGTCCTAGTGCTTCTCCCAGAAACTACAGAGGCTCTTCTCCTCTGCATTAGCCCCAAGGACTTGGATGCCCAGGCTGTGGCTTCCCCCCAGACACCATGGTGAGTTTTTCCCTGTGTGATATTTCTTTTCCTTTGAGATCCCTCTCAGGGACACAGGTCCTGACATGATGCTTTTTTTCCCCTGCCCTACCCAGTTATATGGAAATCTTTCTTGCAGCCTTAGTTGTATAGGAGTTCTTCTTTCATGTTCCAGTCCATTTTCCATGATAATTGTTCCTCATGTAGAGGTATTTTTTTTTTTTTGGTGGGAGTTGAGCTCTTACTCTTAGTCCACCATCTTGATACCCCACTTGAATGACTTTTTTAAACAGCTATAGAATTTTTGTTTGACAATTTTTTTCTTTCAGCACTTTAATATGTCATCCCACTTCCTTCTGGCCTCCACCATGTCTGAAGAGAAGTTGGCTCCTAATCTTATTGAGGACCAATTATATTTGACGAGTCAAATCTCTTTTGCTGCTTTTAAAATTCTCTTTTTATTTGGCCTTCAACAATTTGATCAAAATATGTTTCATTTGAGTCTCTTTGAGTTTATCTTCCTTGGAGGCCATTGAACTATTTGAATATGTAGATTCATGTGTTTTATCAAATTTGACAAATTTAGGCTATTATTTATTCAAATATTTTCTGTACCCCTTTTTCTCTCTTTCCCTCTGCAACTCCAAGTATGTGTATGTTGGTATTTTTGATGGTGTCCCAGAAATCTCTTAGGCTCTGTCCATTTTTGTTCATTCTTTTTTTTTCTGCTCCTCAGACAGAATTACCTCAGTTGGCCTATCTTCATGTTGGCTGATTTTTTTTTATACCTCTTCAAATCTGCTATGGAACCCCTCTACTGATTTTTTTTTTCGTGGTACATGGGCCTCTCACTGTTGTGACCTCTCCCATTGCAGAGCCTAGGCTCCGGACGTGCAGGCCCAGTGGCCATGGCTAACGGGTGCAGCCACTCCACAGCACGCAGGATCCTCCTGGACCGGGTCACGAACCCATGTCCCCTGCATCAGCAGGTGAACTGTCAACCACTGCACCACCAGGGAAGCCCCCCTTTACTGATTTCTTAATTACAGTTACAGTTTTTTTCAGCTCCATAATTTCTTTTTTGTTTCTTTTTACAGTTACTATTTTTATTGATATTTTCTATTTAATGGGATAACATTGTGTGGTTTCTTTTAGTTGTTTATTTATGGTTTTCTTTAGTTCCTTTTGTATATATAAATAGTTGATTTAAAGTTTTTATTTAGCAAGCCCAATGTCTGAACTTCCTCACGAACAGTTTTTATTAATTTCTTTTTGCTCATGCATGGGCCACACATTTTTCTTCTTTGTATGTCTTGTAATTTTTTGTTGAAAAGTAAATATTTTGATATTATAGTATGGCAACTCTTTCGATTATAATTTACCTCCTCCCCAGAGTTTGTTGTTAGTGTATGTTGTAGTAGTTGTTCTATGGTAAATTTTCTGAACTATTTTTGCAAATTCTATTTAACATTGTGGTCCCTGAAGTTATGTTCCTTTAGCTTAAAAATAAGCCAATGATTCAGTACCAATTTTCTTAAATGCATGAAACCAAAAAATAAAAATAAATCTCTCAGTGTTTGCAGGTGGGCTCTTTGTATGTGTTGAAATATACCTTCAATACTCTGCTAGGTAGTTTACGATTCTTCCACAACTTTCACTTCATGCTTGTTAGGAGACTGAATGTCAGCTATAGGAAAGAGCTTAGGGCCTTTTCAGGTCTTTTCTGAGCAGACACCTGGCTCTGGACATTCTTGTTGTCTTCTATATTTCCATTGATATATTGGAGCCTTTTAAAGCCTTTTTTTCTATAAAATGTTTCATTCCCCACCCTTTCCTCTAAAGAATTTCGTTTTTTATATTGTTTGCCTCAGCTCTTGTAATTTTTCCAAGATGCAGTAGCTAATACATTTGTCTTTAAATGTTTTAGATGAATGTCCCCTGGGTAACTGCCTAAGCCCTGGTAGAACTCCAAGTTACACAAAATGAAGGCAAGCCCTCTGATCTGGGCCTTCAAGAAGCTGTAAGATAGGTTAAAAGTAACAACTACAATTCTTTGAGAATAAAGTCTGTTCTGGCACCTCCAGTTCTAGGAACATATACCAGGAACATGGGTTGTTGTCTTCAAGGTTGACACCAAGCTAGGTCACAGAGGATAAGGCTAGGGTAAGTCCAAATGCCAGAGTTCTCTTATTGAGACTCAGATAATTTTTCTTGATTCTCCTAGAGTGACATCAGTAAGATAAAAGGCTAGGAGTTCCCAATGTTCATTTCCTCAAAAACAACAAAACAATAAATAAAAACTATAAACCAATGAAAATAGCTCTGGGAAAACTCTGGAGTATAATGAAGAACCAACAAAAACTCTGCTGAGCTCAAAAACTGAGGACAGCCATATAGGAAATGACAGGAAGCATTTTATCTGCATCACCCCAGTCAAGAGCAGTTTGGTGTCAGGAGAGATCCCTTTGGAGATATTTCATGGGGGAAAGGAGAACAAGAGAACCCCAGAAAACCTCACCACTGTTGATGTTTGCAGCCTTTGCTACTGAGGACTGCCACAGTCCTTACCAACATTCATCCTAGTTGATGTAGCTCCCCAGAGTCCCCACTGCTACATCTCCTTCCTGAGGCTGGTGTTCTTACTGTGGTGAGACCTACTCTCAGGGACTCTAATCTTTGCTGTGCCCTGCTCTCAAGGATTCAGACACCACAGCACCTTTCCATCTATGTGACTGGAGCTGCCACTGCTCTGAGTCCCACCCTTGAGTCCCAGGTTGCAGATTTGATCTGTCATTGCTGGGGCCGCACAGCCACTGCTCTGAGGTCCAACCTTCAGTTCCAGGTTGTGACTTTGACCTGCTGTTGCTTAGGAAGAGCTACTGCTACTCTGCATCATGCCCCTGGATCCCAACATGCAGCTTTAGTGGGCCAAGAATATGGACATTCTGTTGTTGTTCTGCAAATGTCCCCTCAGAGCAGAGGTGGAAATTTAACCCACTGTCCCCAGGCCATGCTGCTGCTGCATCCTACCCCCTGGGCCCAGGGCACCACTGCCCCCTTTCATTCCAGAGTCCACACCATTGCTCTGTTCCACACTTGGTGCAAGTCACTGTAACAAGACTTAAGATGCAGACCATGGTTCCACGGGAGATCTTCATACAGACTCACCTCAGGCATCAGCACCACTGCCACAGCAAGTGAACCTGTGCTCCAGGACATAGGCATTGTGGGAGTTCTATGTGACCCTGGTCTCAGGACTCATTGCACTCATGTTCTGAGTGCTAACTCATCAGACCTGGCACCAAGAGTATTCCCAATTAGCTTGACCTTACTCCTATGGGAAAACTGAGAACCCCAGCAGCCTTTGTCTCTGAGGACCCCAATAGGTCACTTGCCACTATCACTGCAGGACCTCTACAGTCTGGGCCATGAAAGACCCCCAGAGTCTTTGCCAATGTTCACCTCAGAAGATGGAGCTGCACAGAGACTATGCTGCTGTGACCCAGACACTGCACCCCATCCAGCCAGTGCCCTCACAGCTGCCCCCAAGTGAAAGTCTTTCTCCACAAAAGACAGTCCAAAAAGGCTGGAAGAGATGACTGCTCCTTCAAATGAGCAGTTATTAAGGCAAAGCCATCAGAAATTCAAAAATGCAAGGAAACGTTATGTCACCACTGGAATACAATAATTTTCCAATGACTGACACAAAAGAAATAGGGATATGCAAGTTACCTGTAAATGAATTCAAAATAATTATTTCAACAAGTTTGGAAGATGACAGAGTAGAAAGACCCTGAGCTCACTTCCTCTCAAGAACACACCAAAATCACAACTATCTGTAGAACAACTGATGAAAAAACCTGGAACTTACCAGAAAATAACTTCTACCACTAAAGACATAAAGAAGGAACCACAACAAGATGAGTAGGAGGAGCAGACTTGCGATATAATAAAATCCCATACCCACCAGGTTGACAACCCACAAACTGGAAAATAATTATATCTCAGAGGTTCTCCCACAGGAGTAAGTTCTGAGACCCATGTCAAGCTCCCCAGCTTGGGAGTCTGGCAATGGGAAGACAAATTCTCAGAGCATTTGGCTTTGAAGGCCAGCAGGGCTTAATTGCAGAAACCCCACAGGACTAGCAGAAATAGAAACTTCACTCTTAAAGAGCACACACAAAAATCTCACATGTACTGGGACCTAGGACAAGAGCAGTAATTTGGTATGAACCTGAGCCAGACCTACCTGCTGGTCTTTGAGAGTCTCCTGGGGGAGAGTTGCAGCTCACCTTGGAGACATAGACACTGATGGCAGACATATTGTGGAACACTAAACTGCATGAACACTCCTGGTTGCTGCAATATTGCCTCATTAGTGTCAATACCAGGCACCACCCAACAGCTTGTAGGCTTTAGTGTTGGGATACCTCAAGCAAAACAACTTACTGGGCGGGTACACAGCCTCATCCATCAGCAAACAGGCTGCCTAAAGACTAAAGACCCCACAGCTGCTTCTAGACACAATCCTACCCACAGCCCACCCTACCAGAGGGCCAAGACCCAGCTCCACTACCAGTGGACAGGCACTGGCCCCTCCCAACAGGAAGCCTGGAAAAGCCCCTAGACCACCCTCACCCACCAGAGAGCAGACAACAGAAGCAAGAAAACTATAATCACATAATCCAGTCCGAATCTTACCCTGGGACAAGCTGGGCCCTAGCCCTGCCCACTAGGAGGCCAATGCAACCTTCGGGACACCACAGACCCCATAGCCAACTGTGTCAAGAACCAGCCCTCTCCATCCAATGATCTGAAACAAGCTCTGGGATCCCTGGTCCCTGCACCCAGACTTCAGGAATTAGCTCTGCTTGCTGACACTAACACCAGGATCTAGCTACACATGCCAGTTAGTGGGCAAAAGACCCAGAGTCTTCAGGACCATGACTCTTCCCACCAGTAAACCAGCACTAACCCCAGGAATGCTAGTATTTGGCAACCACCACCTCATGACCAGGCTCTGCTAAACAACAGCCAACAGCATCAACACAAGGCAGGACCTGGCAACCAACCAGACTCAGGGCTAACCAAGCCTACCAGAATGCTCACATAGTCAGCCTTCCACAACAGAAGGACTCATGCAGCCCTCATAGCTTGGATGACAGCAGGGGAGTGCACTTCTGGGATAAATAGGATGCCTCATAGAGAAGGCCACATATCCAAGGTTGAAAGATGTAACTAACTTACCACATACAGAAAAATACATTTAGAAACTTAGAAAAAATGAGGTGGCAGCAGAATTTGTTCCAGATGAAGGAAGAAGATCAATCCCCAGAAGAAGAACTAAGTGAAGTGGAGATAGGAAATCTACCTCAGAAAGAGTTCAGGGTAGTGATTGTAAAGATGATCAAAGAATTCAGGGAAAGAATGGATGCACAGAGTGAGAAGTTAGAAGTTTTTAACAAAAAGTTAAAAAATATAAAGAACAACCACACAGAGATGAAGAACACAATAAATGAAATGAAAACTACACTAGAAGGAATCAATAGTAGACTAAATGATTCAGAAGAACAGATCAGTGACCTGGAAGACAAAGTAGTGGAAATCACTGACGTTGAGCAGAAAAAAAAAGAATAAAAAGAAATTAGGACCGTTTAAGAGGCATCTTGGGCAACATGGAGCACAATAATATTCACATTTTATGGGTCCGAAAAGGAGAATAGCAAGAGAAGGGGCTCAAGAAAATATTTGAAGAGATAACAGGTGAAAACTTCCCTAACCTGGGAAAGGAAAAAGGCACCCAAGTCCAGGAAGCACAGAGTCCCATACAGGATTAACTGAAAGAGGAACACACCAAGACACATTGTAATCAAAATGGCAAAAATTAAAGATAAAGAGAATATACTAACAGGAGCAAGGCAAAAGCAACAAATAAAATGTCAATATAAGGAACTCCCATAAGGCTATCAGCTGATTTTTCAGCAGACACTCTGCAACCCAGAAGAGAGTGGCATGATATATTTAAAGTAACAAAAGGGAGAGCCACCTATAGGACCATCGTTCACACCCACCCACGGAGCCACACAGATTTTTCCACAATCGGGAAAAAGATGTAGTGGGGTAAGATGGTGGAGTAGAATGACCTTGAACACACCTCCCATAAGAACACCAAAATCACAACTACCTGCTGAACAGCCATCAATAAGAACTACTGGAACTGGGACTTCCTGGTAGTCCAGTGGTTAAGAATCCACCTTCCAATGTAGGGGACGTGGGTTCAATCCCTGGTTGGGGAACTAAGATCCCACCTACTGCAGGGCAACTAAGCCTACACACCACAACTAGAGAACCCACATGCAGCAGCTACTGAGCCTGTGTGCTCTGGAGCCTGTGCAACACAACTAGAGAGACACCTGTGCACCACAACTAGAGAGAAGCCCATGTGCTGCAATGAAGAGCCCACAGGCCTCACTGAGAAATCCCGCATGCTGCAACAAAGACCCAATGCAGCCAAAAATAAAAATAAATAAATATATATTTTTAAGTTCCCTATCAAAAATAAGATTGGAACCTACAAAAAAGATATTCTACATTCAAAGACAAAGAAGAAATCACAAGGAGATGGTAGAAAGGGCACACTCATGATATAAAAATATCCCATACCCCACAGTGGGAGACCCACAAACTGGAGAATAATTATGCAGCAGAAGTTCACCCACGGGAGTGAGAGTTCTGAGCCTCACATCAGTTTTCCCAGTCTGGGATCTGGCATCAGGAGAAGAAGCCCAAGATAATTTGGCTTTGAAGGCCAGAGGGACTTGAGAACAGGAGCTTCACAGAACTGGGTGGGGAAAAGAAGACTCCACTCTTGGATGGTGCACACAGGGTCTTGTGTGCTCCAGGAACCAGGGCAAAAGCAGTGACTTCATAAGAACCTGGGCCAGACCTACCTTCAGGTCTTGGAGAGTCTCTTGAGAAGGCAGTGGGAGGGGCAGTTGTGGCTTTCTTTGCAGACATAAAAGCTGGTGATGAACATATCTGGAAGTACTCTTCTGAAGGCTAATATTTTCATTGGGTCATTAACACCAAGAAGTGGCCCCAACTAACAGCCTGTAGGCTCCAGTGCTAGGATGCCTCAGGCCAAACAACCAATGGAATGGGAACACAGTACCACCTATCAACAGACAGGTAACCTAAAGACTTTATGAGCCCACATCCACCTCTACATGCCCATATACACAGTCCTGCCCACTAGAAGGCCAACACCCAGCTCCACCCAGCAGTGGACAAGCACAAGCCCCTCCCACAAGGAAGCCTGCACAAGTCTCTAGCCTCACACGCCAAGGGGCAGACACCAGAAGCAAGAAAACTACTATCCCACAGCCTGAAGAACTGAGTCTGCAAACACAGGTCAGAACCTACACTGGAGCAAGCAGGTCCCTGGCCCATGGGTGATGAGAGGAGAGTGTACTGCTGGAACACATAGGATATCCCCTACAGAAGGCCACTTCTCCAAAGCCAAGAAACATAACTAAACCTCCACATACATGAGAATACAAATAGAAACTTAGACAAAATGAGACGTCAGAGGAATAGGTTCCAGATAAAGGATTAAGATAAAACCTCAAAAAACAACTAAGTGACATGGAGATAGGCAAGAGGAGAAAAAATGAAGCAGAAGAAAGGATAACTGAGCTGGAAGACAGAGTGGTGGAAATCAGAGCTATGGAAAAGAATACAGAAAAAAAGAATGAAAATAAATAAGGACAGTTTAAGTGACATCTGGGACAATGACAAACACCCAAACAATAGCATTATAGGGGTCCCAGAAGGAAAAGAGAGAGAGAAAGGACCTGAGAAAATGTTTGAAGAGATAATAGCTGAAAACTTCCCTAACATGGGAAAAGAAATATTCAACCAAGTCCAGGAAGTGCAGAGAGTCCCATACAGGATTAACCCAAGGAGAAACATGCTGAGACACATGGTAATCAAATTGACAATAGTTAAAGACAAAGAGAAAATATTAAAAGCAACCAGGGAAAAGTAAAAAATAACACACAAGGGAACCTCCATAAGAATATAAGTTGATTTTTCAGCAGAAAGTCTGCAGGCCAGAAGGGAGTGGCATGATATATTTACGTGGTAAAAGGGAAGAAACTACAACCAAGAATACTCTACCCAGCAAGGCTCTCGTTCACATTCAACAGAGAACCCCAAAATTTTAGAGACATGTAAAAGAATTCAGCAGCACTAAACCAGGTTTACAACAAATGCTAAAGGAACTTCTCTAGGCAGAAAAGAAAAGGCCACAACTAGAAACAAGAAAATTATGAAATTGGAATGCTCATTGGTAAAGGCAAACATACAGTAAAGGCAGGAAATCATCCACACACAAATATGATACCTAAACCAGTAATTGTGACAGGAGAGTACAAAGGCAAAATATTAGGAATGCATGTGAAATTAAGAGATCAGCATCTTAAAACATCATATATATGTATGTATGTATGTATGTACAAAACCTCATGGAACTGCAAACTGAAAATCTATAACAGATATGCACACAAAAAAGAAAACGTAATCCAAACACAACACTAAAGAAAGATATCAAATCACAAAAGAAGAGAACAAATCAGAAAAGGAAGAAAAATGACCTACAAATCCAAAACAATTTAAAAAATGGCAATAAGAACATACATATCGATAATTACCTTAAATGTAAATGGATTAAATGCTCCCACCAAAAGATGTAGACTGGCCGAATGAATACTAAAACAAGACCCATATATATGCTGTCTACAAGGGACCCTCTTCAGATCTAGAGACACATACAGATTGAAAGTAAGAGGATGGAAAATGATATTCCATGCATATGGAAATTAAAAGAAAGCTGGAGTACCAATGCTCATCAGACAAAATAGACTTTAAAATAAAGACTGTTACAAGAGACAAAGAAGAACACTACATAATGATCAAGGGACCAATCCAAGAAGATAAAACAATTATAAATATATATGGACCCAACACAGGAGAACCTCGATATATAAGACAAATGGTAGATATAAAAGGAGAAATCTACAGTAACACAATAATAGTGGGCGACTTTAACACCCCAATTATATCAATGGACAGATCATTCAGGCAGAAAATAAATAAGGAAACACAGGCCTTATGTGACACACTAGACCAGATGAATTTAATTCCTATTAATAGAACATCCATCTGAAAGCAGCAGATACACATTCTTTTCAAGCACACATGGAACATTCTCCAGGATAGAACACATGCTGGTCCACAAAGTAAGCTTCAGTAAATTTAAGAAAATTGAAATCATATCAAACATCTTTTCTGACCAAAATGCTATGAGATTAGAAATCAACTACAAGAAAAAAAACTGCAAAAAACACAAACATGTGGAGGCTAAACAATGTGCTACTAAACAAGCAATGGATCACTGAAGAAATCTAAGTGGTAATCAAAAAATACCTAAAGAAAAATGAAAATGAAAACATGCCGATCAAAAGCCGATGGGACAAAGCAAAAGCAGTTCTAAGAGGGCAGTTTATACAGATACAAGCTTACCTCAGGAAACAAGAAAAATCATAAATAAACACCTAACCTTACTCCCAAAGCAACTAGAGAAAAAACAACAAATAAAAGCCAAAGTTAGTAGGAGGAAAGAAATCATAAAGATCAGAGCAGAAATAAGTGAAATAGAGACTAATAAAACAATAGACAAGATCAGTGAAACTAAAAGCAGGTTCTTTGAAAAGATAAACAAAATTGATAAAACTTTAGTTGGCGGGGTACAAGATGGTGGAGTAGAAGGACTCAAGCTCACCTTCTCACATGAAAACACCAAAATTACAACTAACTGCTGAACAACCAGCAACAAAAAAGGACTGGAACCTACCAAAAAGATATTCTACAAAGAAGAAGCCACAATGAGACAGTAGGAGGGGCACTTTCCTGATATAATAAAATCCAATACCTGCCAGGTGTGCAACCGACAAACTGGAAAATAATTATATCTCAGAGGTTCTCCCACAGGAGTGAGAGTTCTGAGCCCTATGTCAGGCTCCCCAGCCTGAGGGTCTGGCATCAGGAGGAAGATCCCCAAGAGTATTTGGCTTTAAGGCCACTGTGGCTTGAGTGCAGGAGCTCAACAGGACTGGGGGAAACAGATACTTCACTCTTGGAGAGTACACACATGATTTCACATGCACTGGGACCAAGGACAAAGCAGTGACTCCATAGGAGCCTGGGCCAGACCTACCTGAAGGCCTTGGAGCATCTCCTGGGGAGGTGGAGGTTGCCTGTGGCTCACTGTGGGGGCAAGGACACTGGTGGTAGAGGCCCCATGAAATATTTTTATTGTGAAATCTTCCAGATGTCACCATTTTGGCACTGAGACCTGGACCTACCTGACAGCCTGCAGGCTTCAGTTCTGGGATGCCTCAGGCCAAACAACCAACAGAGTGGGACCACAACCCCACTCACCAGCAGACAGACTGCCTAAAGCCTGCTCTAAACACAGCCCTTGATGTAGCACTGCCCACCAGAAGGACAAGACCGAGCTCCACCCACCAGTGGGTAGACACCAGTCCCTTCCACCAGGAAGCCTGGACAAGCCCCTAGACACCCACCCACCAGGAGCAGACACCAGAAGGAAGTAGAATTATGATCCTGAAGCCTTCAGAATGGAAAAAACAAACCCAGAAATTTAGACTAAATGAGACAGCATAGAAATATGTTCTGGATGAAGGCACAAAATAAACCCCAAAAGAACAACTAAGTAATGTGGAGATAGGCAATCTACCTGAAAAAGAATTCAGGTTAATGATAGTAAAGATGATCCGAGATCTTGGAAAAAGAATGGAGGCACAGACTGAGAAGGTACAAGAAATGTTTAACAAAGAGCTAGAAGATTTAAAGAACAGAGATGAACAACACAATGACTGAAATGAAATATACACTAGAAGGAATCAATAGCAGAATAAATGAGGCAGAAGAACAAATAAGTGATCCGGAACACAGATTGGTGGAAATCACTGCCATGGATCACAATAAAGACAAAAAGAATGAAAAGAAATGAAGACAGTCTCAGAGACCTCTGGGGCAACATTAAATGCACCAACATTCATATTATAGAGGTACCAGTAAAAGATAAGAGAGAAAGGGCCTGAGAAAATATATGAAGAGATAATAGCCAAAATTTCCCTAACATGGGAAAGTTAACACTCAAGTCCAGGAAGCGAAGAGAGGCCCATACAAGATAAACCAAAGTCCCACACAGGATATATATATGTGTGTGTGTGTGTGTGTGTGTGTGTGTGTGTGTGTGTATAAACTATGTGTATCTATATAAACACATAGTTTGTCAAGCAAGTGGGATTAAAAACCTTAAGGATAATGTGTGCCATTGGACTGGGCATTCAGACTTTGGTACTGACAAAGTACTAGTAGTAGTCTGTTACTAGTATATATATATATATATATATATATATATATATATATATAAAACTGGGTCACTTTTCTGTACACCTGAAATATTATAATTTAATTATCCTTCAATTTAAAAAAAACACAAAATAATTATTTCAAGGTAGCTCAGCAAGATTCAACAGAAGACAAATAGACACCTCAGTGAAGTGAGGAAAGCAACATATGGACAGAACAGGAATTTCAACAGACAGTTATAAATCATAAAAAAGGAATTTTGTAGCTGAAGAATACAATGAATAAAATTTTAAAATGCATGAGAGTGCTTCAACATCAGTATCAATCAATCAGAATAAAAAATCTGCCAATTTGAAGGCAGATCTCTTGGTATTATACAATCAGAGGATAAATAAGAATAACAAAGAATGAAGAAAGCTTACTTGAAGTATTTGGCCTCATAAAATGAAACAGTATGCACATTATGGGAGTCCTAATAGGAGAACAGAGAGAGAAAGGGACAAAAAATTTATTTTTTAAATAGGTCTTTATTGGAGTATAATTGCTTCACAATACTGTGTTAGTTTCTGTTCTACACCAAAGTGAATCAGCCATATGTATACATATGTCCCCATATCCCCTCCCTCTTGAGCCTCCCTCCCATCGTCCCTATCCCACCCCTCTAGGTCATCACAAAACACCAAGTGGATCTCCCTGTGCTATGCTGTTGTTTCACACTAGTTATTTTACATTCGGCTGTGTATATATGTCGATGTTACTCTCACTTCGCCCCAGCTTCACCCTCCCACCCCATGACCTCAGTCTATTCTCTATATCTACAGGTTTATTCCTCCCCTGCAACCACGTTCATCAGTACCAATTTTTTTTACATTCCATATATATGTGTTACCATATGGTATTTATTTTTCTCTTTCTGACTTACTTCTCTCGGTATGACAGACTCTAGGTCCATCCACCTCATTACAAAAAACTCACTTTCGTTTCTTTTTATGGCTGAGTAATATTCCATTCTATATACCTGTCACATCTTCATTATCCATTCATCTGTCGATGCACATTTAGGTTTGTTCCATGTCCTGGCTATTGTAAATAGTGCTGCAATGAACATTGTGGTACATGTATCTTTTAGAATTATGGTTTTATCAGGGTATATGCCCAGGAGTGGGATTGCTGGGTCATATGGTAGTTTTATTTTTAGTTTTAAAAGGAACCTCCATACTGTTTTCCATAGTGGTTGTATCAATTTACATTCCCACCAGCAGTGCAAGAGTGTTCCCTTTCCTCCACACCCTCTCCAGCATTTATAGTTTCTAGATATTTTGATGATGGCCATTCTGACTGGTGTGAGGTGATACCTCCTTGTAGTTTTGATTTGCATTTCTCTAATAATTAGTGATGTTGAGCAGCTTTTCATGTGACTCTTGGCCATCTGTATGTCTTCCTTGGTGAAATGTCTATTTAAGTCTTCTGCCCATTTTTTAATTGGATTGTTTGCTTTTTTGATATTGAGCTCCATGAGCAGTAGTATACTTTGGAGATTAATCCTTTGCCTGTTGTTTCATTTGCAAATATTTTCTCCCATTCTGAACGTTGTCTTTTTATCTTCTTTATGGTTTCCTTTGCTGTGTAAAAGCTTTTAAGTTTAATTAAGTCCCATTTGTTTATTTTTGTTTTATTTCAGTAACTCTAGGAGGTGGGTCAAAAAGATCTTGCTGTGGCTTATGTCAAAGAGTGCTTTTCCTGTTTTCCTCTAAGAGTTTTATAGTGTCTGGTCTTACATTTAGGTCTGTGATACATTTTGAGTTTATTTTTGTGTATGGTGTTAGGTAGTGTTCTAATTTCATTCTTTTACATTTAACTATCTAGTTTTCCCAGCACCACTTATTGAAGAGGCTGTCTTTTCTCCATTATATGTTCTTGCCTCCTTTGTCATAAATTTGGTGACCATATGTGCATAGGTTTATCTCTGGGCATTCTACCCTGTACCATTTATCTGTATTTCTGTTTTTGTGCCAAAACCTAACTGTCTTGATTACTGTACCTTTGTAGTATAGTCTGAAGTCAGGGAATCTGATTCCGCCTGCTCTATTTTTTTTAACTTAAAATTATTTATTTTTTTTAAACAGCAGGTTCTTATGAATCATCCATTTTATACACATCACTGTGTACATGTCAATGCCAATCGCCCAATTCATCAAACACCCACACCCATACCCCCACAGCTTTCCCCCCTCGGTGTCTATACATTTGTTCTCTACATCTGTGTCTCAAATTCTGCCCAGAAAAGCGGTTCATCTGTACCATTTTTCTAGGTTCCACATATATGTTAATACACAATATTTGTTTTTATCCCTCGCACTTACTTCACTCTGTATGACAGTCTCTAGATCCATCCACGTCTAAATAAATGACGCAATTTCTTTCCTTTATAAGGCTGAGTAATATTCCATTATATATATGTACAACACCTTCTTTATCCATTCGTCTGTCAATGGACATTTAGGTTGTTGCCATGACCAGGCTATTGTAAACAGTGCTGCAATGAACATTCGGGTGCATGTCTTTTTGTTGTTGTTGTTGTTGTTGTTTTTTGATACTCAGAAAGTTTACTTAAAATATCCATGAAGGAGTTGGAAATTTTATGTCATTCTTTTTTTTATTGGAATATAATTGCTTCACAATTGTGTCTAAGTTTCTGCTTTATAACAAAGTGAATCAGTTATACATAAACAAATGTTGCCATAACTCTTCCCTCTTGCGTCTCCCTCCCTCCCACCCTCCCTATCCCACCCCTCCAGGTGGTAAGAAAGCACTGAGCTAATCTCCCTGTGCTATGCAGCTGCTTCCCACTAGCTATCTACGTTACATTTGGTAGTGTATATATCTCCATGCCTCTCTCTCGCTTTGTCACAGCTTACCCTTCCCCCTCCCCATATCCTCAAGTCCATTCTTTAGTAAGACTGTGTCTTTATTCCTGTCTTACCCCTAGGTTCTTCACGAAATTTCTTTTACTTAAATTCCATATATATGTGTTAGCATATGGTATTTGTCTTTCTTATTCTGACTTACTTCAATCTGTATGACAGACTCTAGGTCTATCCAATTCATTACAAATAGCTCAATTTCGTTTCTTTTTATGGCTGAGTAATATTCCATTGCATATATGTGCCACATCTTCTTTACCCATTCATTGGATGATGGACACTTATGTTGTTTCCATCTCCGGGCTATTGTAAATAGAGCTGCAATGAACATTTTGGTACATGCCTCTTTTTGAATTATGGTTTTCTCAACCATACCACTATGGTTGCCCAGTAGTGGTATTGCTGGGTCATATGGTAGTTCTATTTGTAGTTTTTTAAGGAACCTCCATAGTGTTCTCCATAGTAGCTGTACCAATTCACATTTCCTCCAGCAGTGCCAGAGTGTTACCTTTTCTCCACACCCTCTCCAGCATTTATTGTTTCTAGATTTTTTGATGATGACCATTCTGACTGGTGTGAAATGATATATCATTGTAGCTTTGATTTGCATTTCTCTAATGATTAAGGATGTAGAGCATTCTTTCATGTGTTTGTTGGCAGTCTGTATACGTACTTTGGAGAAATGTGTATTTAGGTCTTCTGCCCTTTTTTGGATTGGGTTGTTTGTTTTTTGTTATTGAGCTGAATGAGCTGCTTGTAAATTTTGGAAATTAATCCTTTGTCAGTTGCTTTATTTGCAAATCTATTCTCCCATTCTGAGGGTTGTCTTTTGGTCTTGTTTATCATTTCCCTTGCTGTGCAAAAGCTTTGAAGTTTCATTCAGTCCCACATGTTCATTTTTGTTTTTATTTCCATTTCTCTAGGAGGTGGGTCAAAAAGGATCTTGCTGTGATTTATGTCATAGAGTGTTCTGCCTATGTTTTCCTCTAAGAGATTGATAGTTTCTGGCCTTACATTTAGGTCTTTACTCCATGTTGAGCTTACTTTTGTGTGTGGTGTTAGGGAGTGATCTAATCTCATACTTTTACATGTACCTGTCGAGTTTTCCCAGCACCACTTATTGAAGAGGCTGTCCTTTCCCCACAGTACATTCCTATCTCCTTTATCAAAGATAAGGTGACCATATGTGCATGGGTTTATCTCTGGGCTTTCTATCCTGTTCCATAGATCTATCTTTCTGTTTTTGTGCCAGTACCATACTGTCTTGCTTACTGTAGATTTGCAGTATAGTCTGAAGTCAGGGAGCCTGATTCCTCCAGCTCCGTTTTTCGTTCTCAAGATTGCTTTGGTTATTCGGGGTCTTTTGTGTTTCCATACAAATTGTGAATTTTTTTATGCTAGTTCTGAGAAAAATGCCAGTGGTAATTTGATAGGTATTGCACTAAATCTGAAGATTGCTTTGGGTAGTAGAGTCATTTTCACAATGTTGATTCTTCCAATCCAAGGACATGGTATATCTCTCCATCTATTGTAGCATCTTTACTTTCTTTCTTCAGTGTCTTATAATTTTCTGCATACAGGTCTTCTGTCTCCTTAGGTAGGTTTATGCCTAGATATTTTATTCTTTTTGTTGCAATGGTAAATGGGAGTGTTTTCTTGATTTCACTTTCAGATTTTTCATCATTAGTGTATAGGAATGCCAGAGATTTCTGTGCATTAATTTTGTATCCTGGTACTTTACCAAATTCATTGATTAGATCTAGTAGTTTTCTGGTAGCTTCTTTACGATTCTCTATGTATAGTATCATGTCATCTGCAAACAGTGACAGCTTTGCTTTTCTTTTCCGATTTGGATTCCATTTATTTCCTTTTCTTCTCTGATTGCTGTGGCTAAAACTTCCAGACCTACGTTGAATAAGAGTGGTGAGAGTGGGCAACCTTGTCTTGTTCCTGAACTTACTGTAAGTGCTAATAATTTTTCACCATTGAGGATGATGTTGGCTGTGGGTTTATCATATATGGCCTTTATTATGTTGAGGAAAGTTCCCTCTATGCCTACTTTCTGCAGGGTTTTTATCATAAATGGGAGTTGAATTTTATCGAAAGCTTTCTCTGCATCTATTGAGATGATCATATGGTTTTTCTCCTTCAATTTGTTAATATGGTGTATCACATTGATAGATTTGCGTATATTGAAGAATCCTTGCATTTCTGGAATAAACCCCACTTGGTCATGGTGTATGATCCGTTTAATACGCTGTTGGATTCTGTTTGTTAGTATTTTGTTGAGGATTTTTGCATCTATGTTCATAAGTGATATTTGCCTGTAGTTTTCTTTCTTTTGACATTCTTTTCTGGTTTTGGTATAGGGGTGATTGTGCCCTTGTAGAATGAGTTAGGGAGTGTTACTCCCTCTGCTATATTTTGGAAGAGTTTGAGAAGGGTAGGTGTTAGCTCTTCCCTAAATGTTTGATAGAATTCTCCTGTGAAGCCATCTGGTCCTGGGCTTTTCTTTTTCTTTTTCTTTTTTTTTTTTTTTACATCTTTATTGGGGTATAATTGTTTTACAATAGCTTGTTAGTTTCTACTTTATAACAAAGTGAATCAGTTATACATATACATATGTTCCCATATCTCTTCCCTCTTGCATCTCACTCCTTCCCACCACCCTATCCCAACCCTCCAAGTTGTCACAAAGCACAAAGCTGACCTCCCTGTGCTATGCGGCTGGTGCCATCTAGCTACCTACCTTACATTTTGTAGTGTATATATGTCCATACCTCTCTTTTGCTTTGTCACAGCTCACCCTTCCCCCTCCCCATATCCTCACGTCCATTCTCTAGTAGGTCTGTGTCTTTATTCCTGTCTTACCCCTAGGTTCTTCATGACATATTTTTTCTTAAATTCCATAAATATGTGTTAGCATATGGTATTTGTCTTTCTCTTTCTGACATAGTTCACTCTGTATGACAGACTGTAGGTCTATCCACCTTATTACAAATAGCTCAATTTCGGGGTTTTTTATGGCTAAGTAATATTCCATTGTATATATGTGCCACATATTCTTTATCCATTCAACCGATGATGGGCACTTAGGTTGTTTCCATCTCCGGGCTATTGTCAATAGAGCTGCAATGAACATTTTGGTACATGACCCATTTTGAATTATGGTTTTCTCAAGGTATATGCCCACTAGTGGGATTACTGGGTCATATGGTAGTTCTATTTGTAGTTTTTTAAGGAACCTCCATACTGTTCTCCATAGTGGCTGTACCAATTCATATTCCCTCCGGCAGTGCCACAGTGTTCCCTTTTCTCCACACCATCTCCAGCATTTATTGTTTCTAGGTATTTTGATGATGGCCATTCTGACTGGTATGAGATGATATCTCATTGTAGTTTTGATTTGCATTTCTCTAATGATTAATGATGTAGAGCATTCTTTTTTTTTAAGCATCTTTATTGGGGTATAATTGCTTTACAATGGTGTGTTAGTTTCTGCTTTATAACAAAGTGAATCAGTTATACATATACATATGTTCCCATATGACTTCCCTCTTGCCTCTCCCTCCCTCCCACTCTCCCTATCCCACCCCTCCAGGCTGTCACAAAGCACCGAGCTAATATCCCTGTGCCTTGCGGCTGCTTCCCCCTAGCTATCTACCTTACTACGTTTGTTAGAGTGTATATGTCCATGCCTCTCTCTCGCCCTGTCAAATCTCACCCTTCCCCCTCCCCATATCCTCAAGTCCGTTCTCCAGTAGGTCTGCGTCTTTTTTCCTGTCTTACCCCTAGGTTCTTCATGACATTTTTTTCCCTTAAATTCCATATATATGTGTTAGCATACGGTATTTGTCTTTTTCTTTCTGACTTACTTCACTATGTATGACAGACTCTAGGTCTATCCATCTCATTACAAATAGCTCAATTTCATTTCTTTTTAAGGCTGAGTAATATTCCATTGTATATATGTGCCACATCTTCTTTATCCATTCATCCGATGATGGGCGCTTAGGTTGTTTCCATCTCCGGGCTATTGTAAATAGCCCTGCAATGAACATTTTGGTACATGACTCTTTTTGAATTTTGGTTTTCTCAGGGTATATGCCCAGTAGTGGGATTGCTGGGTCATATGGTAATTCTATTTGTAGTTTTTTAAGGAACCTCCATACTGTTCTCCATAGTGGCTGAACCAATTCACATTCCCACCAGCAGTGCAAGAGTGTTCCCTTTTCTCCACACCCTCTCCAGCATTTATTGTTTCTAGATTTTTTGATGATGGCCATTCTGACTGGTGTGAGATGATATCACATTGTAGTTTTGATTTGCATTTCTCTAATGATTAATGATGTTGAGCATTCTTTCATGTGTTTGTTGGCATTCTGTATATCTTCTTTGGAGAAATGTCTATTTAGGTCTTCTACCCATTTTTGGATTGGGTTGTTTGTTTTTTTCTTATTGAGCTGCATGAGCTGCTTATAAATTTTGGAGATTAATCCTTTGTCAGTTGCTTCATTTGCAAATATTTTCTCCCATTCTGAGGGTTGTCTTTTGGTCTTGATTATGGTTTCCTTTGCTGTGCAAAAGCTTTGAAGTTTCATTAGGTCCCATTTGTTTATTTTTGT
The DNA here is from genome assembly GCF_059928025.1 of Delphinapterus leucas. NCBI lineage: Eukaryota > Metazoa > Chordata > Mammalia > Artiodactyla > Monodontidae > Delphinapterus > Delphinapterus leucas. The sequence continues at coordinate 78,144,855 of NC_143150.1, read as the reverse complement.
TTTTATTTCCATTTCTCTAGGAGGTGGGTCAGAAAGGATCTTGCTGTGATTTATGTCATAGAGTGTTCTGCCTATGTTTTCCGCTAAGAGTTTGATAGTTTCTAGCCTTACATTTAGGTCTTTAATCCATTTTGAGCTTATTTTTGTGTATGGTGTTAGGGAGTGATCTAATCTCATACTTTTACATGTACCTGTCCAGTTTTCCCAGCACCATTTATTGAAGAGGCTGTCCTTTCTCCACTGTACATTCCTGCCACCTTTATCAAAGATACGGTGTCCATATGTGCGTGGGTTTATCTCTGGGCTTTCTATCCTTTTCCATTGATCTATCTTTCTGTTTTTGTGCCAGTACCATACTGCCTTGATTACTGTAGCTTTGTAGTATAGTCTGAAGTCAGGGAGCCTGATTCCTTGAGCCCCTTTTTTCGTTCTCAAGATTGCTTTGGCTATTAGGGGTCTTTTGTGTTTCCATACAAATTGCGAAATTTTTTGTTCTAGTTCTGTGAAAAATGCCAGTGGTAGTTTGATAGGGATTGCATTAAATCTGTAGATTGCTTTGGGTACTAGAGTCATTTTCACAATGTTGATTCTTCCCATCCAAGAACATGGTATATCTCTCCACCTATTTGTATCATCTTTAATTTCTTTCATCAGTGTCTTATAATTTTCTGCATACAGGTCTTTCGTCTCCTAAGGTAGGTTTATTCCTAGATATTTTATTCTTTTTGTTGCAATGGTAAATGGGAGTGTTTTCTTGATTTCACTTTCAGATTTTTCATCATTAGTGTATAGGTATGCTAGCGATTTCTGTGCATTAATTTTGTATCCTCCTACTTTACCAAATTCATTGATTAGCTCTAGTAGTTTTCTGGTAGCATCTTTAGGATTCTCTATGTATAGTATCATGTCATCTGCAAACAGTGACAGCTTTACTTCTTCTTTTCCGATTTGGAGTCCTTTTATTTCCTTTTCTTCTCTGATTGCTGTGGCTAAAACTTCCAAAACTATGTTGAATAAGAGTGGTGAGAGTGGGCAACCTTGTCTTGTTCCTGATCTTAGTGGAAATGCTTTCAGTTTTTCACCATTGAGGATGATGTTTGCTGTGGGCTTGTCATATATGGCCTTTATTATGTTGAGGAAAGTTCCCTCCATGCCTACTTTCGGCAGGGTTTTTATCATAAATGGGTGTTGAATTTTGTTGAAAGCTTTCTCTGCATCTATTGAGATGATCATATGGTTTTTCTCCTTCAATCTGTTAATATGGTTTATCACATTGATAGATTTGCGTATATTGAAGAATCCTTGCATTCCTGGAATAAACCCCACTTGATCATGGTGTATGATCCTTTTAATGTGCTGTTGGATTCTGTTTGCTAGTATTTTGTAGAGGATTTTTGCAACTATGTTCATCAGTGATATTGGCCTGTAGTTTTCTTTCTTTGTGACATCCTTGTCTGGTTTTGGTATCAAGGTGATGGTGGCCTCATAGAAGGAATTTGGGAGTGTTCCTCCCTCTGCTATATTTTGGAAGAGTTCGAGAAGGATAGGTGTTAGCTCTTCTCTAAACATTTGATAGAATTCACCTGTGAAGCCATCTGGTCCTGGGCTTTTGTTTGTTGGAAGATTTTTAATCACAGTTTCAATTTCAGTGCTTGTGATTGGTCTGTTCATATTTTCTATTTCTTCCTGATTCAGTCTTCGCAGGTTGTGCATTTCTAAGAATTTGTCCATTTCTTCCAGATTGTCCATTTTATTGGCATAGAGTTGCTTGTAGTAATCTCTCATGTTTTTTTTATTTCTGCAGTGTCAGTTGTTACTTCTCCTTTTTCATTTCTAATTCTATTGATTTGAGTCTTCTCCCTTTTTTTCTTGATGAGTCTGGCTAGTGGTTTATCTATTTTGTTTATCTTCTCAAAGAACCAGCTTTTAGTTTTATTGATCTTTGCTATCGTTTCCTTCATTTCTTTTTCATTTATTTCTGATCTGATTTTTATGATTTCTTTCCTTCTGCTAGCTTTGGGGTTTTTTTGTTCTTCTTTCTCTAATTGCTTGAGGTGCAAGGTTAGGTTGTTTATTCGAGATATTTCCTGCCTCTTAAGGTGGGCTTGTATTGTGATAAACTTCCCCCTTAAAACTGCTTTTGCTGCATCCCATAGATTTTGGGTCGTTGTGTCTCCATTGTCATTTGTTTCTAGGTATTTTTTTAATTCCTCTTTGATTTCTTCAGTGATCACTTCATTATTAAGTAGTGTATTGTTTAGCCTCCATGTGTTTGTATTTTTTACAGATCTTTTCCTATAATTGATATCTAGTCTCATGGCGTTGTGGTCAGAAAAGATACTTGATACAATTTCAATTTTCTTAAATTTACCGAGGCTTGATTTGTGACCCAAGATATGATCTATCCTGGAGAATATTCCATGAGCACTTGAGAAAAATGTGTATTCTGTTGTTTTTGGGTGGAGTGTCCTATAAATATCAATTAAGTCCATCTTGTTTAATGTATCATTTAAAGCTTGTGTTTCCTTATTTATTTTCATTTTGGATGATCTGTCCATGGGTGAAAGTGGGGTGTTAAAGTCCCCTACTATGAATGTGTTACTGTCGATCTCCCCTTTTATGGCTGTTAGTATTTGCCTTATGTATTGAGGTGCTCCTATGTTGGGTGCATAAATATTTACAATTGTTATATCTTCTTCTTGGATCGATCCCTTGATCATTATGTAGTGTCCTTCTTTGTCTCTTTTAATAGTCCTTATTTTAAAGTCTATTTTGTCTGATATGAGAATTGCTACTCCAGCTTTCTTTTGGTTTCTATTTGCATGGAATATCTTTTTCCATCCCCTTACTTTCAGTCTGTATGTGTCTCTAGGTCTGAAGTGGGTCTCTTGTAGACAGCATATATAAGGGTCTTGTTTTTGTATCCATTCAGCCAATCTGTGTCTTTTGGTGGGAGCATTTAGTCCATTTACATTTAACGTAATTATCGATATGTATGTTCCTATTCCCATTTTCTATGTTGTTTTGGGTTCGTTATTATAGGTCTTTTCCTTCTCTTGTGTTTCTTGTCTAGAGAAGTTCCTTTAGCATTTGTTGTAAAGCTGGTTTGGTGGTGCTGAACTCTCTCAGCTTTTGCTTGTCTGTAAAGGTTTTAATTTCTCCATCAAATCTGAATGAGATCCTTGCTGTGTAGAGTAGTCTTGGTTGCAGGTTTTTCTCCTTCATCACTTTCAGTATGTCCTGCCACTCCCTTCTGGCTTGCAGGGTTTCTGCTGAGAGATCAGCTGTTAACCTTATGGGGATTCCCTTGTGTGTTATTTGTTGTTTTTCCCTTGCTGCTTTTAATATGCTTTCTTTGTATTTAATTTTTGACAGTTTGATTAATATGTGTCTTGGCATATTTCTCCTTGTATTTATCCTGTATGGGACTCTCTGTGCTTCCTGGACTTGATTAACTATTTCCTTTCCCATATTAGGGAAGTTTTCAACTATAATCTCTTCAAATATTTTCTCAGTCCCTTTCTTTTTCTCTTCTTCTTCTGGAACGCCTATAATTCGAATGTTGGTGCGTTTAATGTTGTCCCAGAGGTCTCTGAGACTGTCCTCAGTTATTTTCATTCTTTTTTCTTTATTCTGCTCTGCAGTAGTTATTTCCACTATTTTATCTTCCAGGTGACTTATCCGTTCTTCTGCCTCAGTTATTCTGCTATTGATCCCATCTAGAGTACTTTTAATTTCATTTATTGCGTTGTTCATCATTGCTTGTTTCATCTTTATTTCTTCTAGGTCCTTGTTAACTTTTTCTTGCATTTTGTCCATTGTACTTCCAAGATTTCGGATCATCCATACTATCATTATTCTGAATTCTTTTTCAGTTAGACTGCCTATTTCCTCTTCATTTGTTAGGTCTGGTGCATTTTTATCTTGCTCCTTCATCTGCTGTGTGTTTTTCTGTCTTCTCATTTTGCTTATCTTACTGTGTTTGGGGTCTCCTTTTTGCAGGCTGCACGTTCGTAGTTCCTGTTGTTTTTGATGTCTGTCTCCAGTGGCTAAGGTTGTTTCAGTGTGTTGTGTAGGCTTCCTGGTAGAGGGGACTAGTGCCTGTGTTGTGGTGGATGAGGCTGGATCTTGTCTCTCTAGTGGGTAGGTTGACGTCTGGTGGTGTGTTTTGGGGTGTCTCTGGCCTTATTATGATTTTAGGCAGTCTCTCTGCTAATGGGTGGGGTTGTGTTCCTGTTATGCTAGTTGTTTGGCATAGGTTGTCCAGCACTGTGGCTTGCTGGTCGTTGAGTGAAGCTGGGTGCTGGTGTTAAGATGGAGGTCTGGGAGATTTCCGCCATTTAATATTATGTGGAGTTGGGAGGTCTCTTGTTGATCAGTGTCCTGAAGTTGGCTCTCCTACCTCAGAGACAGAGCCCTGACTCCTGGCTGGAGCACCAAGAGCCTTTCATCCACACGGCTCAGAATAAAAGGGAGAAAAAGTAGTGAGAATTAGTAGAAGTATGAGGAAAGAAAGAAGGAAAGGAGGAAAGGAAGGAAGGAAGAAAGAATCAAAGAAGGAAAGAAAGGAGGGAGGGAGGGAGGGAGGAAGGAAGGAAGGAGGGAAAGAAGGAAAAAAGACAGAAAGAAAGAAGATACAGTAAAAATAAAATAAAGTATAATATAGTGATTGAATTAAAAAATATTTAGAAAAAAAAAAAGGGACGGATAGAACCTTCGGACAAATGTTGGAAGCAAAGCTATGCAGAGAAAATCTTACACAGAAGCATACACATACACCTTCACAAAAAGAGGTAAAGGGGGAAAAATCATAAATCTTGCCCTCAGAGACCACCTCCTCAATTTGGGGTGATTCATTGTCTAAAGGAGGGAAGGAAGGAAGGAAGGAAAGAAAGAAAGAACGAAGGTAAAGTATAATAAAGTTATTACAATTAAAATTAATTATTAAGAAAAAAATTTTTTTAAAAAAACCATGGATGGATAGAGCCCTAGGACAAATGGTGGAAGCAAGAGTATACAGACAAGATCTCACACAGAAGCCTACACATACACATTCACAAAAAGAGGAAAAGGGAAAAAATCATAGATCTCGCTCCTAAATTCCACCTCTTCAATTTGGGATCATTCCTTGTCTATTCAGGTATTCCACAGATGCAGGGTATATTAAGTTGATTGTGGAGCTTTAATCTGCTGCTTCTGAGGCTGCTGGGAGAGATTTCCCTTTCTCTTCTTTGTTCTCACAGCTCACAGGAGCTCAGCTTTGGATTTGGCCCTGCCTCTACGTGTAGGTCGCTGGAGGGCGTCTGTTTTTTGCTCAGACAGGACGGGGTTAAAGGAGCTGCTGATTCGGGGGCTCCGGCTCACTCATGCCCGGGGTGGGGGGAAGGAGGGGCACTGCGTGCGGGGCGGGCCTGCGGCGTCAGAGGCGGCGTGACGTTGCGGCAGAGGCCGGCGTGACGTTGCACCAGCCTGAGGCCCGCCGTGCGTTCTCCCGGGGAAGTTGTCCCTGGATCCCGGGAACCTGGCAGTGGCGGGCTGCACAGGCTCCGCAGAAGAGGGGTGTGGAGAGTGACCTGTGCTCGCACACAGGCCCCTTGGTGGCGGCAGCAGCAGCCTTAGCGTCTCCCGCCCATCTCTGGGGTCCGCGCTTTTAGCCGCGGCTCGCGCCCATCTCTGGGGTTCGCGCTTTTAGCCGCGACTCGTGCCCGTCTCTGGAGTTCCTTTAAGCAGCGCTCTTAAACCCCTCTCCTCGCGCACCAGGAAACAAAGAGGGAAGAAAAAGTCTCTTGCCTCTTCGGCAGGTGCAGGCTTTTCCCCGAACTCCCTCCCGGCTAGTCGTGGTGCACTAACCCCTTCACTTTGTTCAAGCCGCCAACCCCAGTCCTCTCCCTGCGCTCCGTCCAAAACCGAAACCTGAGCCTCAGCTCGCAGCCCCGCCCGCCCCGGCGGGTGAGCAGACAAGCCTCTTGGGCTGGTGAGTGCCGGTCGGCACTGATCCTCTGTGCGGGAATCTCCCCGCTTTGCCCTCCGCACCCATCACTGTGCACTACTCCGCGGTCCCGAAGCTCCCCCCTCCGCCTCCCGCAGTCTCCGCCCAGGAGAGGCTTCCTAGTGTGTGGAAACCTTTCCTCCTTCACAGCTCCCTCCCACTGGTGCAGGTGCCGTCCTTATTTTTTGTCTCTGTTTTTTCTTTTTTCCTTTTGCCCTACCCAGGTACGTGGGGAGTTTCTTGCCTTTTGGGAGGTCTGAGGTCTTCTGCCAGCCTTCAGTAGGTGTTCTGTAGGAGTTGTTCCACGTGTAGATGTATTTCTGGTGTATCCGTGGGGAGGAAGACGATCTCCACGTCTTACTCTTCCGCCATCTTCAAGGTCCCCCCTAGAGCATTCTTTCATGTGTTTGTTGGCAGTCTGTATATCTTCTTTGGGGAAATGTATATTTAGGTCTTCTGCCCATTTTTAGATTGGGTTTTATGTTTTTTTGTTATTGAGCTGCATGACCTGCTTGTAAATATTGGAAATTAATCCTTTGTTAGCTGCTTCATTTGCAAACCTATTCTCCCATTCTGAGGGTTGTCTTTTGGTCTTGTTTATGGTTTCCTTTGCTGTGCAAAAGATTTGAGGTTTCATTCGGTCCCATTTGTTTATTTTTGGGGTTTTTTGTTTGTTTTTAACATCCTTATTGGGGTATAATGGCTTTACAATGGTGTGTTAGTTTCTGCTTTATAACAAAGTGAATCAGTTATATATATACTTATATTTCCATATCTCTTCCCTCTTGTGTGTCCCTCCCTCCCACCCTCCCTAACCCCCCCATCCAGGCAGTCACAAAGCACCGAGTTGATATCCCTGTGCTATGGGGCTTCTTCCCACTAGCTATCTACGTTATGTTTTGTTAGTGTATATATGTCCATGCCTCTCTCTCTCTTTCTCACAGCTTACCCTTCCCCCTCCTCATATCCTCAAGTCCGTTCTCCAGTAGGTCTGTGTCTTTATTCCTGTCTTACCCCTAGGTTCTTCATGAAATTTTTTTTCTTAAATTCCATATATATGTGTTAGGATACAGTGTTTGTCTTACTCTTTCAGCTTACTTCACTCTGTATGACAGACTCTAGGTCTATCCACCTCATTACAAATAGCTCAATTTCGTTTCTTTTTATGGATGAGTAATATTCCATTGTATATATATGCCACATCTTCTTTATCCATTCATCCGATGATGGGCAATTAGGTTGTTTCCAGGTCCGGGCTATTGTGAATACAGTTGCAATGAACATTTTGGTACATGATTCTTTTTGAATTATGGTTTTCTCAGGGTATATGCCCAGTAGTGGGATTGCTGGGTCATATGGTAGTTCTATTTGTAGTTTTTTGAGGAACCTCCATATTGTTCTCCATAGTGGCTGAACCAATTCACATTCCCACCAGCAGTGCAAGAGTGTTCCCTTTTCTCCACACACTCTCCAGTATTTATTGCTTCTAGATTTTTTGATGATGGCCATTCTGACTGGTGTGAGATGGTATCACATTGTAGTTTTGATTTGCATTTCTCTAATGATTAATGATGTTGAGCATTCTTTCATATGTTTGTTGGCAATTTGTATAACTTCTTTGGAGAAATGTCTATTTAGGTCTTCTGCTCATTTTTGGATTGGGTTGTTTGTTTTTTTGTTACTGAGCTGCATGAGCTGCTTATAAATTTTGGAAATTAATCCTTTGTCAGTTGCTTCATTTGCAAATCTATTCTCCCATTCTGAGGGTTGTCTTTTGGTCTTGTTTATGGTTTCCTTTGCTGTGCAAAAGATTTGAAGTTTCATTAGGTCACATTTGTTTATTTTTGTTTTTATTTCCATTTCTCTAGGAGGTGGTCAAAAAGGATCTTGCTGTGATTTATGTCATAGAGTGTTCTGCCTATGATTTCCTCTAAGAGTTTGATAGTCTTTGGCCTTACATTTAGGATTTTAATCACTGTTGAGCTTATTTTTGTGTATGCTGTTAGAGAGTGATCTAATCTCGTACTTTTACATGTACCTGTCCAGTTTTCCCAGCACCACTTATTGAAGAGGCTGTCCTTTCTCCACTGTACATTCCTGCCTCCTTTATCAAATATAAGGTGACCATATGTGCGTGGGTTTATCTCTGGGCTTTTTATCCTGTTCCATTGATCTATCTCTCTGTTTTTGTGCCAGTACCATACTGCCTTGATTACTGTAGCTTTGTAGTATAGTCTGAAGTCAGGAAGCCTGATTCCTCGAGCTCCGTTTTTTGTTCTCAAGATTGCTTTGGGTCTTCAGGGTCTTTTGTGTTTCCATACAAATTGTGAAATTCTTTCTTCTAGTTTTGTGAAAAATGCCAGTGGTAAATTGATAGGGATTGCATTTAATCTGTAGATTGCTTTGGGTACTAGAGTCATTTTCACAATGTTGATTCTTCCCATCCAAGAACATGGTATATCTCTCCATCTATTTGTATCATCTTTCATTTCTTTCATCAGTGTCTTATAATTTTCTGCATACAGGTCTTTTGTCTCCTAAGGTAGGTTTATTCCTAGATATTTTATTCTTTTTGTTGCAATGGTAAATGGGAGTGTTTTCTTGATTTCACTTTCAGATTTTTCATCATTAGTGTATAGGTATGCTAGCGATTTCTGTGCATTAATTTTGTATCCTCCTACTTTACCAAATTCATTGATTAGCTCTAGTAGTTTTCTGGTAGCATGTTTAGGATTCCCTATGTATAGTATCATGTCATCTGCAAACAGTGACAGCTTTACTTCTTCCTTTCCGATTTGGATTCCTTTTATTTCCTTTTCTTCTCTGATTGCTGTGCCTAAAACTTCCAAAACTATGTTGAATAAGAGTGTTGAGAATGGGCAACCTTGTCTTGTTCCTGAAGTTAGTGGAAATGCTAATAATTTTTCACCATTGAGGATGATGTTTGCTGTGGGTTTGTCATATATGGCCTTTATTATGTTGAGGAAAGTTCCCTCTATGCCTACTTTCTGCAGTGTTTTTATCATAAATGGGAGTTGAATTTTATCGAAAGCTTTCTCTGCATCTATTGAGATGATCATATGGTTTTTGTGCTTCAATTTGTTAATATGGTTTATCACATTGATTTATTTGCGTATATTGAAGAATCATTGCATTCCCGGAATAAATCTCACTTGGTCATTGTGTATGATCCTTTTAATGTGCTGTTGGATTCTGTTTGCTAGCATATTGTTCAGGATTTTTGCATCCAAGATCATCAGTGATATTGGCCTGTAATTTTCTTTCTTTGTGACATCTTTGACTGGTTTTCATATCAAGGTGATGGTGGCCTCGTAGAATCTGTTTGGCAGTGTTCCTCCCTCTGCTGTATTTTGGAAGAATTTGATAAGCATAGGTGTTAGCTCTTCTCTAAATGTTTGATACAATTCACCTGTGAAGCCATTTGGTCCTTGGCTTTTGTTTGTTGGATGATTTTAATCACAGTTTCAATTTCAGTGCTTTTGTTTGGTCTGTTCATATTTTCTATTTCTTCCTGATTCAGTCTTGGCAGGTTGTGCTTTTCTCAGAATTTTTCCATTTCTTCCAGGTTGTCTATTTTTTTGGCATAGAGATGCTTGTAGTAATCTCTCATCATCTTTTGTATTTCTGCAGTGTCAATTGTTACTTTTCCTTTTTCATTTCTAAGTCTATTGATTTGAGTCTTCACCCTTTTTTTGAAGAGTCTGGCTAATGGTTTATCAATTTTGTTTGTCTTCTCAAAGAACCAGCTTTTAGTTTATTGATCATTGCAATCGTTTCCTTCATTTCTTTTTCATTTATTTCTGGTCTTATTTTTATGATTTCTTTCCTTCTGCTAACTTTGGGGTTTTTTTGTTCTTCTCTCTCTAATTGCTTTAGGTGCAAGTTAGGTTGTTTATTTGAGATCTTTCCTGTTACTTCAGGTTTATTGCTATAAAGTTCCCTCTTAGAACTGATTTTTCTGCATCCCATTGATTTTAGGTCGTCGTTTCTCCATTGTCATTTGTTTCTAGGTTTTTTTAAATTTCCTCTTTGATTTATTCACTGATCCCTTCGTTATCAAGTAGTGTATTATTTTGCCTCCATGTGTTTGTATTTTTTACAGATATTTTCCTGTAATTCGTATCTAGTCTCATAGCATTGTGGTCCCAAAAGATACTTGATACAATTTCAATTTTCTTAAATTTGCAGTGTCTGTTGTAACTTCTCCATTTTTGTTTCTAACTTTACTGATTTGAGTACTCTCCCTCTTTTCCTTGATGAGTCTGGCTAATCGTTTATCAATTTTGTTTATCTTTTCAAAGAACGAACCTTTAGTTTTATTGATGTTTGCTATTGTTTTCTTTGTTTCTATTTCATTTATTTCTGCTGTGATTTTATGATTTCTTTCCTTCTGCTAACTTTGCGTTTTGTTAGTTCTTCTTTCTATAGTTCCTTTAGGTGTAAGGTTAGATATTTTATTCAAGATTTTTCTTGTTTCTTGAGGTAGGTTTGTATAGCTATAAATTTCCCTCTTATAACTGCTTTTGCTGCATCCCAAACGTTTTGGATCATTGTGTTTTCATTGTCATTTGCCTCTAGGTATTTTTTGATTTCCTCTTTGATTTCTTCAGTGATCTGTTGGTCATTTAATTCGTATTTTTTACCCTCATTGTGTTTGTGTTTTTTACGTTTTTTTCCCTGTAATTTATTTCTAGTCTCATAGAGTTGTAGTCAGAAAAGATGCTTAATATGATTTCAATTTTATTAAATTTACTGTGGCTTGCTTTTTGACCCAAGATGTGATCTATCCTGCAGAATGTTCTGTGCACACTTAAGAAGAAAGTGTAATCTGCTGTTTTTGGATGGACCTATAAATATCAATTAAATCTATCTGGTCTATTTTTTCATCTAAGGCTTCTGTTTCCTTATTTATTTTCATTTTGGATGATCCATCCATTGGTGTAATTGAGGTGGTAAAGTCCCCCACTATTATTGTGTTACTGTCAATTTCCTCTTTCATAGCTGTTAGCAGTTGCCTTATGTATTGAGGTGCACCTATGTTGGGTGTATATATATATATATATATATATATATATATATAATTGTTATATCTTCTTGTTGGATTGATCCCTTGATCATTATGTAGTGTCCTTCCTTGTCTCTTGTAACGTCCTTTATTTTAAAGTCTATTTTATCTGATATGAGTATTGCTACTCTAGCTTTCTTTTGATTTCCATTTGTATGGAATATATTTTTCCATCCCCTTGCTTTCAGTCTGTATGTGTCCCTAGGTCTGAAGTGGGTCTTTTGTAGACAGCATATATATGGATCTTGTTTTTGTGTCCATTTAGCAAGCCTGTGTTTTTTGTTTGGAGCATTTAATCCATTCACGTTTAAGGTAATTGTCAATATGTATATTCCTATGACCATTTTCTTAATTGTTTTGTGTTTGGTTTTTTTTTTTAGGTCCTTTTTTTCTCTTGTGTTTCCCACTTAGAGAAGTTCCTTTAGCATTTGTTGTAGAGCTGGTTTTGTGGTGCTGAATTCTGTTAGCTTTTGCTTGTCTGTAAAGCTTTTGATTTCTCCATCTAATCTGAATGAGATCCTTGCTGGGTAGAGTAATCTTGGTTGTAGGTTTTTCCCTTTCATCGCTTTAAGTATATCATGCCACTCCCTTCTGGCTTGTAGAGTTTCTGCTAAGAAATCAGCTGTTAACCTTATGGGAGTTTCCTTGTATATTATTTGTCATTTTTCCCTTGCTGTTTTCAATAATTTTTCTTTGTCTTTAATTTTTGCCAATTTGTTTACTATGTGTCTTGGTGTGTTTCTCCTTGGGTTTAACCTGTATGGCACTTGCTGCATTTCCTGGACTTTGGTGGCTATTTCCTTTCCCATGTTAGGGAAGTTTTCAACTATAATCTCTTCAAATATTTTCTCTGGTCCTTTCTCTTTCTCTTCTCCTTCTTGGACCCCTATAATGTGAATGTTGTTGAGTTTAATGTTGTCCCAGAAGTCTCTTAGGCTGTCTTCATTTTTTTTTTCATTCTTTTTCCTTTATTCTGTTCTGCAGCAGTGGATTCCACCCTTCTGCCTTCCAGGTCACTTATCCATTCTTCTGCCTCAGTTATTCTGCTATTGATTCCTTCTAGTGTTGTTTTCAGTTATTGTATTGTTCATCTCTCTTTGTTTCTTCTTTATTTCTTCTAGGTCTTTGTTAAACATTTCTTGCATCTTCTCAATCTTTGCCTTCATTCTTTTTCCAAGGTCCTGGATCATCTTCACTATCATTATTCTGAATTATTTTTCTGAAAGGTTGCCTATCTCCATCATTTACTTGTTTTTCTGGGGTTTTATCTTGTTCCTTCATTTTGTACATAGCCCTCTGCCTTTTCATCTTGTCTATCTTTCTGTGAATGTGGTTTTTGTTCCACAGGCTGCAGGATTGTAGTTCTTCTTGCTTCTGCTGTCTCCTCCTACTCTATTTTCTTTTCTCAGGATTGCTTTGGCTATCAGTGGTCTTTTGTGTCTTTATACAAATTTTAAGATTTTTTTGTTCTAGTTCTTGAAAAATGCCATTTGTAATGAAGAAAGCTTACTTGCAATATTGGGCCTTATAAAATGAAATATTATTCACGTTATGGGAGTCCTAGCAGGAGAAGAGTGTGAGAAAGAGAGAAAAATGTTATTTAAAGAAATAATAATTAAAAACATCTCAAAAGTGGGGATACATATGGCTGTACAGGTACACGAGTGTCATATACCCCCAAACGCATTAGACCTAATGAGATCTTCATGTAGACACGTTATAATCAAGTTTTCAGATATCAAATACAAAGAGAGAATTTTGAAATAGAAGAGAAATGATTCATTACATAAAAGTGAACCCTTATAAGGCTGTCAGCTGATTTCACAAGAAAAACCTTACAGGTCGGGAGAAATTAAGATGATATACACAAAGTGCTCAAAGAAAAATCTTCCAACCAAGAATATTTTACCCAGAAAATTTATCTTTCAGAACTGGAGAGATAAAACCTTTCCCAAACAAACAAGACCTGAGGTAATTTATCACTACTAGACCTACCTTACAATAATTCCTGAAAGCAGTTCTTCAAGCTGAAATGAAAAGACACTAATAGTAATGCAAAAACATATGAAAGTGTATCGTTCACTGGTAAAGGTAAATATATAGTCAAAGGCAAAATGCTTTTAATACAGAAATGATGTGTAAACCACTTTGAACTCTAGCATATAGGGTAATAGAAAAAAGGTGTTTTTAAAATAACTATAGCTACAATATTTTTTAACGTATACACAATATAAAAGGATGTAAATTGGAATACTAACAAAATTAAATGGGAGGGTCAAGTAAATATGTAGAACTTTTATATGCAATTGAAGTTAACTTGTTATAAGCTTAAAATAGACTGTTATAACTGAAAAACCATAGAAAAAATGAACAAAAATAAGAGTTGGTCTTTTTAAAAGAAACAAAATAAATGTACATTTACTTAGACTAAGAAAAAAAGAGATAACGCAAATTAATAAAATTATAGCAAAAAAGAAAGATTACAACTGGTACCACAGAAATACAAAGGATCATAAGAGACAAGTATGAACAATTATATGCCAACAAATTAGAAAATTTAGAAGAAATTTTAAAATTTCTAGAAATATAAAACTAACCAAGACTAAATCATGAATAATAAGAAATCTGAACAGACCAATAACAAGCAAGGAGATTAAATCAGTAATCAAAATCTCCCCAGCAGGGCTTCCCTGGTGGTGCAGAAATTAAGAATCCGCCTTCCAATGCATGGGACACGGGTTTGAGCCCTGGTCTGGGAAGATCCCACCTGCCACAGAGCAGCTAAGCCTGTGCACCACAACTACTGAGCCTATGCTCTAGAGACTGTGAACCACAACTACTGAGCCCATTTGCCACAACTACTGAAGCCTGTGCACCTAGAACCCATGCTCCACAATGAGAAGACACAACAATGAGAAGCCCGCACACCACAACTAAGAGTAGCCCCTGATCACCACAACTAGAGAAAGCCCAAGAACAGCAATGAAGACCTAATACAGCCAAAAAAAAAAAAAATATATATATATATATATATATATATATATATATATATATATATTTGTTGTTGTTGTTGTTGGTTTTTTTTTTTTGCGGTACGTGAGCCTCTCACTGTTGTGGCCTCTTCCATTGTGGAGCACAGGCTCCAGACGCACAGGCTCAGCAGCCATGGCTCACAGGCCCAGCCACTCCACGTCATGTGAGGTCTTCCTGGACTGGGGCACGAACTCGTGACCCCTGCATCGGCAGGCAGACTCTCAACCACTGCGCCACCAGGGAAGCCCCAATAAATATATTTTTTAACAATTCTTTAAAAAAAAATCTCCCCAACAAATAAAAGCCCAAGAGCAGATGACATTGATGCCAGACAGGCTAAATTAAGGGTCCAGGTTCTTGTTCTACCTGTCCAAATGAATTTGGCCATGGAACACAAAGAAAAGAAAAACACAGAGGATGAAGAGCAGAGAGAAACAAAGGAGCAGTTTGTTGAGACGTGAAAGTACACACTTGGAGAAAAATGTGGGCGTCCTTCTGAGTGAGGAGCCCACCAAGGTATTTTCTGACCCTCCTTTTAATTCCTTGAATGGATGGAGGTTTCTTTGCTTAGGGACAGGATATTCATTGTTGGGAAGATCAGGGTGGGATCTTGAGTGAAGCTGGTTACATCAGCTTTCACTCTTGCACATCAGGTTTCTGAAGCCACGGCACATGTGCTCTGAGAGCCATTTTACCTTAGATTTTCTCTTACTAGTCAAGCGCCAGGTGTAGAAGTTGTATAGTGGTCACTGGCAGCCTGTGCATTTTTATTGCGCATGCTCGGCCATGCTCTGTGGGTTTTATGGTCAGGGTTCCCAATTCAGGTGTCACAAAGTTTTATTAAAGTCTGATGTATGTTATTGTTGCCGACACCATTCTTCCATGGTTCATGGTCTCATTAAATACAAAACAAGGAGGTGGCTTTGCCATTTGCCTAATGTCTATGTATGAGGAGGCTGTCCTTGGGTCCAGCCCTGTCTTTCCTGCCTCAATTCCCCCCTGAAAAACTTTGTTCCCAAAATCTCTTGGGGATGTTGAGGGCCGAATGTCTCATTCTTCTGTAACTTCTTAAAGTTGGCCAGGGGCAGTCATCCTTACATGACCCTGGGAATGAAAATATCTCCCTATCTAGTCAAGG